>NC_044324.1:106744451-107047481 GCF_007399415.2 Gopherus evgoodei
TGAATGAGCATTGAAGCTAACCTGCCATCAGTCCTAAGGGTGCATGCTCCAGGCTAGGGGAGGGAGAGGCATGTTAGTAAGGCAGAATTGAGAAAGCTTGCTGTAATTGTTCTGTGGATAAAATAAGAGCATCCTTCTCCAGGGAGGTCATATGTGCATCTTTCATGAGTGCCACATTTGCTAAAAATTGGATTTTAAAAAAATCACCCATCATGGATTATTGGTTCGGTCTTATTTTCTGAGTTGTTTTCAAGCAATATGAAAATTAAAAGCTGGCATAGTCAGATGATCAAGAGGCTTTACTTTAAATGACTCACCAATTAGTGTGTCTGTGGCTTTCAGTAACACTGCATTCTTGCCAGTCACACTAGGTCTCAGCTTTCCCTCATATATAAATTACATACCCACAGTGATGTCTTTTTTGACTTATCCAACTGCTACAGCTGAATGTCTTTGGCTGAGATTTAGGGATAGATGAGAGCTACCTGACTCAGGATCAGGTCAGAAAAGACTGAGGTAATGGTAGGTTGAGGAACCAACTAGAAGAGCTGGAAGAGAGTCAGTCAGTCTCTATAAGAAAGCGTGTGCTCCCATGATTTTGAATTCATGACTTGGGGCTGGCTGTCTTATTAAACGCACAGCTGCCTTTAGATGATCGAGAAGACACTGTGGTCAGGACTACTTTTTTCCATCTGTCTCTGGCTAGCAGGTTGTGGGTTTTATTTTTATTCATTTTTTGGCTGCAACTCTAACTAGTATCATCAATGGCTTTGTCATCTTGTGATTAAACTACTGCAAAGTGCTGCACAAGGGACTTTGCCATAAATTTATTTGGAAATTGGAGCTAGTGCAAAATGCAGTTAACAAATTATTGTGTTGAGTATCGTACTGGAAACACAATACACCAGTGGTCTGCAATCTGCAGTTTTTGCCTGTTTGGGTTCTGGGTAGAGTTTAAGATGCTGATTTCAATCTATAAAACTTTAGATGCAAGAGACCAGTCTCTCCTTGTGAGACAATGCTGAATCTGGGGCCTGTGTGCATGTGTACCCATTCAGGAGAGGGAGCTGTTGATAGGATATTCTCCATGAAGGCCCCCTCAGCTTTGGAATTCACTTTCCTCAGCCTGAAATAGCCCTGATTTATTGACCTTTAAGTCACGCTACAAATCCCATCTGTTTTTCCAGGCATTTACAGAGGGTTAAGGGCTTGGGGAACATGGAGTTAAGAGGCAAGAAAGGCATTTATTTATTTGGCTAGCTGGTTCAACTGTATTTTTTTGAAGTATAATTTAATATTTGTAATTGCTGTGGACATGCCTCTGGCAATTGGATAGGCACTTTTCTGTGTGGAATAAATCTAAATAAACTAAATAAAATAATGTTTGAGGGACTTAAACATCACCTCATTTATTAATCAAAATGAAACTTAAGAGCAACATGGTCACAGGTGAATCTATATACAGGAGCTTAGAGCTTCAGTGTGGTCATAGAAAGTCCATATGCCCTGCAATACACTCAGAGGAGCTGGGGACTTTTTCCCCCTTAAGTGAGTTTGCACAGGGATCTGCAAGGGCATAGTTTGACTTACATCATCTTCATTATTGGCAATGAGGCACAAGATGGAAACAACCCTGCTTGACTGTCAGAGCCCAAGATGAGTTTGCTGGGCACATTTTGATAGGGACATTGAGGAGACACTAACTGCGAAGCCCCACAATGCCATTTTACAGGGTCATTTTTCAAGACAGAATTGCCCTTTAAATGACATACTTAAACCGATATCATAAATCTGTATTAGAGCTGAGATCCTGGCTCTCAGTCCTGGGCTTGCTCTGCTAACGCACGCTGAGATAAACCTGTTTGAGGTAAAGAGGGAGCTTGGACATGAGGGAATTAGCAGGGAACCTGTCCTGGCTTATTAATGGAAACTTTTGAAAACAGAGAGCCATAGTAATTTGTTAATTTTTTCCCATGCCGAAACAATTTGTGTGCAGCAGAGTCATTCTCTGGAAAACATTTCTTGAATTTATCTTCTTTAATTATCACTCTTCTTTAACAGCATCTGGTTTTGATTTTTTATTAGAAAGTTTGCATGTTTGAACCGGGCCTGGGTGGTGGTTCATTTTTCCTTGTTTCCATTTTCTACTGAGTTGGTTCTTCCCATGGTGGGAAGAGATTTAGCCTTGCTTTTTTCCCCACTAGGCACAATAAATCATACAAATATTCTACTGTAACATCATTATTACCATGTAAGCATGCTCATGTACATATTCTGCAGCTTACTTAATATATTTACTTGGGTTTAGGAAGCCAAGCATTTCAAAGAGCAGATTGGGTTCCCGTTGTGAAGATATACATATGGCTTATGGGAGGATGTACAGCTTGGCCAAGATTTTAAAAAGTGACAAGTGATTTGATTACCTCAATGTTTAGGCACCCATCTTGGGACATCTTTAAAGGGGCCTGATTTTGAAAGGGTGAATGCTCAGCATTTTCTGAAACCTGGACTCCTGTAATGTGACTGAGCTTGGGCACTCAAAAATGGAGGCACTGGAATCGCTTTTGAAAATCTTGGCCATTGCTTTCGTGAACAACTACAGATAGAGTAGTGAAGGTCTCTGTTGGCTGGGTAGCACATTCCTTCTCTGATGTTTTTCAAGGTCTGTTAAGTAATAAGGTGTTTTTTAGGCAATTCAGTAATCACACTCCTGTTGTATTTGCTCTGATTCTGTGTACAATGAACCCCCCCTTCTCTGGCATAAATGCTCTGATCATCAAAGCGACAAATAACCATAACATCTCTTATAAACAAACCCACTGGAGGAAGCAGAAATATTATACTGGAAAATATTAAATAACCTGTAACAAGAAGCAGCTTGTTCCCAATCAGAGAGTGCAATAAAAGGGTATGCTTTATAAAATAACTACAAATATATGCTCCAAGCATTTTAGAGTGACCGAGCAGAATCTAAGGGACTAAAAACAGCACCACAAAAGCAAACAGTGGATCAGGGCTTCAGCCAGAAAGAAAAAAATGTCAGTGGCTGCAGAGGGTTCTCAGAGCTTTACAGGACAGTAGTCTCCTTCCAGTGATGCCTGCCTATTCCACATTCTGTATTTGAATCTATGGAGTATACTTAGCTCAGTATGGTCTGCCTGTTTTCCCTATCGTGCAATGTTTTCTTCTGGTTGAGCAGAATTATGGTCTGTGTGGTAAGGATGAATTAAAGATGACGTAGCAGTCACTGGTCCTTAAAGATGTAAACCAGTGAATAGTTACTGCCCTGTAAGGAAGCTACGCTGCCTCACTGATGCACATGCCTCATGTCTATTTATGATAATAGGTGTTTCAGAGTTCATCAAATGGAGATGAAAACTCTGACTATGTGATTTCGCTTGTAATCTAGGGCTATGAAAAAAATGAAGACCAAGCACAAAGGTCTTTACTCAGTTTTTATTCGGGCATGTTCCCTTTGACGTCAGTGGGCTTTGTCTGAGTAAGCAGTTCAGAATTTGGTCATAGATGAGGAGACTGCTAATTGAAACACAGGATGGGGTTTGTTTTAGATTAAAAGTAAAACAAGTTTATTAAAAATATAGAGGAGTTTAAGTGGGTTTCAGTATAAGGGATAAAGTCAGAAATGGTTACAAGCAAATAAAAGTGAAAAACACTCTTTAGTGACTAAGACTTAACAGAGCTACAGTCTTGGTTCAAGGTAAGGTTCTTACCACACTTCTGTCCCCCAAGGTACTGACACATCCCACTGGTCAGGACAAAGTTCAAAGTGTTCAGTTCCTTTGTCTTCTTAGGTGAAAAATAATTAGAGTTTCTTTACTCCTCTCTTTCATAGTCATAGTGAACTTTTGAAATTTATCCTTCTCAAAGTTCAGTGCCCTTGCTGTGGAGAAATGTTCCATGGTGAAGGTTCCATGCTAGTTTCTTCCCTGCTGGTGCTTTTTACAATGCAAATTGATCTGTCTCTGCAGCCTCTGATATGCCATTGAATGACCACTTGACTATGATTGCCAATTCTCCATGATTTCACCTGGATGGAGGCATCAGCCTTTATTTTGTCTGGAAATAACTTGTTTACCCACTCCCCAGACTTGTCTGGTTCCATATTTAGTCTCATATTTTCTTCACATTTGTACGGTCCTTTGGGCATTTACCGTAGAAGATCATTAATGATCAGTGTATTATACTGGCTTTCCAATGATACCTTACATGACACCCATTAGATACAGACTACTAAGTGAATTGGGGTACATGAACAGATCAGGCCAGCTGGAATTCACTACCTGGTACTAGAGAGCCCCTTGCCTTTTGGCACTGGGATTTTTTTTTATGGTCACAATTATATTTAGTCACACATCATGAATAATGGATAGGAAATAACATATACACACATATCCTCTGAATATTATATTCATAACAAACTGTGAACAAACAATCCATAGGCTGCAATTTCTTCAAAGGTTTTATTGAATAATTTAAAATAGGGAACACACTTGGACACACTATAGAAAATTTATACACCAAAAGAGCAGCTATATTTGCCAAATAAATAATTGTGTATAGTTCACCCAGCTCTAAGCCCTGTAGAATGTGAAACTGGTCAGCTCAGAGGATTAATCATGAACACGAAGCCTACAAAAGATATGAAAGCGGCCCAGATCTATAGCCAATGAATGTTGCTAAGACTTTTTCAATGAACGGTGTGAAATGAGTTGGGAGAGAGTCTCAGTGCAATTCCTAGTGGACATAAGTTCTACGTCCACTTCACATTCTCCCCTTCCTCCCATCCTTCTAAAAAAAAACTGGCACCTTTACTGAGATTTGGTAGAGAGCCCAAGGGATAAATGGACATGGAGACTGAACTGTTCTCTCTCCTCTGATTATGTTCTGTCCAGGCCAGGTTGGAGGTACATTGACAAGACAGTGTGAGGAACTTTGCACTGCATTGCTGTTCTCCCATTTCTACCTGTTCTGTCAATTAAACAGAGAACTTCAGCTTCCTAGGCTGTCAGACTGACATCTTCAACCCACACACAAATTAATAAAATTAAAAAATCTCTGGTAGATGGTCATACAATTAGACCAAATTCTGCCCTGTGTTTACTGGGGTTGCATGTGTGTAAATTGGGGCAGATTTTGGCTCTATGAACAGGCAACAATTGTAAACTTAAAGCCATAACATTTCCTGCACATTTTAACAGGATTTCACCTTCGTCATCAGACATGCTGGATGGTTTAGCTGAGTTTCTATATTGCCAGGGCTCACATGAGAGCAGTGGAATCTATTACTTTTCAGTCTGTTGCAGGCTACACTACTCACTCATCAGAGAGGAATTTTTCCATATTGAAGGGGGATGGAAGGAGTGAAATGTTTTGCTGGAAAGGCATTGGATTATTTCCTAGCTAATCAAGGAGCATGATATCTGTGGTTTGGTGTGTGTGTGTTATTGCCAGCTTGTCTCATCATAACACAGAATCCGTGAGAAAGATATGGTTACCACAGGGGATGTACAGGCACGTGGCAGATTGGTGCACTTCACCCAGGTATTTTTCTCCAGTTTCTTATGAATTCATTTACACTGGAATCCTACAAAGAAGACGTAGGGCATATAGTCCCATCCCTTTGGCTATGCAGGATTGTTTCCTATACTATATTCATCATTATCTAGTTTTGATTGATTGTGGTAATGGGGCTTCCAGAACATCATTTGGGGAAACTATTCTACAGTTTAATAGCCCTCACTACTGTGGAATGCTTTCCCTTATATTAAGCATTAATTCCAAGTAGTTGAAGCATTCCTATAGGTTCAAAGTCCTGCTGCCAAAATCCTTTCCCTCAGTTATTTTTTTGACCACATCACACCTTTGAATCCCTCTACCAGCTCCTCCTTGCTCTGTGAATCAAGCTGCAGCTTTGTCTTTGCATTCGAGGCCATGCACCACTCAGTCCCTACCTTAATCTCTGACTTTGCCTTCATTTGTATTCCCCCACCCCCCAAACACATCCTGTCTATTCCACCAGTGGAGCCAGCCTTGATGCGTCTTTAGCTCCATTCTCCAGCTCCCATCTCGATGCTTTCTTCCACGCTGCTCCCTAGGTCTATTCTTCTGAAACATCACTCTCCTCCTTCAAATCAAATTTCTCTTTAAAATTAACTTCTACCATCATGGCTACAAATGCGGAAAGGAATAATAATTAATAGTAAGACATCTAAATTTCAGATCCCTCAAGATATGTTCATGCCTTATTAAATAATCAAACAATCTCATGGTCACGCACGTCCTTCCTCTCCTCTGCCCCCATTTTTGGCCCTTAATGACTCTCACTGACTTGTGGGCTGTTCCAGGCAGAGATCATGTCTGTACTTGTTTTGTGAAGGGCCTACTGTAATGTTGAGTCTTCAGAAATAATAAAAGCTTTGCATTAAATCTAACTGGATGGTGCTTACATTTCTTGGCTCCTCAACTTGCTGGCTTCACTCATGATTAACTGCTGGTTAGTCTAGTGATCCAAAGCTCTGGGTTGCTCCCTTGCCAAACTGTAGATCTCTTGGGATCTACTGGCCTAGTTCATTGTCTTGTCCCTCTGTTCCTAGCAGATTTCAGTTGTTCATATGCACGTTTCAGTGTCTGCTCATTAAAAGAGGTCAGTTCCCACTTTCTACCTAGCTAATGTCAGAATCCCTGTTAAGAAGCTAAACCTTGTAACCTTGGAGCATTCAAGGGTGAGATTGGAGGTTAACCAGAATGCCAAAGCCTCTGGTTTTAATTGTCATTTAGGGTGCAGCTCATTGATTCATTCAAGTGGGTTTACAGATGACAAATAGGTCAGCTGAGATCTGACCATCCCTGAGGCAGGAGATGTGTTGTGCCAAATCATAATGTGTTTTGAAATTGTTTTTTCTTTTAATTTCCAAATATGCCCTTTTGTCCTATCATACAAAATATGTTAGAACTTACTGGACAAAAATCTTGTCCTGAGTTATATTTATGCTACTCCACTGAAGTCAGTTGATTTGGACTAGGGTTGCTCCAGGTTGCAGTTCCATCTTCCCACTTGGGTAACTGAGTGCAGAACTTGGCCCATTATAGATTCGTAGAGTTTAAGGCCAGAAAAGACCACTAGATCATCTAGTCTGACCTCCTGTATATCACAGGCCATTACATTTCACCAGCTACTCTTGTACTGAGCCCAATAACTTGTTTGGCTAAAGCATATCTTCCAGAAGGCATCCACCCTTGATATGAAAACACTGAAGAGATGGAACATCCAACATTTCCCTTGGTAGAGTTTGTTCTTGGTAGTTATCTTCATTTTCCACATACTATCAACATTTTTTAGCTGCATCCACTTCTGAATTGCTATTATATGCCTTCCTATCCTTTTTTTTTGGTTGTTGTTTTTCTTCCACTAGTGTTCTCCCATGCACCTTTTATATACTGGAATAAACTTTCAGTCCCTCTCTGTACTTTTTTCAAGTGGGCCAAGTTATTTATATTGTGGCGATCAGGACTAAACTGGGGATTTAAAACAGAGTCTTTTGTCATACATCATAGTCTCATTACTTCCTCAAGTGTAACCTATTTCAGTTACGTAGCCAGCATTCTAGGTACCAATAGTCAGAGATTTGTTTCAAAATCCTTCTGCACTTGTAGTCTCAGGTCATTGGGAAACCTGGAATTTATATAGTGAGGCAAAGTTACAAGGTAAATAACAATAAGCTTTATTGAGCAAACCTGCTGGTCTTCTACGCTGAATCACCTAAAACTTCTAAAGTCTGGGCCCAGCATATACTGTAACTTCAGTAATATCTGGGATGGACTCTCTAGAGGTGGCATCTACTTTTGGTTGTTACACAGTCCTAATCAGGAGCATAGATAGAATCTTTCAGAAGTCTCTATTTTTCCCCACACTGGATAAGAATAACTCCTGCTAAGGTTAGAATTACTTGACTACTGTAGAGCAGAGAATAGGGCCCCGGGATATCATAGGTCAATCCCATTTATTTAAAGCTAAACATTAGCATTATATATATAAAGATGTTCATCTCTGGAATTCAGCGCAGCCAGACAACTCAAAGGCTGCGGAGTTCCAGTTTTGAATGACTTTATTTTGTGGGGAGCTTTTGTTCTGTGGGGATATTTTCACTTATTATGTCAGATAAATTTTGTTATTATTCAGTACTAAACCGTTACCACTGTCTGCATGAGAAAACACTACCTCTCTGCCGACTGAGATGCCAAATAGATGTGTTAATATATGGTCATATGTGATTACTCCATCTGGAGTCTATATCGTGGGGTATGTATTGAATGATACGTAGAATAAGTGACAATAGTTTACTGAAATACTCCTATATGGGGACGGGGACACACACACACACACACACACACACACACACACACACACACACACATATATATATATATATATATATATATATATATATATATATATATATATATATATATATATATATATATATATATTTTGGCTTCCTGATGTGGAAGAGAGACAGTGTGTTTCAAAGAGACAGTGGCAACTGATAAACAACAAACTCAGGAGGAGAGGAGATGGACTGTCTGCTCTGATTGATCTCATATTATGCCACAGCAAAAGCCTGTGAGCATATTGTCATCTTTTATGAACACTCAGGAAATTTGGGGCTAAAGAATTATTTTCTATTTAGGAGAAAAATGAGTGGTCCAAGAAACAGGACAAATACATTATTCTAGTCTACAATGCTCACAGTACATCCAGTACCTGTAGACTATTTTGGAGCAGAGATAGATACTAAAGAGCAAAACCAGCACAGTTAATACTCGCAAATTATCTTTTTTAGGACAGATATCCTTCCTTTCAGCCAGCTGGCACACACAGTTCTGCCTTAGTTCTGTACAACTTGTCTATCTTTAAGGGCTGCACTGCATGCTTAAACTCATCTCCTGAAAAACCATCTCCACCCCCTCGCCTTGAAGCTTCTCTGCCTGAGACTGCTGTGCAATATAAAGGGTAGCTACTTGAACTCAAGTTTCTCAGTGGTTCTCATTCAATTTCAGAACACCTGGTGGCAAAGACAATGGCCAGTGAAATGTTTTCTGTACTACACGCTTTCACCAAGATTTTTGCTGGCTGGTCATACTGACAATACTAGCTCTTCACTGAGAGATTCTTGACCGAATAGTACTTTCAGTTTTAGAGTCTAAAGCATCATAGCATATATTGATATCCTGCTTGTCAAGGATATTACTTTGAGTTTCTTGAGCAAAAGTCACAAAAGTATTCATTTAAAGTATTTTATTATATACAAAAAAACCCAAACATTTACACAGTATACATCAAATTCCCATATGCTGTATCTTGGTATTTGCTAAAAGCTATTGTCATGGGAAAATACTATGATGGAGAGGAAGAACTATCTTATGGAGGAGGCAGTGGCTCGGAGCACAAGATATTGTGTTCCTTTGCCATCTTCCTGTGTGATCTTGCACAAGTCACTGAGTCTTTTTGTGCCTCACTTTCCCTTTTGTAAAATGGGAATAATACTTCCTTATCTCACTTGAGTGTTGTTGTTAATTATGTTTATTATGGTAGTGCGCATGGTGAGGATGAATTAATTAAATGTTTGTAAGGCATTCATACTATGATAATAAGAGTCAAATGAGTATTTTGATGGATAGATTGGGTATGTGTGTGTATGACACATACGTGTATAGATTCACACACAGTTGGTCCATCTAGATATTTATATAATATATGTATACACATTTTCTTCTTTAAAATGTTTAACTTTTGTTTAAATATGTCTAACTATATTATTCTAATTTAAAGGTAAAGACTCCTGAAGTATCACAGATGAATTTATGACTAAAAATGCTCTTTCCATCTGGGAAATACATTTATTTTCAAGGGAAATGGTCTTTTTTCTTTTCTCACTGTGCAATCTTTATTAGGGTCTTCCATGATTAATTCTGGAACAGTCCCACAAAGGGGTAGCTCTCCAAATACAGCACTGTCTGCACTCACTCTCACAGGGATTTCTTATTTATTTCTTTTTCAAAAGATATTTCATTCGGAGAATCCCTGCTGAGCTTTTTATTGCAGAAAATTAGGGATCATAAATCACCCCTCAGAAAACTATAAATTCAGTACAATTGAAACATTCCATGGGCAGTGCTTGGCTCTTTGATGAAATCACTCCTTTTTCTTGTGTAATTTATGAGCTTTTTTTCAGCATAGGGGATTTATGCCTTTAAATTGCACACCAGGGTTTTATTGAATATAATTTGCTAGCAAATTTATATGAGCTGAATATATTGCATTTTATCCGCAATTATGAGCAATGAACTTGATGGGGCTTTACTTTTCATTTTCCTCTGGTAAGCAGAGGAAGCATGAGTTTATCCTGAATTTGGAGTGGAGTTTCAGCTTAAAAAAATATCAAAGGGCAAAGAGTGAAGGCTGAAAGGCAGAGGTGCCATTTTGGAAAAGTTTTTATGGCGAGTAAGATGCATCTCCAGTGCTCCAAGAGGGTAAAAGGCACTTGGGACGTGAATGAAGCCAATGACTCCTACTGACTTAAATGGGCTTTGGATCAGGACTTTGTAAGGTAAGCCAGGGATAACCTGTCTCAAGGCAGCTTTCTGAAAAAACATCCCAGTTGGTGCAACCTGGTGTATTCCAAAAGTGGGGGGGGGGGAGGGGGAGGGATTGCCTTTCTGTGCTATTTTTATTGTATCTAAATTGTGCTTATTTTTGTGGGCCTTATTTTCTAAGCATTTTTCCTATAGACTCAAAATGAGAGAAAAGTCAGAATAGTATCAAGTTCTTTGAGACAGGACTGTCTTCTAATAGATGTCTGTAAAGTGCCTGGCACACTAAGGCCCTGATTCTGTACTGAGGTCGCTAATCACTATTATAATACATATAAATAATGGCCAAGATTTTCAAAAGTTATTTCCTTAAAGTTAGTTTTCTAAATCCTTATTTAGGTACCTAAAAGGAAGTGGCACAACCTTCAACAATGCTCAGTGGCCAATGACTCCAATGGGAGCTACTTCTCACTTTTGAAAGTTTAGGTGCCCAACTTAAGGCACCCACTTCTGAAAATCAGAGTGAGATCATCACACCCACTCCAGACCCTTTATACCAGGTGAACGTCTGCAGGGGCATAAATCACATGGAGCATTATCATTATTATTAATAGTAGAAGTGTTGCGGTAGCCCTAGAAGCCCCGGTCATGGACCAGGGTCCTATTATGCTAGTGCTTCATATTCCCACAGTCTTCTATTGGAGAAGCTTGGAGGAGATTTCAGAATGAACCGATAGTCAGGACAGATTAAACTATGTTAGATGTAATTATGGTTTACAATGAACATTTCAATGAATATAGAGTAGCTTGTTTGCTTCTTATAATTCACTCTATCAGCCTTATGTATCCATATCATGCCTTTGGCAGTGGCCAATGTCAATTTAAAAAGACTGAAAAGAAAACGAGAAACCAAAGCATGGAGTGGCAAAACTGAAGGGACTTCCATAGTTTTCTTTCTGACCTTGTTCAGAGAAACTCCCCTTGCTTTTGCTGAAAGTTTGCTCCAGCAAGCAATGAGAGGAAAATTGAAGCTATGGGGATAATTTCCTTTGAGTCTATGAATGAAATGTCCCCTCCATGCTCTGATTACCCACTGTCCTGTGTGGCTGTCAAACTTCTCCTTTTAAAGAACCTCCTGCAGGTCTTGGATGCTGCACTTCGAGCATGGGAGGGCTGGGGTATACACTTGTTATGTCCAACACTCAGAAACAATTCTGCCAAAACGCTTCAGTAGAAACTCAGAGTTACGAAGATCAGAATTATGAACTGACCAGTCAACCTGTCATAAACAGATAAGTAAGAGTTAATAGAACAGAAGTGCTTCGTATCTCTTTGCCTGTAAAGGGTTAACAAGAACAGTGAGCCTGGCTGTCACCTGACCAGAGGACCAATCAGAGGACAGGATACTTTCAAATCTTGAGGGAGGGAAGTTTTTGTGCTGTGCTGTTAGTTTTTTGGTTGTTGTTCACTCTGGGGGCTCAGAGGGAGTAGATGTGCAACCAGGTTTCTCTCCAATCTCTCCAATACAAGCTCTTATAAGTTCAGACTAGTGAGTACTAGGTAGATAAAGCGAGTTAGGCTTATGGTTGTTTTCTTTATTTGCAAATGTGTATTTGGTTGGAAGGAGTTCAAATGTGTATTTGGCTGAAAGGAGTTCAAATTTGTATATTTGCTGAAAGGATTTTAATTTGTACTTGTATACTTAGGCTGGGAGGGTATTCCCAGTATCTACAGCTGAAAGACCCTGTACCTATTCCATTTTTTTAAAATTTACAAAGATAATTTTTACTGTTTTTTCTTTCTTTAATTAAAAGCTTTTCTTGTTTAAGAACCTGATTTTTTTTTATTCTGGTGAGACCCCAGGGGACTGGGTCTGGATTCACCAGGGAATTGGTGGGGAGAAAGGAGGGAAGAGGGAGAGAGAGGCTGATTTCTCTCTGTGCCAGGATTACTTTCTCTCAGGAAGAATCTGGGAGGGGGAAAGAGAAGGAGGGAGGAAGGTGAATTGTCCTCTATGTTTTAAGATTCAAGGAGTTTGAATCACAGGGATCTTCCAGGGTAACCCAGGGAGAGGAAGCCTGGGAGAGGCAACGGTGAGGGAAAGGGTTTACTTTCCTTGTGTTAAGGTCCAGAGAGACTGGGTCTTGGGGGTCCCCGGGCAAGGTTTTGGGGGGACTAGAGTGTACCAGACACTGGAATTCGTGGTTGGTGGCAACGCTACAAGTACTAAGCTGGTAATTGAGCTTAGAGGAATTCATGCTGGTACCCCCCATCTTTTGGACGCTAAAGTTCAGAGTGGGGAATTATATCATGACACAACCACACACCTCATTTGGAACTGGAAGTACACAATCAGGCAGCACAAGAGCAAATACAGTTCAGTACGGTGTTAAATGTAAACTACTAAAAAAATGGGAAAGCAGCATTTTCTTCTGTATAGTAAAGTTTCAAAGCTATATTAAATCAGTGTTCAGTTGTAAACTTTTGAAAGAACAGCCCTTATGTTTTGTTCAGATTTATGAACCTTTCAGCATTATGAACAACCTCCATTCCTGAGGTGTCCATAACTCTGTGGTTCTATTGTAATAATATCTCTATCTCATATATTTTTAAGGTTTCCATTTCAGAGATATCTGAGTGCTTCACAGAACTGGCATGAGGTAGGGCAGTATAATTGTTCCCATTTTACAGATGGAAAAATGAGGCAAAGAGATACTAGGTGACTTGCTCAAGGTCAGGATGGCTGTGCCAGAGCAGGGAATTGAAGCTCAGTCTCCCAGATCCTAGGTTAGCACCGTAACCACTGGACCATCCTTCATTTGATCTGTTGTCCTTTTCCTGGGCTCCTGCTGCACAGTTGAATCCTTTTTCAAATGCACCTTGCTACATGGGCCTCTTTAGCCACTGCAAAGGCACAGCATTTTGAGCAGGATTGACTTAGCCCCTGGCAGATCCTCATATGTTTGTAAGAAAACCCAGGGATCTTGATGGCTGGCTGACTTCTTCTGTGCAGGAGTTCACAAAAGGAGGCAAATGTCCCTCTATCCTGAGGGAAGAACTTGGAGGAAACTTTAGAAGGGAAACCTCATGGCTTTTTTCCTCCCCCATTAGCCCCTCGCTCAGGTTTTGCTGCAGGGTGGGACAATCAGGCCGAGAGAAGGGACCTTGGAGTTTTACTGCATTCAAAGATCATTAAGGTTGTGATTTAAAATGGTCAGATCAAAAGGAAATTCAGAGTTAAGGCCAACATGTTCTTTCTGCTATTTTCCCCACAACAGCATGAGTAAAGGGTGGGGTCTCCGCATTTACATTGAATTTTGTGACTGGCTTGCGCCCATTTTGTGTCTCAGACTTAATGTTATTGAAACACTCTATAGCCTTTGTGTTTAATGTATACAAAGTGGTGAGTGGCAGGGCCATAACAGTGAAATATGACTTTCTTAATGAAATTTCAGTCCCAGCTCATTTCACTTCTGACATTGAGGTGATTGCAAATAAACACTTTCTATAAGAATCATTTAAATGGCTGCATAAGCAATCTATCAACTTCTATAACGCTTAAATAAATAAAAAAAGGAGTAATTCAAGTACAGTATATTACTGCCTGTGGCTTTGTTCCCAATAACCTTTCCCCCTACCCCTTGTCTTTCTAATAGTCAGATTTCCACTGGCAGAAAACAAATCTTTCTCCAAGTTGGAGAATTTTATCAGATTTATCTCTGAATGTCAGCTCAATGTGTAGGAAACAAATGGAGTCAGCAGCATGATTTAAATGAGAAGTCTAACAATTTACAGTCTCCTCTGGCTTCTCATAAACCTTATTAATGTTTGGCATCAGGTACCAAGGAACTATAAATAACGTTCCAAAAAGAACATTTATATCTGCTTTGCCTCTCGTTATATGTCCTCAACACAGCTTAAATAATGTCAGTAATACCTTCATCATGAGCAGGAAATGAAAAAGTGACCCCATACATGTTTTGTCTTTTAATCAAATATTATTTTCTCCTTAGAACTCTGGGGCTGTTTTTTAGGTTTAATTCATTCAAAACGTATGTCTGCAAATTCCACTTGTTTCTCTCGATCCGAGTAGGTTATAAAACCCTTAAAGCTGAATCTAGCACCATGATTTCTTTACTTGTCCCCCTCTACTCACAGTCCCCGCCCCCCATATAAACTTTGATGCTGCTGTAGGTCTAATTCTCCTCTTGGATACATATGCAAGTGGAACTCATTGACTTGAATGGAAGCTGTATGCATGCAGCGATGGGGGAAATTTGCCCTCCAGTGTCCTAAACTCAGGTATAAACTCAGTGGAGAAGAAGAGGAGAAATATTTACACACACCCATACACTGCCCCACTCCTTCAATACACTCTGTTTAATCTTCTCCCTTTCTCTCCCTTTCTTGTCTTTGTGCCCCATGTACTTGGAACAGCCTTGCTTTCTTGCTGGGTACTAAAAATCCGCCCCCTCTCCTCCTTCAAACATCTTTCAGCTCACATGGCCTTGCAGTGCTGATCTCCATTCTGACGCTTTCTGCCCCCAATCTCATGCCTGATCCTTATCATTTTGATTCTCTCTCTCTAAGTTAGAATATCAGCTTTTCAGGGCATGGACCTGGTATTTCTAAGAGGTTATAAAGCACTTTCGGCAATTATGGTGCTATGTAAGTAATAAATAGACATTTAGATTCTACAAACCAGATTCTTTCCTTGGATGCATGTTCATGGATCCTATTTAAATCAACGGGAGCTGCATAATTATATACAAGGAAAGGTTTTGGCTCCTTGTGTGTGTATGTGTGTATATATCTATATATACACATATACATAGATATATGAATGATGCATTGCGACACACACAGACAAACAGAAATGCCATATTGAGTTCAGTGTAGAGCCGCTCTTCGTTCAGATACTGAAATTAGGGCACATGCTGTGACAGTCACAGTTGGAACTTAATCATATTGTTGATACAGATCAGTGAACAAGCAAAGAAACAGCTACAAAAATAGAAAGGGTTAGAAACAGCAAAAGATATGCATCACATACAAAACAAGGGCAAACAGACTAAAACAAGAACCAGAACAGTGGTCTACAAAGTAGGGCAAGCAATTAATGTATTGTGGAAAAAACCATAAGAGAGGCATATAGTGCCACATGTGCTTACCTCAAGAAAAGGAATCATTTTCAAGGTATGCAGACGGTGACAAAGATAGTCCTATAACATATACCAAGGGGAGAGTGACGACGATACCTACTCAGATACGTTTGTCTTCCACCACTACTCACCGTGCTGGAGCTGTGAAGAACAAATGGACAACTTGATCTGAATAACTTCAAGTATCACCACAACACCCAGCTCAGACATTCAAATGTGAAATTGATAGTGGCTATACCTGCAAAATTATATAAGATAAATCCTCCAACCTGCTGAAAAGCAACTCCTGGTTAACATGCTACAGTGGCACATTAGGTTGCTCCTTGGGATAAGGCACACTGATGTATCTGTAAAAGGGTGAACTCTACAAACTAGACTTTGCAATAATTGATATGTCACAAGTGCCATCTCCTGGGACCTTATTAATTATTGACATATATGCAGCTATAGAACGCTTTCACAACAAGGGCTTAAAGTCTATCTTTGCACCTCACTGAGATCTAAGAGAGATGTCCAAGAGAGAAGAACAATGTTATACTCTCAAGGGTTTGCACCTTACAGTACAGTACCATATAACTGGGAGTCACCAGGTGCATTACAAATACTAATCAGTCACTTAATTGCCAGGGCTTCCCCTGTCAGTCCTGCAATCCTTTGATCTTGCCTCTTTTATCCGGCAGCTCTCCAAGCCATCCAGTCCAGCCTGCTACTCCTATCTCCTATCACAACCCTTCCTCTTCATAGCTCCTCCCACAGCTCAGTGCCCCACAAGCAAATCTGATGGCTGCTACAACCAACCGCCTCCCTTGGCTTGCTCTTCTTTCTTGTTCTGACATCATTAGCCTCTTATGCCATTTCACTTCCCCCCACGCCAAACTTTCTCTCTACTCATTCCTCAGAAATTTCTACTTTATCCTTCACCTGGCTCCGCTCAAGCTTTCCACCCTGCCTCCTGGCTCTATGCCAAATGAGTCTCTCCCTCAACTGCCATTCCATCCACCATCCCAAACTCCTTACAGCTCCATTGATCAGCTGAAATCTCAGGTGAGATTCTATTTTTAAGGTTTTGAGGAAGTTACCTTAAGGGGCTGACACTGATTTTATTTGCTTTTTAACCAAGATGCCAACATAACACTTAGAACTTGTGTACAGAAGCATCTTCAGAAGATATAATGCCAAGCGCATTAAAAAGTACAGACAAAAATAAAACACATAAATATTAACAAAAATGATACAAATATTTAAAAGTAGAGGTGGCAGTTAGATTTAGCCCTTAAAGGTTTCAACTGTGTTTAAAAGCAGAAATATTTGACATACAGTAGTGGAACAGCTGGAGGTAAATTAATGCCAAGAATAACTAGCCATAAAACCAAGTCTTTTGACCCACAGTAGTCAACTGAAGGAAAAATAAGACCATTAGCCTGAGTGGGTAGACAATAATTAGGGGCTGTTCTACTGAGGGAGTTTTCCAGATAATATACAAGGCTTATGAAGACATTTAGAATACTCTGTAATAAATTATATTCTCTTCTAGGCTTTGAGAGATTTAGTCATTTTTTCATTTTAAACAAGATACAACAATAGGGTTCTCTGTCAGATCTAAGAATTAAAAAACCCAAGCAAAACACCAGTTTTATTATATCATGTGATTTTAAAATATGCTCCAGGCTTCTATTGAATATTAAATCACCATAATAAAAAAGAATAATAATTGCACACTATTTATGGAAATACATGAGAGCATCATTAGAAATCTCTTTGGAAACAACACCAATAACTTGATGGTGGGAAAATGTGTTACTGTGAAACACTGTAAATATTAAGTAAGACTGCTTTGTGTTACATATGGAAGGTGCAAAGGTAGTTATTTCTTGGAAGATTCCTATGGATGCCTTCAATTTGAGGGAGGTGTAGGGGGAGAAGGAGCTTTGTCACAGCTACTGTTCGTTTTGTAAAAGTTTGTTTCCCCAGGATTTTATCCTTATTAGCAGCAACTGTTTTAGAAAGTGCCTTCAATGCATTTAATTAAGCTACATGGCCCTGGTAGCACTGGCAGAGTTTATGTTATCAGTATACAAATAAGGTTCAGAGTGCAGACATAGGGTAAAATGTTCAAAAGTGTCCAAATTCCATTTTCAGAAGTGACTTAGGAGCCCAAGACCCACTGTAAGTCGATGGGGTTTATAATTTTGAAAATGTTACCCATGATCAGTAAAGCTCATAGTTATGTATCACCATTGGGTCTCAGGACCTTGATTTAAGGAACTCCCAGAAACTAGGAATACAGCAGTGACCAGTCTGCCAGATGTAAAAGGTTCACCACTGTACCTATTAGCTACATATTATTAGATATGTTTGACAGAGTGTCAAGGTTACACAGCATTTATATGATATCTGGAGGATTGTCTTGATATATATGTATGAACTTTGGACTTGCTTTGGCAGCTTATGTGTTAAACATGGGAGGCATTTAATTTTTATGGCGATTATTATTTGTATTACCATAGTGTCTAGCAATCCCTGTCAAGGCTCATTGTGCTAGGCACAGTACATACAAATAGAAAAGAGGATAGTCCCTGCCTCAGGGAGCTCAGAATCTACGTGTCAGACAGTGAAAAGATGAGGTAATAGAATGAATAGAGTATTGCAGAAAAACAGAAGTCACAGCTCTCCACTTACCTGTAGTGATTTGTAGACATCACAGCAGAAGTAAGTTTTAAGAAGAGATTTAAAAGAAGATAAAAGTGGCTGCTTAACAGATTTTTATGGGGAAATTTTCCCATTTTCCTCTCAACTCTTTCTGCACTCCTTAGTCCCTCACTTTTTCAGTTCCTCTTTGGAAAAAATCTTTCCCTCCATTAGAGTTCAGGGCTGCTCCAGGTACACTGTATCCAATGCAACCATACTATATCTCTCTGTCTACCTACTTGTACGGCCCTATCATGATAGTATTTGAGCACCTTCTCAGTCTTTGCTGTATTTATCCTCTCAACACCCCTAAGAGTTAGGGCAGTGCTATTATCTCCATTTTGCAGATGGGGAACAGAGACATAGAGAAGGTCAGTGATTTGCCCATGGTCATAGAGTCTATACTGGGACAGGAAACTGAACCAGAGTCTGTGGAGCCCCAGACTAGAGCCCAACCACTGGACCACCCTTTCTTTCCCTAGTCATTGGGATCCACGTAGTTGAAAGGATGAGCATGAAGTTCAGAATCTGGGTTGTGAGATAACAGTGACAAGAAATGGAAGTTGCAGCTGTTAATCTGGAAAGTGTGTGTTTTTGTTTTGAAGAACCTTCTTCCCTGATCTACCTAGGTATTCATACAAGGGTTATCACCATCCTATCTGAGCACTTTGTCCTACAGCATGGACATTACCACACCTCCATATGTGACCATTTTTTAAAGCATTTAATTATTTCAGTTTTTAGAATGTTCCAGTTGGTTACAGTGAGTAATCACAGCATTTGCTTTGAAACACAAAGACCAATGTTTGAAAAGCATTCATGAGAGAATTCTAAAATCCCCAGAACATTAATTATTTTAACAGCATCATTGCCAGGTATGACGGCAAGCATTAATTTTTTTCTGCCAATAGAATTATATAAACTCCTCACATTTTATTTTGTAATTTGGCTTGTGCTCCATATTGAAATGGTCCATAAACCACTCATTCTACGTAAAAAGATTTTTCCCTATGTGTAATATGGCACTTTATGTAATAGACATTGCCAGAATATAGAACATAAGAACGGTCATACTGAAGTCAGAACAAAGGTCCATCTAGCCCATTATTTTGTCTTCCAACAGTGGCCAGTGCCAGGTGCTTCAGAGGGAATTAACAGAATAGTTAATCATCAAGTTTTCCATCCTTGTCAAAAGATAGGGCTAGAGTTTCAAAAAATGTCCTTTATTTGTGTGCACAAAGTTGTCTGATGTTAATTTTTTTGTGCATGTGTGCATCCAAATGATATAATTCACTTGCACTAAAATATATAAATAGATTTTGCACCTATGACATGCTATGACACTGATGGTATAAATTTTTATGTATCTGTGACATTCCCCAGGGTGCAACCTGAACTGCTGAGTCCCCTTTGCTCTCCAGCTTGGGATACCTTTTACACTGCTTTGCTAGTGAGTAGCAAACTCCTCCAGGTTCTGGTCACTCACAGTCACCAGCATGCAAAGTCACTCCTAGCTGAGTACATGAATGCTATGCCCAGCCAACCATGAATCACATAAAGGGTGACACCCACTTATCCCTCAGTCCTAGACTTGCACCTCAGAAATGTGCTTCTTGTACTATTCAGTAGCTCACTGAACCATACAAGCTCATAATTAATCTGTCATTCCAACAATGAGTAATGAATATATGCCAGCCTTGTTGTCTCATGTGGAGGTTTCCCAAAGACTTAAATTAAACACATTAGTTTAGATAAAACAATAAAATAAGTTTATTAACTACAGAAAGGCAGATTTTAAGTGATTATAAGTGGTAAGGCCTAAAAGTCAGAATTGGTTTCAAAAGAAATAAAAAGATAAAACTGCAAGTTAATTCCTAAACTTTACCATGCTAAATAAGATTTGAAGCAAGCATCATTCTCACCACATTAGATGCTGCAGGCAATTCTCAGCTCACAGTTCATAGGCTGGATTTCCTTTCAGCCTCCCCTTTGTTCAGTATTCTTCAGGTATTCATGTGAGGAAAGGAGAGAGTCCTATGGAAGAAATTTTCCTTTATTTTTAACCCCACTTGCTCTCTTTGAGGATTTCCCCACCCCCCGCTGGGGTGTAGATAAACAGTCCCCTATGTACATGAGATTCACACTGTTTCTGGGAGGAAATGTAAATTTCTTGCTTACATTTCCCCATTGCTGTAGAATGGCTGTTTAAGTAAGTGATAGCCTACTTGACTTTGTTCATACCTGTCTGGGGTTGCCAGTGTGTCTTTGTCTCAGAAAAACTAGTTTGTGGGCATTACCCAGAACTACAACAAATTTCAGTAACAGTCGTATCACAAAATTTCATAATTGTATATGCAGTGATGTTACACGCATCTTAATAGGACAATTATGCTCAGCAGATTATGAGTTTTCAAATGATAGCTCACAAAGCATACTTTGTACAAAATATATCATAACCATATAAAAGTAGTGAACACAGGATATAGGGTGTCACATGGGGTACAGGGTGTCTCAGTATCTTTATGGGTTTGCTAGTGATTGTATTCCTGGCTAAATGGATAAGGTAAGGAATGCTTCCTTCAGGAATTAAAGGCATTGGAGGATTGTGATGATTTGGGGATTTTGTCTGTGCAACCTATGGAGCTTGATTGGTATTATGAAGTTGTTACTATGAAATTGCTGTATCATGAATGTTCCTCTGTTTATGTATCCATGATAAGCTAGCAGAGCTGTCACATCTCTGCCAAACCAGGGACTATGGTTAGTCATTAGAACTGAACGACTGCCTATTCAAGACAAATTACCATTGGTTTGCTTGAGGTGGAAGAAGTTACATTTTCCTCCTGCCAGAAGGTAGGAGGAAGTGGAGAGCAGTTTCTCAAACAGGAAAAAGAGACAACTGACCAAAGCAAAAGGTTATAAAAGGACTCACAGAAAGACACATCAGAAGTTTTGGGCAGGAGAGAGGAAGGGGACGGGAAGGGATGGACTGATTAAGGTCAGCTTGCTTCCTCTGACGTAGGGAGAAAGCTTTATGTTTCAGAAGTCAGACAGCTGTAGGGGAAAGATCCTGGATCCCGCCGAGGACTCTGACCCCAGCCCAAAGAATGCCTTGGAGTGGTGAGGAAACTGAGGCAGAGAAATGCATGTAGAATTTATTATCTTTGTGTGGATCTTTGTATTTCTTGTGTGATCAAGTAAAGAGCAATAATGTGTTAAACTTCTGTGCAAGGTATCGGTGTATGCTACACCTACCACATGGCCCCTTGACGAGATAAACCATAAGGCTCACATCTTTGGTTTTCTGGGACAAGGTCTGTTTAAGCTACAAAGGAAACTGAGGAGTCAGCTCTCATTCTGGGGCTAGGCAGGGAATCATATGGTCTAAGCTGTCAGGATGGGATACTAGCTAGAGGGTCTGCTCTCCAAGAATGTGCCTAGAGCTGGGTCCTCTCACATCAGTCTGGTAAGCTGTCAGCAGAGGCAGCCCAACCACATCTATGACAGGGATAATGAATGCAAGTGGTAAACCAATGCATGTAACAAGTCCTTTGAAGTTTCATCCCCCTGGGGAAATGCATGCAGGCTGGTTTGACCTGGTTCAAAAGCCTTAGGAGACAAAGGGCTTGAAACTGTCTTCTCCCTCCGCAGGTCAGAAGCTGTTGTTTTATACATTCTCCATTTGAAAACTGACAGGCCTGAGACTGTGACCAAGAGAGCTGACCCTGCGGAGGACCTGAAGTACTTTAAATCTGCCAGGGTCACCATGTGGAAGATTGCTGACCACCTGGTAAGTTAGGCAGACACATAAACTGTCTAATATTTTAAGCTATGTTTCTCTGGAATGTTTTTATTCTGAATAAACAGAACTTTGCTTTATGAGAGATGGTCACTAGTTAAACCCTGTCATTTTGTCAGCTGACCAGCATAAGGGTGGTCTAGTCTAGTGGCTGGAGCAGGCAGCAGCCCTAGTACCCAGGGTCACAACTTTAATCAGTTGTCAGGAGCCAAAATCAAGCATCCAACTGGAAGGCCGAAACTGGGTACCAGAATCAAGGGTTGAGCTGGAGTCCATTGTCAGGAGACATAGGCAAGGATCACAGCGGAGGGAAGGGACTGGTGCGAGCAGGGTATCAGGCAAGAAGAGGTTCTAGGCAGGGGCAGGACAGAGGAAAGGCTGTAGCAGCAGAAAGCAGGTAATGCAGGAACAGGCACAGTAGTAGGCATGAGTACTAAGAAACCAGCAAGTTGTTGCAGCTTTTGACTTAAGAGCCAGCCTGTTGGCTCCTGCAGCCATTCAGGTTGTGTGGCTATTCAGGCAGCCTGCTGTACTGATAAGGCTGCCTGGAGACTAGCTATGCTGCAGGCTTCTGATTTCTGACATATTCTTCCTGAGAGAACAGAACTATGGGTGCTGAACTGAAGTCTGACCTGCTGATGGGCTCCCACTGAATTACAGGAGTCTGCAGCCTAAGGCCCTGGTCTGGAGGGAGTCAATCACAGGATTCTGTCCTGAGAAGGGTGACAGCTGGTGGCCTGCGACTTAAGTGGGATGCCCTCAAAGAAGCCATGAGGGGGTCAGAGTGCTCTATCTATACTCTATCACTCATTTATGCACAAAAATGGCATATGCATGTGATTTGTGCAGGCTAAACTGTGTGCACACAAATGAAAGCCTGCCTAAGACACCTTTGAAAATGTAGTTTTAAACAGAATATAATTTATGTTGGGTGAATTTCCTTTCAAAAGTATACGGCACATGTATGTCTCACTTCAACAGACTACTTAAGCAAGCGCCTGACTTTAAGCATGTATTGGAGTTCATGGGACTATTTACTTGTTTAAGTACTTTTCTGAATCTTCAGCGCACTCTGCAGATACTAACAAATTAATCTTCACAACACCCCAGTGAAGCAGGTAAATACTATTCCCGGTTTAAAAACTGAAGGAGACAAATCCCAGATTTTCATTCATGTCTCTTAATTTGGGGTGCCTCAGTTATTGAGTGCCCACTTTGAGTCACCCAAGTGTTAGGTTTTCAGAGGAGCTGAGTACAGTAGAACCTCCGAGTTAGGAACATCTCTGGAATGGAGGTTGTAACTCTGAAATATTCGCAATGCTGAACAAAATGTTATAGTTGTTGTTTCAGAAGTTTACAACTGAACATTGACTTACTGCAGCTTTGAAACTTTACCGTGCAGAAGAAAAATGCTGCTTTCCCTTAACTTTTTTAGTTGTTTATATGTTTAACATAGTATTGTACTGTATTTTTTTTTCCATCTCTGCTGCTGCCTGATTGCATCCTTCCAGTTCCAAATGAGGTATGTGGTTGACTGGTCAGTTTGTAACTCTGGTGTTCGTAACTTTGAGTTCTACTGTATTGGCAGCTTCTATTCAGTTCAGCTGGAGTATGGGTGATTAGGTCCAAGACATCTGAAATTGGGCATCCACAAATTGAGCACCACAAACTAATGACTTCTTATAAAAGGTAGTCTAAGTGATTTGTCAAGGCTACACTGTGAGTCAATGGGCAGAGCCAGCTTATAACTCAGAAGTTCTTAATTCCATATTGCCTCTTCTAAACCACACTGATTCTCTTGGACTAAATGTAAAGTGAACTGCCAAGAACGTGCACTCATGTCATATGCTAGAAACACCACAAAGCTTTGTTGGCCACATAAAACTTTTCGCACACTGGGACAATAACTTCTTAAAAAACAAATAACTATTTTGATCTAAAGCAACCAGGCTCCATTAAAGACAAATACTCACTCGTTTTACATAACAGCCATTTTGGAAGTATAAGAGTACAAAAAATCATGATACATGCCCCCTTCCCTTGCCTAGATCTATTGGGTTTTCAAAGTGAGCGATGAAATCCCCTTTCTGGACTGAAGTCTCTGATGCCAAGTTTCTAAGCCCAGAAGAAATGTCCTTGCCAACGTTATAAACCTTTACAAATAAGGGTATATAACAGAAAGCCAGCCTCTCCCCGCCACCTCCACCCCAGGATTAGGGAGCCACTACTGCAGAGCACATAATTATAGGTCTGTCAGGCTTTCCCTCATATCCTCCTATTCTCAGAGAGTTATAACTTCAACGCGCCTTTTCCCAACCCCTCCCTAAAACACCTCCTCTACTCGGCAGCCACAGCTTTTTCACATGTGTATTGTTAACTTTTAAAAATTATCAATATAAACAAGGTTAAATGTTAAGGTTGGAATTATTAAAAAAATAAATAAAATGAAAAGTGAATGAAAAGCTAAGCAAGCACTGATTTGGGCACCTGGGGTGGTGATGGTGGTGGGGGAGAGACAGAGAGGAAGGCTGAGGAAGAACTGGCAGAAAACAGAGACGAGGGTTAGTGAATGGGCTGGCATCAACTGCGAAGAAGTAGCACAACTAGCAAGTGACCATAATCAGTGAAGGAATGGGAATCAGTGATGTATCAGCAGCACCGGAGGAACTCAGGTAAGGTAAAAACAAATGAAGAGACCCAGGGCATAAAGAGAGTCTGGGATGAGAGAGGAGGCAAGGGACCAAGGAATATTATTATTAATTATTTGTATTACTGTATCATCTGTGAGCACCAGTAATAGCTGAGGGGCCTATTGTGCTAGGCATTGTACAAACACAAAATGAGAAGACATTCCCTGCCCTAAAGAGTTTACAGTTGAAGTATAAGACAAGAGACAACAGACTGATATAGAACAATGGTTCCCAAACTTTAACAACCTGTGAACCCCTTTCACTAAAATGGCAAGTCTCGTGACATGCTTATTACACATTATTATTCATTATTATCATTACAGTATTTTTATTACATCATGAAAATGGCAACACTCTTCCAAGATCTCACTTTTGTAGCTTGTATCACTTTGAATAAGCCTATTATAAGACAAGGCTCCTGTTTCATCAAGGAGTATCAGAGGTGAAACAGCATGAAGATATTTAAGAAGCCAACCCAAAGAGTTCCTCCTACACAAGCATTCAGGTCTTGAGCAGTCCAGGCAAACAGCATCTGTTACAACAAAGCTTAAACTTTCATAGGCCATGGCTACACTAGAGAGTTGCAGCGCTGGTGAGGGGGTTACAGCGCTGCAACTTAGGATGTGGCCACACTTGCAAAGCACGGCCAGCGCTGCAACTCCCTGGTTGCAGCGCTGGCTGTACACCCGGTCAAGCCTCGGGTGTAGCGATTCCAGTGTGGACCCCACCAGCGCTTTTATTGACCTCCGGGGTATAAGGAGGTATCCCAGAATTCCTGTCCACAACAAACCGGAAGAAAGGGAGAGCTCAGAGTTCAGCCAAACTGCTTATTTAAAAAACAAACACAGCTCCTGTTTGCTGAGCGAGTGGAGGCAGGCAGGGGAGTTACTTTGGAATGTTCACAGCTGTTTGCTTGAAGAGAGCAGCAGAGGGGGAGGGGGAAGTCCATGTTGAGCAGATGCTTATCTGGTCTGACGGCTATTTAGGAGTACATAATTTGCATTTAGTGAATGAGAGAGGGGTGGGGGAAGGGAGTCAGAACTTTTAAAATGATTGAAGGTAGGCACTGTGTGTCTTCCAGTCCTTAGAACTTGCAAGGCAGGGAGCTGAGAACAGTGTCAACTCCAAAAATCCATTCTGTCTGTCTCCTCCACGCTCCCTGTCACATTCCACCCCACCCCCCTCTTTTGAAAAGCACGTTGCAGCCACTTGAATGCTGGGATAGCTGCCCACAATGCACCACTCCCAATAGCGCTGCAAATGCTGCAAATGTGGCCACACTGCAGTGCTGGTAGCTGTCAGTGTGGCCACACTGCAGCGCTGGCCCTACGCAGCTGTACGAACACAGCTGTAACTACCAGCGCTGCAGAACTGTAAGTGTAGCCATGGCCATAGATTCATAGACTCTAGGACTGGAGGGGACTTTGAGAGGTCATCGAGTCCAGTCCCCTGCCCTCATGGCAGGACCAAATACTGTCCAGACCATCCCTGATAGACATTTGTCTAACCTACTCTTAAATATCTCCAGAGATGGAGATTCCACAATCTCCCTAGGCAATTTATTCCAGTGTTTAACCACCCTGACAGTTCGGAACTTTTTCCTAATGTCCAACCTAAATCTCTGATGGTGCAGTTTAAGCCCATTGCTTCTTGTTCTATCCTTAGAGGCTAAGGTGAACAAGTTTTCTCCCTCCTCCTGATGACACTCTTTTAGATACCTGAAAACTGCTATCATGGCCCCTCTCAGTCTTCTCTTTTCCAAACTAAACAAACTCAATTCTTTCAGCCTTCCTTCGTAGGTCATGTTTCAAGACCTTTAATCATTCTTGTTGCCCTTCTCTGGACCCTCTCCAATTTCTCCACATCTTTCTTGAAATGTGGTGCCCAGAACTGGACACAATACTCCAGCTGAGGCCTAACCAGCGCAGAGTAGAGCGGAAGAATGACTTCTCATGTCTTGCTCACAACAGACCTGTTAATGCATCCCAGAATCACGTTTGCTTTTTTTGCAACAGCATCACACTGTTGACTCATATTTAGCTTGTGGTCCACTATAACCCCTAGATCCCTTTCCGCCATACTCCTTCCTAGACAGTCTCTTCCCATTTTGTATGTGTGAAACTGATTTTTCCTTCCTAAGTGGAGCACTTTGCACTTGTCTTTGTTAAACTTCATCCTGTTTACCTCAGACCATTTCTCCAATTTGTCCAGATCATTTTGAATTATGACCCTGTCCTCCAAAGCAGTTGCAGTCCCTCCCAGTTTGGTATCATCTGCAAACTTAATAAGCATACTTTCTATGCCAATATCTAAGTAATTGATGAAGATATTGAACAGAGCCGGTCTCAACTTGCTCTTCATCATAATTTTAAAACAATACTAGCTGCCTTTTTAATTTTAAAAACAGCAAAAAATATCCACCACCCTTTCTATTGCTTATAAGGAGTCTTGAAGTTTAAATCTCCTCAGTGTGATAGATATGCTTGCTTTGATCTGCTTAGCTCTTGGAAATCCAGGGCCTCTGGGCTGCTGGCCCTCTGCTCCCTAGAAACAGTTCTATCTGCCATTGGGGAATTTTTCCCCGAGAACCCCCTGTAACATTTCACGAACCCCCAGGGGTTTACAAACCCCAGTTTGGGAACCACTGATATAGACAGAACCACACTGGGGGGGCGCACAAGGAAACAATGAGACACTACTGACCACAGCAGGATCCGTAGTGCTCTCAGCACACCAGCTGCCTACATGTTGTCAGTTTTTGTGTGTAGGCATCATAGCAAAGGAGTGCAAAGCAGGCAGGGCTGACCCCCAGCCTGCACTTATGCCCCGGTTCTCTCTAGCCCCATCTATTTTTAACATGCTTATAAACTGAGGCTGCATTCCTGCAGATTGTTACATGTGCGGAGCCCTGCTGGCTCAGTGGGGATGCAAAATCACAGTCTGTTTTTTTTAAATTTTTTAAGGAAAAAATCAGCATGTATAATTTTATATATTACACTTGCAAATATATAAAAAAAGTGATCAGGGCAGGAGAGAATAGTGGTAGGAAGGGGACAGGAAGACAGGAGGTTGTGGGAATGAATCTAAGGGTATATCTAGATTGTAAAAAAAAATCTGCAGCTGGCCCATGTGGATTGACTCAGGCTCTCAGGGCTTGGACTGCAGGACCATTTAATTGTGGTGTAACCTTCTGGGCTTGGGCTGCAGCCAGAGCTCTGGGACCCTCCCACCTCACAGGGTCCTAGAGCCCAGGCTTCAGTCTGAGCCAGGAAGTCTACAGTGCAGTTAAACAGTCCCGCAGCCTGAGCCCCGTGAGCCTGGGTCAGCTGACATGGGTCAGTTACGGAGGTCTAATTGCAGTGTAGACATACCCTAAGAAACACAGCTAAATTAGAAAGGGACTGTGCATAGCTGCAGCGGGGCTCTGCAAGTTCCAGCACTGACACAGGCATCATTAACAGAGGAGGAAAATTCATGTGGTAGTGCAAGTAAATGTTTAGAAGTGCTAATTTTGAACTAGCGTATGAAAACTCTAATTTTGAGCTGTGAAATTTTCTGAAAAATTTCTTCTCTTAAGTTGCATTACACATGCAACTATCCAACATAAATCGTGTATTCGGCTGAAAAGTTAACATGTGAAAGAGGTCAAAGCCAGGATTACAATGGAACTCCCAATGCAACTTTAATTATGGAATCTCTATTCTGCCTCCATTGTATATTTGAATTTTACTACTGACAGTGGATCACATTTGTTAACAGTTCCAACCAGGAAATACTCCTGTGCTGACAAAGATGCCCAGCAGTCTGTGTGATAAGGAGTTTTCAATGATTAGCTGAAGACTGGAACACTCCCCAGAAGCATGCATTTCTACTGACGGCTTTGAGCATGGATACTATCCTGAAACCTTGACCTTGCAGCCATTTCTTTTACATACTGTAAAACTATGTGGATGGGTCTAGGAATTTTCCTGAATTATAGTGTAAAAATTTCCAATGAAGCTCCGATTCATACCCATCCATTAATATACTCTATTTGCATGGCCTATCCATCTTTGAGGTAGCTGACAACTGGTTCTCTAGGGCCAAGGAGAAGCTTCCTAACCCTCTGTCCTTTTGTTTCACCTCATCACCACTTTCCCTCTTCTTTTGTTTCAGTGACCTTCTCTTTCTCTTTCTCAAATCTCTCTCAACCCTCACACCCGCTCCCTGTGTGGGGACATACCTTCGTCCTATAGGCCTTAAACCTCCTCTCTACTCTAGCTCCTCTCTTTGCATTAATCCTTCACCCCTCTGTCTCTATGGGAAGGCTGGAGCCCTCTCTGTCCAAGACTCAGGCTCTTCCCCAGATGATCATCTTTATTCCTCCACCAGATCTTTCTCGGTGCTCTAGCCTTCATCTTTGTTCATACTCCTTCCCTTGCTACCTTCAGGCCACCACTTGTATGTAGTGGTGCTATGCTACATACTCGTTTTCACTTCCCCTCTTCCCCCCACTCATTTCATCAACTACATTCGATTGTCTGGCTGGCTGGAGGTTGTTTCTCAGATTGCCTCATTCCTCTTTGAAAGGGCAGCATTTTATAGAACTCATTAGAATTTTATAGAGTTTTGGTACTGTCTGGAAATTTCCACAGAACATGTTCTATATCATTTCATTACCACTCAGCTATTGGCTGGTTATTCTAAACCAATTTGATTATGGTTGGTCAAAATGTATGTAAAATATACAATATTTCCCTTCTCCTGTTCCCTCACATAACTATTAGTTACGTATAGTGCTCTGAGCCAAAAACAGTCAGACCTGCCAAAATTCTGGATGAAGTGTCCTATATTTTAGTCATTTCACTTGTTCCCCAGCCAGTCTCTATTAGCCTCTCTCCACTCTGAAAACTTCTTCTGCTTCCCATTACCTGCTTAGTCCATTATCTGCTGGCATAATAGTCTGTGATTTCTTTCTCAGGCACATGGGCAGAATGGGGTGCTAAGCCTTAATAATAATACTTATCTCTTTATTTACTGCTTTTAATTTGTAGATCTCAAAGTGCTTCACAATCTGTAGGGTATTTATCTGCATACCACCTTCTGCGAGGTAAGGCAGTGCTATTATCCCCGTTCTGCAGATGGGGACCTGCACCTCAGAGAGTTAAGTGACTTGCTCAAAGTCAGCAAGGAAGTCTGTGGCAGAGCAGGGACTTGAACCCATCTCTCTCAAGCCTATGCTAGCACCCTAACCATGGGAATGCTGTTTGTTCTGTTTAGCATGTGATCACTGGTTGATGCTAGGCTCCCTGTTTTAGCCAATTTCCCTGATTGTATTGACAAAGGAAGAGGACTGAGCCAGTAGTCAGCAGTCCAATCTGGGCAGCAGAATTAGAGGGAGAAGAGGAGCAATGGGTAGTGAACATGTTTTGGAAAGGGCAAGAGGATAAAAGGAGAAATCAGAGTAGGAGAAGCAAAATACAAATCTCCTGTAGCTCTGCACAGTCCCATCTCAGCACCACACAAAATTTCTCCCAATCTCTGGTTGGAACTTGGCAGCTCTCCAATTAAGGTCTCATGAAGCCATTAATGTTTTAGCTTCTGGGCCTTCAGAGGAGTTAGCCACCTACCACGTGTGACCCAGTTGTTCTGCCTGCAGATGCCATACGGTGATACAGAGAAGCTATATTTTGCCACAGTTCCCCAACTGGATTCCAGATGGTGATATTTGGACTGATGAAACCATATATCAAATTGTTCCTGCCCCAGCTCAGTGTCAGGGGGTTGCCGGCAGGGGCAGAGCTGGCTTGGGCAAGGGCAGGTGGATCTTGGTGTAGGGCCAGGTGGTAAGAGCAGGCTGGATGCCTGGGGGAATCTGTAACACCACAAGGCAGAGGGCAAGTTCCCAGCCAGATATTGCACAGGCTGGCTTGCTGACCTTCCTGTGGGATTAAAAGCTGTCCCTAGGGGGCATGTAACCCCATCCTTGCTCATGGATTGGCTGCTGCAACACACCTGAAGGATCGGTCATTCCAGCTCTGGCTGAGAGATTACCTCACATTCAGCTTCCAGCATCTCAGATGTCACCACAGAGGCAAAGGACCAGCTGATGTCATATCCTGTACCATAAACTGTGCAGTTGGCAGATATTTTTTATTATTTTTTAAGTGTCTGCTCACTGAGTAAGCCACCGCTACAGATTTTTAAAAAAACATGCACTTATGAACATTTAGAAAATGCACCAAAGCTTAGACTGTCCTTCTAGTTCCCAGTCTGAATAACTGCACTGAGTGCTGAATGCATGCACAGGGGTCGGCAACATGTCTGTACACAGACACAAGTGTCCATGGTAAAAATTTTGAGGTCTGTGGGGGCGCTAACCTCGGGTTGCTCCCCGCAAGTGGCTCCTCATCCCTGGTGTTGCTGGCAGAGGCGCAACCAGGCGTCTCTGCATGCTGCCTCCATCCCCCCCTCCCCAAGTGCAGACTCTGTGCCTCAGTCCATTGGTCGGGAACTGCAGCCAATGGGAGCTACGGGGGCAACACCGCTGTATGGGGCAGTGCACAGAGGCAGAAAGGGGTAGCTCAGTGGTTTGAGCATTAGCCTGCTAAACCTAGGGTTGTGAGTTCAATCCTTGAGCAGGGCCCCTTAGGGATCTGGGGCAAAAATTGGTCCTTCTAGCGAAGGCAGGGGGCTGGACTCAATGACCTTTTGAGGTCCCTTCCAGTTCTAGGAGATTGGTATATCTCCAATTATTACCTATTACAGAGCTGCCTGGCTGTGCCTCTGCTTAGGAGCCAGAGAGGGGACGTGCTGCTGCTTGAGGTAAGTGCTGCCTGGAGCCTGCATCTCTGACCCACTCCCATGTCCCAGCCCCAACCCTGGATCCCCCTCTGAACTCCTTTTGCCTCAGTCCAGAGCACCCGTCTGCACCCCAAACACCTCATCCAGAGCCCCACTCCCAGCTGGAGCCCTCACCCCCCTAAAGCACAACCCCCTGCTCCAGCCTGGAGCCCCACACCCATAACTCCTAATTTCTGTCCCTACCCCAGAAACTGCACCCCTAGCCCAGAGTCCATACATCATCCCGCATCCCAACCCCCTGCCTCAGCCTGAAGCCCCCTCCCACCAATGTCCGTCACTAAGTCCAGTAATTTTGTCAAGTGTCCATTGTGCAACATGGTGGTGCTGACTCTGTGCATGCATGATAACAGAAAGGAACTGTCTCCCACAGCTTGCAGAGTGGTTACACACCTGCTGCACTGAAGTCACTTCAGTGGAAGGGTTACAAACTGTGTCTCCGAGCTGCTGCATTACACCAAGGGTTGGGAGCTGCTTCCATTTCCCTGGAGTCAACTGGAGATTGTTGGGATAGAAAGGACAAAGGAAGTTGGCCCATGGGATTGTTGGATACTTTTGGCAGACTCACAGGACCCAAGTTGGGAGGGCTCCATCTACACTGCAAAGCAATAGGGCTTGAACCCTGGGTCTTGGCTTGACTCAGACTCAAACCTTCCAGTCCGGCAGGGCCTTAGGACCCTAGATCCAAGCCCGAGTCTAAGAGATTTGTGTGTAGAAGGAAAGAGAGTTTGGGCCCAAGGCTGAGTCTGAGCCCAGGCTTTCATTGCGGTGTAGACATACATACATACATCCATTTTCTGTTTCAAAACTCTGGTCCTCCACTTTGTCCCACTTCCCCTTTCCCATAACCATGCAATGCCTGGTGTTTGTCAGAATGCCTGTTCTCCTTGGCTAAGAGGAAAGCCCATTATTATGTCATTCCTATGTTTATTACTAAAAGGTTTCAAGCCGTTATCTGTGCTGTTGGAGATTTTGTAGTGTCTCATGAGAGTTTCTCTAATTCTCTCAACATGAAGTGAGGTTGACTGTTATCACATTGTTTTTATTTATCTGTTCTAAGGCAAACTCCTCACATTGAGACACATTTTTGGAAAGGCCCTCCCATTAAAATTTGGTCTTAATCCCCATTTGGCAGGATGATGATAAAGTCCAGTGCCTGAAGACAACAGGCAATCACACACCACCAGGGAATCAGTTCATTATTTCCTTGATAAGAGAATCATTGTAAAAGCAGGACCTGGTCACATTACAACCCAGAACGGCTCTAATGAGTTAATCCTTTTCCTCCATGGACCTCATTCCACAGAGGAGATAATTATGCAGGATTTAACAATAACAGGCAAGATTGTTGTTCAGAAATGCATTATAAGATTTCATGTGTATCCCAAGGAAAGAGTAGTAGGAATTTCAAGAGTCTGTATTACAACCCTTATGAAACGGTGTTGGTTGCATGAGTTGAATATGTTTTGGTTAAAATATATATGTATAGGTAAGGCTTAGCACATTCATAGTATTAGTACATTTCAAGTGTACTCTCAGTGCATAGGGCTGTAGCTATACAACTGCTTTTAATTGTTTAGCACTCAGGGAACAAAAAAAATGTTTAGCACTCAGGGAAGATTATAGATGTGTTTTATTTGTTCACTTACAATACACAACTGTTGGCACCTCTATGTGCTTGTAGAAGATGGAAAATCTCATCTGTTGCATGCCAATTTTTAAAAATGTGTGCAGGTTTATATGCAAAACACTGGAGGCAAACACACTGGGATACCATGACGGTGAGAACAGTATGGAAACCTAAACACACAGATTGAGGTAGTACGTGTGCAAATTCTTTGCTGAAACTCTGCAAGAAACTGCCCGGATTTATTTTCCATTGCTGTGGTGTGAATGTGTAAGGATAAATGGATGAACATGGCGAGAGTTTGGGTGAGTTTGTGATTCAGTGAATGTAGCTGTGTGGAGGGAGAGAAAAAGAGAAGCTTCAGATGAGAAGTGATGGGGGAGATTTGAGAGAGGCCAGATAGGAGGTTGAGAGCTGAGTGGAAAACGGGGACTAGACTGAAGCTGGAGGAGAAAGAGAAAAGTAAAAAATAAGGAAATGAAAAATGAGAATACAAGGAAGAGAAACAGGAAAAGAAAGTGTAGGCAATGTAGAGCATAAAACCCAGAAGAAGAAGAGAGTATAGAAAGTGAATAATAATTAATAATATCCAAGAGTGAGAAAAGGCTCCTCCATAACTCCCACATCCTTCCAGCAACAAGTGTGTCTATTTTTCACACTGGAAATCCGGTTGCCTTCTGAAGAAAGAGCAGGAAGCTGTTGAGAGTAGATGTCTCTGGCAGCCATAACCCCACCACTTATTTTGAACACTAGCTATCACTAGTTGGCAGCATGAAAAGAAGCGTGGATTTGCGAGAAAGGGACAAAGAACATTCAGGGGAGAGGAATAGGTAGTATACAGGGTGTGAGCAGGACCGATGCTAGGGGTTTGAGCGCCCTAGGGGCACGGCAATTTCGCCGCTCCATGCGCTGGTCCCACAGCTCTGGTGGAGCTGCGGCAGTGGTGCCTGTGGGCGGTCCACCGGAGCTGCGCGAGGAGCCAACCGTCCGCAGGCACCACTGCGGCAGCTCCACCAGAGCTGCGGACCAGCGGACCCTCCGCAGGCACACTGCGGCAGCTCCACCGGAGCCGCCTGCAGCCCCCTCCGGCAAAATGGCGCCCACCAATTATTCTGGCGCCCTAGGCGATTGCCTAGGCTGCCTAAATGGTAGCGTCGGCCCTAGGTGTGAGAGAAACTCTAGGAGGAAATGAGAGTGGAGATGCACTCAGTGTGGGGCTGTGTAGAATCTTCAAGTCTCATAATTCTAATAAATCAAAAAGACTTTCCCTTTCTTTATCACATTTCACCAAAGGGTTCTAAAGTGCTTTACAAACATGGGTGTGCTGACCGTGGGCCTGATCCAAAGTTCATTGAAGTCAATGAAAAAACTTCAGTGAGTTTTTGATCAGGTTTTTTTCTATTTAATCCACCCTCAGAGAAAATGTAAACTACAATTTAAATTGAACAGTGTGGACCTGATCATGCTCCCATTGAAGTCAATGGGAGTTTTGCTATTAACTTCAGTGACAGTCCTTCAATTATAACGGCACTGCATATATTGGTGTATGTTCTTCCATGTGCTACAAACTGAATTAAAAAGGGGTGGGATCATCCTAAAGTCTGTAAGTAGGAATTATAATTTGGTTTATGAAATTATTGAACTGTATCTAAAAGGAACAATATTGTAAAATGAAAATATGAACCAAACCCCAAATATTGGTGCATGGTGGAAATGCTGAGGAAAAACTACACATACTGTGAGTGGAATAAAAAGAAGAATATCAAAATTTGATTTATATAATATAGAGCTATACCTATCTCATAGAACTGGAAGGGACCCCAAAAGGTCATGGAGTCCAGCCCCCCTGCCTTCACTAGCAGGACCAAGTACTGATTTTTGCCCCAGATCCCTAAGTGGTCTCCTCAAGAATTGAACTCACAACCCTGGGTTTAGTAGGCCAATGCTCAAACCACTGAGCTTTGTGTTGGTATTGTTTAAACTGTGGGGGTGGGCTACTTGATTTCAATAATTGATGGAACGTCAGTGGAGGAAACATTTTACTACTATTTTTCTGAAGGAGCCTTGTGCCATAGGTACTGCTAGATGCTCACGTTCATAGTTTCTAGTATATGTCCCTTAACGTTGTGTGTTAGGTTAGCTTTCAATTGTGGGAGGGGGCGGTGGTGTCTGTGGAGTTTTCCATGGGCTTTTTACATAAGTCTTTAATTTTTGGTGTTATCTGAATTCCTAAATTTGGAACCCTTTTAGATTCCAATTACATTACCTAGTGGGCTACATTCATGGATGGTGTAAGCAGGTGCAACTGCATTAAAGACAATGGAGTCAATGGAACTATGATAGTTTACACCAGCTGAAGATCTGCCCCCATTATTTCTATATTGTCTAAGGGCTCAGTCCTGCAGGGTGCTGAGTACCCTTGTCTCCCAGTGAAGATGATGGTAGTGGAAGTGCACAGTACTTTACAAAATTGCTCAGCATCTTGTAGGACTAAGCCCTAAATGAATGAAATAGTTTAATGTCTTAGACACTTTGTTTTTGTCTACTAGAAGAATATAGTATTACTTTGTTTCAGTTAGATATGGGACAAAACGGAAGCCTCTATTGGACCCTTTGCCTTCCCCCCATTTGTAGTGATTCAGATGAAATGGAACAGGATCCAAACCATCCTGGACTTGTTTTTGTTTTTGCAAAGCCAAAACCTGAGTGATGAGGTTTTGCAAAATTCAAACCCAAACCACGCCAATATGGTGGGACTAAACTCAAGACCTTTTATCTGAACCTTCCATCCTCCCTGAACTTTGGTGGTTTGGATAAAAATGGAATGTGGATCTAAACCATCCCTGATTTGGGTTTTATAAATCACAACCTGACTGATGTAGTTCTGCAAAACCATAACATGTCTGCCTTCTTCCCTCTCAAATTAAAATTTTTTGGTCTGGAGCGTTCAGGGACTGAAATGTGCGGTAGAATGTTATCAGCGTAAAGCAATATTTTATTTTATCTGCTCCCTTCGGACACAATCTTGAAGTCCTAACTCAGTCCAAAATGCCCCTAAGCCTGGCTTCTCCACTCTTGTATGGGCTGGGAGGGATGGTTTTGTTTTAGGAGTCTGCTTTTGTGTCCACAGAAGTCAATAAAATAACTCTGACTGTGGGCAACGGGAGCAGGATTCCTTTGTTTCTGGGGTTTGGACTTTATAATTGTGTGTGTGAAATCAATCCCTTCCACAGGAAAGGGTCAGGCAAAGAACAACTGCCAGGTTCCCTCACTGAATTTTCCCGAATCATCAGATTGAGGGGAATTAGGGATTGTGTCCCCTCCCATTGGAACAATGTGGAGTTCCAGACTCAGAACCAACACATTTCTGGGGTCTATCAGAGGAACAGGGCCACCTGTGTAGAAGCTCTGTTCTCCCAGCACCCTTCGTAGCAGAGTGACCCAGGAACTATGTATCCAGAAGCAATCCTGGAAGAGTGTTACTGAGAAATCTCCTCAACAGGTGTGTGGGGTAGAGTGTTCCTAAGTGCACAGATGCACGTCTTCTCACTAGCCTTGGCACTAGCTGGCCCATCTTATCCCATTCCCAAGCATGGTCCCTGGATTTATAGCTGGATCTATTTCCCTCTTAGCTCCTTATTATATGCCCCCTAGTGGTCATTTTGAATACTGGCTCTAAATGTTCTCAACTAACATCACACTCTCTGTATAGGGATTGTGGTAGAATGGAACTATTCAGGAGAACTGCTGTTTTCTTAGTAAGTATGTTAGTAAGATGAGAACCTTGTTTCAATGTTCATTAGTTGTTGCTTTCCAGTATTTTTTGTTGCTATTCTCTGATTTTTTTCTCCTTATGTGTGGATACCTTTGGGTTATTTAGAAGAATAATCACAAAAGAGAGATTAGAAGATAGCATGAGACAGGTTTATAAAATGTTATTTTTGCCTTGCTGAGGCTGTGATTTAACAGTAACATTGCTCCTTTTCTAATCTACCTATCTTTCATATTTTTGTAGCACTGATCCCTGTAATATCTTACCTTGCTGTGTTTGAGTACTAAAATTCAGTTTTTAATTCCAGAAGCAGGTATCCTTGCTGGGATTATGTAGGATAGCCACTGTAATAAATCCAACTCTACAGAAGTGCAGAGATCATGGCTGTCATCCTAACCTTCATATATTAATTTTGAGAAATAGAACATAAGACGTCTGATTCAAAATCACCTCTATTTATTAAGTAAAAGGAAAATATCCCTTAGCTGTCACTACACTAGTAGAACTTCTATCTTCTTTGTAGGGCTTGAGCCACTAAAGGGAGACTTGAGTGGGGTTGGACATTCCACCCATCCCTGGCAGTGGATCACAGATGCAATGATAGCACCAGCCATCTTGGAATAATAAAAGGAATGAACCTAGAAGGTACTGATTTTTTTCTAAGCAAATTTTTATCCAGCAGTACATTTCTGCTAAAACAGGCTAAATGCTTAGGACAAAAAAAAAAAATGCAAACCTAGCTGGCTAAAGTTAGACAACTAAGTCCACACCTGCAATTCTTTACTACCCCTCCCTGAAAGCCCAAAGAAAGGGCTGTTGTGGATTTTTCTGCCCTTTCATCCACACTGGAGGGGGGATTGCTGGAGGAGCATGCCGTTTCATGAGAAGAACCCAGAGAGGGATCTGGGACTTTTCTTCCTTACTCATGCTGGAAGGCAGGAGGCAGGGAGTAGGAAGCCAGTGGTGGTCACAAGAGAAAGTTATAACTTTCCTTTGGCTACATCAAAGTGACATAGCTCAGTGGCTTTCAGTCTTGAACCTTTGACACTACTTAGTCTCTCCTGCCCAAGTTCATTGTATAAATCTATGTAGTTATCAGCTGGAATATTTTTCAGTCATATAACCCTTTAGCCACCAGAAAAGTTTAAAAAATGTGGATACTTCACTGTCCTTTGGGTCCATAGGCTGTAATACACTATGGGAGTTATGAGTATGTTGGTTGAACATCAAATAGTGTAAAATGCTCATAACCATACATGCTTCAAAACTAATTTTTTTCCCCATAGAAATGTTTGACTTTATAGTGCAGCATATTCAAAAACTAAACAAGTTCAATTTGGAAATGCTGCTCTTGGTGCCTCTTGCTCTCCCATTCTCTGGTCAAACTACAGCTCCCATATGCACCATAGTCCCCTCTCTTGGTAAGGGGAGTGGGTGAATTGTGGAAATCCCATGGGTGATTAAGTCTGGCTGGGGAGCCCATCCTATAGAGGAGAATAGGGTCAAAAGGCAACGGAACTGCAACTTGCACTGCAGTGGCATATTTGAATTGAAATATTTTGGGTTTGGGGGCATTTTTTTTTAAAATGAAAAATCAAAAATTTCCACAGAAAGTGGACGCTTCTTGTGAAAAAAATAATTTAGCTGGAAACCTGTTTCCACCAAAAGACCATATTGGTGGAAATTTTTGATCAGCCCTTGTTCCAATATTGCCTTGCACATTCAGTTAAATTGCTTTGTACAGCTTCATTCTGAAATGTTTTTAAAAGTATTCCTTTTGAGAATGGATATCTTTCCTCCCACTCCATAGGCCATGGAGAACAGGTTTCTCATCAGATGCAGAAATGTGCAAAACTGGCCTGAACTATAAAATTAATAGCATGTCCATATATAAGTGAATTATCACCAGACATCTCAGTGGACCTTTTAAAATATTCATTTTTTAGGGGGTGAAGCTTAAATTGTGTAATGGATTTTCCTCAAAACTTAAACTTTTAGTGGCCAACAAAAAGTGCAGAGTGGAAGCTGGTTGCCAGATGTTCCACACCTCTGAGAGATAAAAGGAGATCATTTTTACAAGTTTAACTGAGTGATATAGTAACCACTGTGTAAAATACATATTTTTTATTAAGTCATGATGCAGTTGGACAATAATGTTCCATATTTTCCAGTAAGAACCTGTTTAGCTTGCCTCATCCAAGATGAATTTATTGGCAGCTCTAACTGCTTCTCTTTCACTTTACAATGCTGGCAAAGTTGGTAGGAGGTTTTTTTTTAAGCCTCCTTGATTTTATTGTTTTAGTTATTTAAAATGACATTGTCTATTGACACTTAACATCAATCTTATGAACTAATTTCATAAATAAAGTACAAAAAAAGCCCAACACTCTAAAGTGATAAACAGATTGGAGAAGTTGCTTAGTTCACGAGGCTCTGTATGTGAGAGTCAAATTATTACACTCTGTGCCATCCCAGTGCTTGAAAACAACTGAGGATCAGATCTTCAGCTGGTATAAACTGGTATAGCTTAATTGGCAGCAGTCAAGTTGTCCTAATTTACAGCAGCTGTGGCTCTGGCCCTTCATTTTTAAGAAGAGGGAAGAGGTTAGAATGTGCTGGATCCAAGTCTTGAAAGTAGCAGGACTGTGAGAAGGTTGACTTTCATCCCCTACATAACTGATCGTTTTTTATTGTCTCTGCCAGCCCCCTTCGTGAACTGGAAACTTGAAACCTTGTTTCCATTAAATAAAAGGACCCAAACATTGAGTGAGCCCTTTTTGCTGAAAGCAGGTTGGAACTCCCCTGCAGTTTATTCCCAAATCAAGCAGGACTCCCCAGAAGTATATTCTCATGCTGAGGAAACTGTGCATAAGTTTAACTTATTCTCCACTGCTGTGCACCTTGTGTAGTCATTTGCACCTGTGTGAAATGCTGCCAGATCAGAATGGTGATGTTTTACAACTGCTTTTCATGGGTGTGAATGACTACACAAGCTGTAAGATAGTGGGGGGACTACTGGAGTAATAGAAGGCAGAATTTGGTGAGTTTGTGTATTAAGACACTTTAGAAAATCACATTAGAGGGACATTCCCTTTATTCAAAATATGCACAAGATAGCTCTTGGTACAAATTATGGATAGGTGAACTGGTCTGGAAAAATTAAAACTCCCTTTCTTTCTCCCCTCATCTGACTGTGTGTCATTTGCAGAACTGAAACCGAAGTGAAGAGTTATTAAGGTTCTGAAATGTTCAGCTTAGTTTTCTTCACTTCTGATTGATGGCCAGGAGTGGAAGCTGAGGTGCTGAAATGCCATGCCAAAAACTAGACTAGACTAGACTTTATGTTGATTTGTGTGAAATGCAATGTATTTCTACCACTCATTACCCTTGAAGGTACAGACTTAATGCAATCATGAACAATAGATGGACTTCTAAAAATCCTAGACTATCCTGTTAGTTTCCTATCTGGTACCTTGTATTAGAATATTTTACTTGATAATCAGATATATTTAGTCTGAGATACTGCTCAGAAAGAATGACCGTAAACATGAAGGTGTACAGAGGGATCAATCTGAATAATTTTCTTCTCTCCTATGTCCAAATCCTTTACTCAAACAGAGGTCATTTAAAGGTCTTAAAATCAACCAAACAAAAGTATGCTGTTGAGGGAGCATTGGGATCCCCTCCCATTAAAACATGAACCATTATACAAGGAAGAAGAGGTGGGATTGTGTCTTGAAGAAAAACAGTGGAAATTTCTCATTGAAAGAAAAATCCACTTGTATTTTAATAGAACTTTAGATGATAGCCAAGCAAACTTTATTAAGCAATATAATATTAAAAATAAAAAGATTAAGAACATTTTAAAAAAACACCCAAAAGGATATCAGAATTATATTTCAGTATAGGAAATAGCTGGGCAATAAAAGGACTATACTTCTTTTTTTTTTTTTTGTGATCTGCAAATAGTATTACGAAAAATGCATCTGATTGAAATTATACGTTGAATGGCCCCAGGGTGAGAGAGATTTCTGGCATATGATTCACTGTAAATTTAGATTTTTATGTTTTTCAGGTTCCCTGAAGGTTGAATGACCTGGCGAATTCCTGCATTCTGTGTGATGCCCTAACTAGTAATGTCATACCTCTCACAAAAGTCCACTGGAAGTAGTCGTGGGTATATGCAACATATGGGACTGGAGCTAAATGGCTGGTTAGCAACAAATGGGATAAAAAACTGCAACCCAGACAGAGCATGGTAGCTGCCAAAGAGGCTGGGATCCACCACAGGTAAACTCCACCGCATCAGATGGGGAAGCCATCCAGAGAGATCAACTTCCAGACAGAGGGATCCAGGAAATGGTGCCGCGTGGAAGACACCTGCAAAGGCCATAGGTAGGAAGCAGCCCGGAGAGGAGGCAGGGGACCAAAACAAATAATCCTTGACTGCCTAATGCGGGGTACCTGGGCTGGCACCCAGAGCACAGGACAGGCCTGGGTCATTCCTCAGGGGAAGAGACTGCCAAAGCTCCATATCCAGGCTGGCAGGCCTAATATAAGATTTTGGGACTTTATTTCTGTTCCTGTGTTAACTTCCTTTGCTCCTCCACTGGTGGAGTAGGCAGAGAGGGACATCAGGCCCCAGGACTAGCTGTTGAGGCCAATCACTGGGCCTTAGTACTTTGGGGTAAGACCACTTTCTGCCGTAAAAGGGGAGAGACTCAAACAACATAACCAGAGGGCTGTAGCCATAAAGAGAGGCCAAGCATTATAGGCCACATTCTGGAACTGATTACGGTGACCAGACAGCATATGTGAAAAATTGGGATGGGGTGGGGGGTAATAGGAACCTAGATAAGAAAAAGACACAAAAATAAAAACCTAGAACTGATGCCTAAAAGGAAATGGAGACAAGGCTGCCATTGTCAAATGCTTGGCCACGAGGGGGCACATGAAAAAGCAAGAAGCCTCATGGCACCTTCCTTTTAACAGCCTACTCTTTTCATGAGGCCCAGCTCTCTGCCTCTCTTTCTAGCACTTATAGCTTGCACAAACTCTTTGTGGTGTGGCAAGTATTACTTCCTCCATTCCAAGGAAACTCATCAATTAAAGAATTTCAATATATATCTTTTGACGTGGCCTCCCAAAGTGAGGGTGGGGATGAAACATCCTCAGACACTGCTGCAAAATCCGAGGGAAAGATAAAATGTTATAAACTTGATTCACTATCATGGTGTTACAGTGTCACTCAGCACAAACAGGTGACATTCCTAAGTGGACACCAAGATGCGAAGACGCAGACTCTATGATTTCCCAATGTTAACTGTTTTCATATAGTCCAGGAACTGTTAGAATCAGACTTTCCTGACCCAACCATCAAAGGGTGAATTCAGTTACATTTCTCCTCCTATGGTAAGGTAACCAGACATCCCAGACTCCCAGCTTGGCCAGAAGACCTAAGATTTTTACAAGCCATTTAAAAATATTCATATTTTGCTGTTCTTGGCTGATTTTCTCCTTTCATGCTGATTAAAAATGCTCTGATCTTTCATTGCTGCCTTTTAGTAACAGAGCCTTCCAAGATGGAAGAAGGCCATGCTACTTTTCTAGCTATTGTTTATGTAGCCTATAATATTTTTTTCTTTCACAGTTGCAGCATTTGCTGATTCTTTCAGTAGTCTGTTCCACACATTAATTATTCTAAATGTAAAGACATTTCTCCTGATTTTCAGTAAGGCCTTTTTTCTTGCATTTAATTCATGCTCTTGTATATGTGGAGTGGTTTTCTGTTTGTTAGTTAGGCTTTTTTTTTTTTTTTTTTGCCTGCAAGGCTTGCAGACATTTAAGATTTTAATATCCTAGAAAATACCAGTTATAATTTTATTACATCATAGCATCTCTTCTTTCTCACAAGGCCTTAATATCCTTCCGTATGTCCTCTTCTTATTCATTTAATCAGTTTGTTTGTCATAGGGGACATGGTGGCTCAGGGAATTGGTAATGGGGTACAGAACCTTTCACCTCTATGTTGCCGATCTGTGTCTAACCAAGGGAATTACCAGAATGTTTTAGTGCGAAAGGGAATTTTTTGGTGTTTGATGGCTCTAAGTTGATTTTCCCAGAAATGATTATAACAGGCTTTAAGGTGTGACATTGCTGGTGAAAATGAACAAATTGTTGCTCCACTGTGCAGTACAACAGGTGTAAATAACTCTGGATGGCATTGGACTATAAAAGCTGAAAACGGAACTGCCTTTTTTCTTTCTTATGCTCTGTATGTATGTAGTGTGGCAAAATGGTTTATAATGAAAGCAATGGAGTGAGGTAGGAGGACTGTTCTAAACAGGAATGAATTTGTTTGTAGACTTCTTCCAAGTGGTCCAAGACAAGACACTGTTAAAGATCTGAGTGGCAGTTGTATAACCAAAATAATAATATTCTTCTTTTTTAATAAGAAAACCTGCGTGAGTGGAAACTTTTGGAAATGAACTGCAGTCATAGAAATGCTTTAACTTTTGTGGGTGGGCAAAGGAAATTCTGTTTAACTTTATAAATTGTTTAAAAAAATGTCTTGGCCTGGGAAGCTACTGAACTCTGCTCCACACAGTATCAAAGGATTATGGGTATTACAATGAGAGATTATGGATTATGGGTATTAAATGGAAAGATTACTAGGAGCTGCATGCCACAGACATGAAGAGGACCTTGAAGATTAAGAGATTTACAAGGAGTGGTACCATTTCAGTCTCCCCTTCTTGGCTGGATGTCTTCACAAAAGAAGAAAAACAAATATTTCTAGGTAAAAAATAGGTTGCTCCTTTGTACTGTTGCAGTCAACATTTTATCCCACATTCTAATGGTTCAACTTTGGATCAGTGAGTTTGGCCCAGGCTAAAGTCGCCTATGACATAGACTGATGCTTACATTCTTACAAGAGGGAAAGCCACAACCTTAACACTCCCATCAATTTGCTATGTACTGACAGTCATCAGTGTTACATAACAGAAATACCAGGGGAGAAGCAGAAAAATGATTTGGAGGACATTATCTTTGGGGAAAAAACACTCTTAAAAACATTTCAAAGATCTTTTCATCCACCTGAAATTTCCATGACTCTAAATACATTTGAAGTCAATTGGTGATTCACCAATCACTACCTTTCTAAGACAAACAGGACTGCACTCATGAGTGTACATTTAATTGGTACTTCAAGTGCATCCAGTTTTATGTCATAAATGTACATTTTATTTTTTAATAATAAAGATATATTAATTTGAGTTACAGTACCAGCTAGAGACTGAAACCTTAGTGTGTGAAGCACTGTGCGTACACACAGTAAAACAGTCCCTGCCCTAATGATCTTACAGGTCTAAACAGACAATGCAGACAAACAGTGGAAGAAAGGAAGTATTGTTATGCTTATTTTACACTGGGGAACTGAAACACAGAGAGATTAAATGAGCTGCCTGAGGTCACCCAGGAAAGCTGGATTGGAGCCCACATCACGTGAGTACCAGTCCATTGCTGAATTTTCTTTCTTTCTTTCCTTTCCTTTCCTTTTCTTTTCTTTTCTTTTCTTTTCTTTTCTTTTCTTTTCTTTTCTTTTCTTTTCTTTTCTTTTCTTTTCTTTTCGAAAAAGTCTGGATGGGAATGTTTTTAATATAATCTAATATGACTGGGATTGTTTCTTGAATTTTTTTTTCCTTTCAACACACACACTTTTTAATGTAAACTTTACCCTGCAGTGACGTGAAACTTTTAAACCCAACATGTTATGTACATGAGAATGAATAAATGAAATGGCTGGAAATGAAAGTGTGGAACCATTTCAGTTCAAAAGTCCAAGCTGAGTGAAATGAAAAAATTAAACTAACAACCTGGGGCCCGTCCTGCATCCATTCCCCCTGCTCATCTTCCAGAGTGGCACCACTGAAGCTAGTGGAACAATTTATGGATGAAATTCATCCCTGGGCAGACAACCAGCAAAAGGGCAAGGCACCACTTGATCTCCTGACTTACTCTCAAAACAGGGAGTAAGAGGCACATAGAACAGAGAAGGCTTTCTGCAGAGGAGTGAATTTCACTCATAGTGGGTAGGGCTTGCAGGACTGGTCCCACAGATCGTGAAAAGTACGTGAGGCATTAATGATTCTTTCTGTTTTAATCACATAAGGAGGTATTAGTAATAGAGCAACAGCAGGAAAGAAAAATTGTAACTATAAGTTATGCTGTGTTCTTTTCTTTTCTTTTTCTTTAAAGTTAATAGAAAAATTATTTCCAGTCAGTTGAATTGTGCTTTTCCTATCCTGCTGTCTTCAGCTCTCAGCTGCCAATGGCAGAATGATGTGATTCATAGACTTCTTAAGTGAAATTGTACACAGCTAAATCATAGTGCTGCTGCTTCCATAGAAGTCAATGGGAATTTTGCCACTGACTTCAGTGGGAGCAATATTTGGCCCATAAATGGCCAGAAAAAAACACTTTGGGAAAGAGCTCCCTGCATTTAGTGGGACTACTCCCCACTCCATATCCTATAATATTGTATCTAACCTGTTCTTAAACATCTTCAAATGATGGTGCTTTTACATTTAAGAATTTTACCCTGATAGTTAGCATCAACTTTTCCTTCTATAGTGTCAGGCTAACACTTCTTGACCTACAACCTTCTCAGACTGTGAATAATTTCCTTCTTAATTTGTTATAAGCATGACGGAGCTAGAAAGTGATCTTTTACCACTTCTGTCCCCCCACCACATTTTTTTCAAACACTATATCAGTCTAGCCCCTTGGTCTCTTCCCAGGAATCTGACCCTCCAAATGTTGTATCATTTTAATTGCACCTCTATGAATGGTCACTAGTTTTTCCTGTGTGATATCCATCTACTTATATTGTGTTTATCATTATCACAGCTAAGCACTTAGGATTGGTCCTGTGAAGTGCTGAGTGCTCTGGTCTGTTCCAGCAAAATGCTTATGTGCATCTGCTTAACATTAAGCATGGGAGTAATCCCAGAAGCAGAAGACGATGTCAGTCCTCACCTGCTTTCTTACTGATTGGTTGGATTTCAATAGACTTGTCTACCTACAGTCAATAGGTGAGAATATTTGCAATGAAGTTGCTAGTAGCAGGCTTGTCAGTGGTATGGATACTGGAATGACTAGGCCCAGCAAGCAGAGGTTTGCAATGTTAACAGAAAGAAGATTAAAAAAGAATTGTACTTGGACTAGGGTAGATGCCCACAGTCTACAGCTGGAGTTAATTATTTTGATTCCTTCTGGATATTTCTCAGAAGACTGGCTGTTTTATGTGCTTGTCAGCAGTATAAATGATCCATTGGTACCTTGTGTAGGTTATCACTTTCTATTTTTTAAAGTGATTTTTTGCCATTCATTAAAGATGCTGGAATGATTAGTGCTGGAGACTTGAAGCTCTCTACTCCAGTGGTTCTCAAATTTTTTCAGACTATGACTCCAGGCCACAATAGAAAAGCGCTTTAGGATGCATGCGAGCATGCACACTCTCTCTCTCTCTCTCCCCCCCCCCTCATAAAGGCAGGCTGGTCATTGCATTGCTGAACCCATGCATGACTCCCCTGAGGATCATGGAACACCACCACCAGCAGTACAAGCTTTCCTGCTTCCCCCACTCCCACAACACACACGCAGCCTACCACCCCAGCAATATGCCTCTGTCCTGATCTGAAAGAAGTGATGAACTAGGAAAGGGCCATGGTCTTATAAGCCAACCTTCTGTAGATCTGTCTGACCTGTACTCCCTGCACACTCCATTCCGAAAGTTGTCTATTTGTCTCTTCAATTAATGTGTGTTATTTACTTATGTTAGGTTACCACAAAATCTTCTTTCCTCCATGGAATAGGCTGCTCTTGTTGATTATGTGAGCCAAAAAATAGCAGATCAAAGATATTGCAATGTAGGGCAAGTGGGCTGAACAAGTATGCAGATGTGATGAAAATTCACTTGACCTTTATGAAAGACAGATGATTGCATGCTATTTAATGCTTTATCCAAACAATAATTTTGAGGTCCTGTCTTGCAAAGGGATCAAATGTATTTTTCTATCACTTTGTTAATATCTTGGCTTAGCTCAAGAATAAATAGCAGTAAAGGTAGTCCATTCAAATAGTCCTCAAGTCAAGCCACAAGTAGTTCAGGTAAGCAAGGGTGGAAAATGCATGTTGAAGTGCTGTATAAAAGAGCTTAATGCGTATTTATGCCTATGCATAGATACATTCCCCAGCAGCTGTGGCTGCAAGCAGAGAAGCAGATATCCTTCAGCACATTTTGTAAGTAATTTATGCCAGTTTTATCAGACATTTTGCTGTGCCAATGTACTCAGTTCTGCTGTTCTCTCCCATGGTTTCCATTGCATTTGATGCTATTTTGCCCTGGGTGAAGATTGTCACTACTCTTTTCTGAGTGTTGGAACCCTAGCAGGAGCCTGTGAGGTAGAAGAGGGCCAGTGACTCTCAGGGAAGGTGGTTGGACTGGGAAAGAATGATGTAGATGCTGAAAGACCTGCACTCCCAACTATTTGTTGCCCCCACTCTCAGCTCCCCTTGAGTTTAGAAGCTCACAGCATAGTGGGAGCATTATGCTAATGTATAGTATGTAACAGTCAACATTAATTTAAGCCCCCAAACCTTGTGAAGTTAGTGGGGGATGACACACAGGAGACTGGCCACCCCAGGCTCAGCATCACTGCCTCTAGCCTATTTTCTTCTCACCCTCAGATCTTGATCTCTATTGGAGAGGGCTGTACACAAGGGTGGAGTGGAGTGAGCATACTCAAGTTCTGGAACTTCCCTCTTTCATCCCCCCCCGTTCCCTGGCTTCTGCATGGAACTTTTTGTCATGTGAGCACAACAGCTTAGACTCAAAATCCTAGACATGTTCTAAGGTTCCTATGCCAGATGATTGTGATGGGAAAGAATGTTTAGAACTAGGTTTTGTGGCCAGTCCTTTTCAGGTGTTCCTTCTAAAAGTAGTGCTTGTTCATAGCAAGAGAAGAAATTTGAATAATTTTTTTTGGGAGGGAGGCAGCAATTATTTGTCTGGGTAAATTCCTAAATTAGGTTTCAATAGCCTGTTCTTTAAAGTTTGCATTTATTTTATTATTTGTCCTGAATAGTGAGAGATTTTTCTGGTCTGTTTAAAGTTAGCAACAGTTTCTACAATTTACTGTAGCAAACCACTGTATCAAATCAAATGATGGGTAAAAGTATGATTTTGCTGGGAAAATGTCACATTGACTTTCCTCTCCTGTCCCCCAGATTTTTGAAACAATACTGTTGTATAACTAGCATTGCTAGTGGGTCAATAACCTGTTCCATTTTGGAGTGTCTGGTGTGAAAGAAAAGAGAGCTGAAGTAAAAGATGCCTTTTGTGTTTGTTCTAAAATGTTGCTCCAGGGAGTTAAATAAGCTAAGAAATTCAGAACTCACCAAACAGCTGTTTTGTATCACTGCAAAACCTCAAACCTCGTAACAGTCTGGCTGGAACATTACATGTGTCTGTATGCATGTGTGTGTTTCAGCTTCATTTGAAACTCACCTGAATCATTGCTAAGTTAATGGATGCTCTTCTTTCCCAAGTATGAACTTTAAACAAACAAACAAACAAACAAAAAAACACAAACAAAAAAAATGCCTAGTTTCAGAATTCCACGCACAATTGAACTCAAAGCATAGGAGCTGGAACTAGCAGTGCTAAGAGTGAAGTAGTTTTCATCATACACAGGGTTTACAGTTTGGTTCAATGGCTCTCAGCACCTGCACTATACGAATTGTTCCAGCATCCCTGACTCAGAGCCTGATCCTGTAGTACCCTAACTCACACAAGTAATTATTATTCACACAGTAAGTCCCATTGAAGTCAATAGCAAAACTCCCACTGGCTTCAAGGGGAGCAGGATCAGGCTTTCTTGGGGCCTGATCCTGTGTGCCCAGCACCTTGCATGATTGATCATTTTGTTTCTAACTTTTACTCTACTTTAGCTAATGCTCCAATTTCAACCCTCTGTGTTTGGGTGCTGGCTTCAGTTAATGAACATATTGTGGTCCAGAGGCTTTATTTGCAACAGTTCATTCTCCCCCCCCCATTGAAAATTCTCATGGATCTTCAAAAAGATGAAAAAGATTATCATAAAGATTGAGTGCAGGTGTGAGAGATGCCCCAAAAGCTACTTCTGGTCTTACTTGTCAATAAAAAAAATTCAGATTAATCAGAGTCTATGGGCTTCACTAATCTTTTACCTCAGAGTTTAGGAATAGTGTTTGTGTTACAGTTTAGTAATATCAGAAAAATACCATTAGAATCATCTTGCTGTGTTTAAAATATACTGTAACTCATATCGCCACTGCAGAAAAAGATGAGACATATATTGTGTGTGTGTCAGATTGTAAGTGTCCCTTCTAAGATTTGAATTCCACTGAGCATGTAGGTACCTGGAAACTGACTTACTCTACTTCCTGTACATACTGAGCAGATCAATGTTCTTTTCTTCTGCAGGTGGTATATCTAAGAAATGATATTTAGCATCCGCTATTCCCCCTGTCTGCTATTGCACTTTTATGACATTTTTTGAAGTCCCCACCTTCTAAAGATAAATATTCCTGAAGTGAAATTACTGATAGGTAGGTAGAGAGAGAGAGAGGCAGACTGTTGTGCTTTCTGATTTCTGGGCAGCTGTACTTTAACTTCAATAATATGTGGTTAATAAAAGAAGAAGAAAAGTTTTCTAAGCCTCTGTGAGCAATTTATACAGCCTCAAGATCAATGTGACGGAAAGCAGGAAACATATATTTCCTATCATATGATTTTTCCCATTTCCAAAACATATATAATTATGATCACTCTTGTTTTAAATTGTACTCTGGAAAAAAGATTTCAGCATTAGTAGATTCCACTGCACTAGGAAAATGTTACAGCTGATTGAGGGAGGCTGTTCTAGTTGACTGGAATTGTGGTTGAAGTCCAGATCAACCTTTAAACCTGAGTGAAAGGCCCATATTCTCGTGGTATGCGGCACTTGCATATTGACAGTACATGTGCAGGAGAGGCCAAGGAATGAGTTAGTTTCAAGGTTGACGCAGCTTCTTGAATGTTAACATTAGGTCCCCTCAGGAGCTTTAGTCAACTTGAAAGAAAAAGGAACTGTCTGTTCAATTTTGGTGTATCCATTCTCTTAGCTTTCCTTGCCAGTATGAAAGTGGATTATCTGCAGTGTGTCTTTTTCTACTCTTCCATGATATCTCCTCTGGAGGATTGGGGAAAATTAGCAAGAGACCCTGGGTTTCTTGGGTACATGGAAGAAAATAACCGTTAATAGCGAGGGAATTTGAGCCTCCCTTATTATAAAACTTGAATTAAAAAAAAGTATTTAGCCCAATTTCAGGGGTGTGTGAGGTGAGTGTCAGTTGCAGAGGGTAGAAGCCATGAATAACATAGAGTGGGGTATTCCCTCCCACCTTGGAGAGACTTGGTTGAACTGGTGGCTGTTAGAAGCAAGAGAGACTATCCTGGTCTGAGAACAAGAAAGACACCTGAGGGCAGAGTGTCAGTGCTGGGGAGAGTAGGGAGGGGAAAATCCTGGGAAGAAGAGCACTGGCTGCAGGCTGTGGAGTATTGCACAGTATCACTGTAATCTCAGCACCCAGTTTTAGGGTAAAGGACAAAGCCTACAAACATCATTTTGCTGGTGCTTTGAATTTTCAGATGCATAGAGCTAAAGTCTGCCTGGCCCAGTGTAGTTATACGAAGTGGGCAGTGCTTAATTTGTAATGAAAGAGGTCTGGGGCTCAAGCAACTAGGTGCTGGGACTCAAGCAATTTTTTTTACTTTCATAACTGATGCAGCAAGCCCAGAGGTGCCGGGACTATGAACGGCCAAGCCTAGAGGTGCCGGGGCTCAGCCTTGGCAAGCCCAGGCACAAATTAATCACTGGAGGTGTGGGGAAGTACTTGCATGCTTTCTAGTCTGTTCTCACAGCAGAGACCAAATGGCAGTCAAGACAGAGCTGCAACTGGGCATTTTAGTGCTCGGGGTGAGCAAGCATATTTGTGCCCCCTACTGTTTTTTGGTCATTTTTCTGCCCCATTCAGAGGCAACTGTTGATAGTAGGGGGCACAATTTAAGGGTTCTGGGGGCTCATGACCTCCTCACAGAGGTTTTTCAACCCTGGCAGTGGGTGTAGAGAAACATTTGGGGGAGGGGAAGGCAATGTCAGGCGGCTTGTGCCAGCAATGCCAGGAGGCATGGGCTGGTGATACCAGCCATCTCAGACCAGCCCCACATGATGGTGCCCCGAACACAGGGGTCAGAGAGGGAGCACCACATCCACCCCCTGACTCACCTCAGCAGATTGTCTGGGTTGGGGAGGAGCAACCAAAAAATCTGGGATGGGGCACATGACCCCATGCCCCCTCCCATGTCACCTCTGGCCCCATTTTCCCACCCCTGCAGCTTTGTACTCTTGGTGGCTGCCGTGTTGCCCCACCCTGGTTACAACTCTGGGTCATGGAATGACTGCTTTAGCCAATATTCTCCAGTTTTTCTGTTCCTCCCCCTCCACTCACTCACTCTCTCTCTCTCTCTCTTTCTCACACACACATACACGTTTTGGGATTTGTAATTCAGTTACCATCCATATTACCAGTTTGACTCCAGACCTTGTCATAGTTACCAAATGTACGTACTATCTAATGACTATTCCCTGGTCTATGTGAACGGAGCTTGGTGGGCTCAGTCTTGTTCCTTGTAAATAAGTATCCTTATCACACCAATAATTGGCAGAGAGGCCAGAGAGTGGTTGGGCATGGAGACTCAAATACTTTCTTTGCACTGGAAGTTTAAGTCTGATGGCTGAGACAGTCTGGTGGTAGTGGTGCGGCCTGAGGAAAATTTGCACTGTTCCCATCTATGCTGTATCACTCCTGTGAATAAATGCTCCCTCAGATACCTTTAGGCGCCAATACAGCAAAGCAGTGTAGCACGAGCTTACCTTTAAACACATGAGTAGTCTCATGGACTTTATTTGGACACACACATACTTAAAGTCAACCATGTGCTTAAGTGTTTTGCTGAACTGGGGCAATAAAGAGGGTTAAATTTCCATAATTTCTTTTTTTGTCTTTTTAATTACTAAACTCACTGTTTTTAATAATACCAGTAATGAAGGAAAACAGGAAACACTTAATAGTGCTAAAATATCTTTAAAATTATGGATATAGCAATACGACACATCAATCTTTCAACAATTCTTTTTATACTAATGATTGGTTTACAAGGAAATGAGATATCATTAAAAATGTAGTGCCCAATTATGTATTTGTTACATATGTGTTTCCTGGGTGGGCAAGGAATGCAGAATTAGTGTCTTAATTTAGCACCTCTGCTTGATTTAGTACATATACACTCTCAAAAGTATTTATCTGAGTCCTTTTGCATGGTTTGCTCTTTCTAAGATAGTCTTGGTGTTGCCTTTTGCTGAAGTAGAACAAATAATGTTAGTACAGGGGACCCCAAACTGCACTTTTACCCTGCTCTGTCAGGCAGTAGCTACATTTTAGAAGCAAACCACAGTATAAAAGTGGGAGCTCAGGTTCCATACTACGTATGCAAAGCAGTTTCATTTAAAATGTCAGGTTTACCTTGGCAAAGCCACGTTTTAGTAGGGATTAAGGCTTCAAAAAACACTCAATCATACTCTGTGTTTTCAGCTATGTGCCAGGTCACAAATATAAAGTTTAATGTTGGCCCATATCCGTCATCACATAACCCTCTGGCATACTTTCTCATTCCCTGAATATAAGCGGAATGAGGAGGTTACTTGGAAAGTCATCTGTCTGAGAAACTGTCCTGTTACAATTAGAGGAGAATCTTGAATTTCATCTCTGGAAGATTATGAAATGAACGGAGAAAACACAACATGTACCGTAAATTACCAGAAACTTTAGTAAATCAATCCCATGATGAACTAGAAAGTTGAAAAAAATCAGATGGTTAACTCTATTTTTTTTTATGGAAATCATGAAGACATGAGTTTAAGCACCCAACCTGCAATACAGATACGAGTTTTGATTTTGGACAACTCCAAAATTTTAGGGCATTTGAATGTGAGGGAGGTCGGTTTTGACTCACATTTAATATCAAGGAGTTGATTTTTGAAGGGAGTTTAGAACCCAGAATGAATGAAAGCAGATCTTATGTGGGACTTACGGGATAAAAGGACCTTGCAGAAAACTGAAACATGTCTTTGGCTCCTATTTAACAAAAAATTAATTCAGATAACTTTGAAAGTTAATTTAAATTAACTCCTTGCTCTGCATCTCATCACATCTAGAAACTTCAGCGGAAGGATTAATGTCCTTAATTTTGTGTCATGTATAGCATCTGCAAATAACAAATAATTCTGTTTTTGATAAATCTACTAGAATTCTGCAAACAGATGATCTAACCTCCTCTGTGACCTGTGGAAGGGCAAGAAGGATCCCATTTCACACCTGTTAGGGTTGTCCAGAAAAACCAAAGGCTGTGAGGATGTAAAGTCTCTCCCTCTTTCAAAAACTTTTCGGTAGAGCTAGGTGAAAAAATTTGCTTTTCAAAATTTTCAGATGAAAAAAGAAGACAGCTCTACTTTGGGGTACTAAATGCTCTGAAATGAAATTCTTTATGTTTCCCAACACTACCTCAATAACACTATAATGCAGGCTAGATGGTGGAACTTTATGTCAAAGGAACTGATTGAAATATCCTGACTTCAGTTACAACTGCCCGAAGGAACATAGGAATTACCATCCCAGAACAGACCAAGTATCCAGCTAAGTATCCTGTTTCTAGTAGAAGCAAAACATGCCCACAACACATTTGGCTGAATGTGCAATATTATGCCACTTTGTTCTTGTCTTCAGCTGGGGATTGGCTCAGCCTTGAAACATAAGGATTGTATTTCTTAAACTAACTAGTTTAACTGCAGATTGCCTTGTGTCACAGATTTTTTCCCAAGCCTGTGCAATGCTTTGTTAATCAGGTTTCCTGTACATTTGCTGTCTCTCCATATTCTGTCCGACAGCAGCCTGTATTAGCTGCCAGAGAAGATGTAAACCCCCCACCACCATAATAGACTAGTACATCATAACATGCCCATGGGGAAAGTTTCCTAACTCTGTCAGTGATTGGCTTATGTCCTGAAAGATGAGGGTTTATATCCCTTTATACATTTTTATTTTAGCTAGTGTCATTATAGGAATTTTTATTTATATAAATATTTCATTCTGTTTTGAATCCTGTTAAACTCTGATACTTTGTATCAGAGAGTTCCACAGATTCGTTTCTAACATCTTAGGACAGGAAGTAAAAATCATATCCAAATATGGAATGAGTTTTAAGCAAAGGAAGATTGTAATGATGCAAACTAGAATTTGAGCAGGAGATTGAGTTAACACCATTATCCTTCCAAAAACTGCTGTAGAGTGATCAGTCTGTCTGCTTATCTGGCCTGCTTCATGAAAGCAATTGTAACAGAGTGCCTATGACCACAAATAGTCAGCTATTTCAGCTTAACCACAAGAAGTTGGCTATTTCACTGTCCTCTCATCCAAAACCAAACAGCACCCAACTACTTGTCTATGGTGGTTTTTTTTATGAACCTTATCGCTTGGCACCATTGAAAAATGTATTTTTACAGAATGGTTTAAAATGTCTGATCTCCTAACAAAAAAATAACAAAGTCTAGTTTTAGATACACCAAAATAACCCCGTACGCTGCTGAATTTCTTTAGGGAAGGCAAGCATCAGCTCTTGAAGCAGAAAACTAATCTCACTGGCCACTTGAGGGAGGTGGCGTGTTGTCTGGATTGTGGAGTTGAAACCAGTTCCTTCACAGTGGCTTGCAATAGGAGAATCAGAAAGTTTTAAGTGTTTTGTGGGTAAGAGGCAGTACAGGACTTCATCAGTGACTATTTTCCGTGCAGTTCTTTGATAATAAAAAGAAAAATGCAACATAATGATTCAGTTGTGACCGGCCAATTTTTCATCTCTGACTGGTAGAGGAATAAGGTGATTAAAGAATAAAGAAACATAATATGCGGCCATGGAAACTGTTTTGTTCTCATCAGAAATAAAAGGCCCTACCAGACACCTCACAAAATGATCTAAAAAATGAGATAGAATAAAATTCATGACTTAAGTAGCTATGGAATAGTCTTCATCACAATGATATTCAGTGGCTGGCCTGAGCATTAAGTAAGATCATGAGTCCAAAAATCCTTCATTCTTCCAATCAGCTCACACATATGACAAATTGAGGAAAACATGAAAGTCAGGCCTAATTATGTATCCACTTTTACCCATGCAGTTGTCTTACCTTGAGATGCAAAACTTTACACATCTAAAACACGCAGAGATGAATCTGAAGAACAAATCTTGGATAAGGATCTGAAAGAATTTGGGGGTTTTAGATTTCAGGTTATTGGTCTGACCTACGACAAGGATGGGACAAGCTGAGATATTCAAATGGGAAATTCTCCAAATGTCAGGAGTATTTTCATATCTAGGTTTAGGACCCTTCACTTTATATATAAATTGAAAAATGAACAGTTCAGTCACATAAACAGGGTTCTGGTTATAATAAAGCTATAAGGCTCAAAGGAATTGCTATACTGGACCAGACCTGTGGTCTGTCTGGTCCAGATCCTGGTCACCAACAGTAGCCAGCACCAGAAACTTCAGAAGAAGGTGCCAGTAATCATACAATAGAGATAATCTACCCACCAGAGGAGACTTCTCTTAAACCCTAATAGATCGGCTTAAACCTCAACACATGAGGTTTATTATCCCTTCTAAAGTTTTCTTTTTTAAAAATTGTATTTACTAATATAACAGATGATATTCCTCAGACATGCACAGGTCTGCAGAACTGACCTTTATACAGATATGCTTCATAGCTCTGTTCAAAGAATTGGACATTAGAATTTTGGAAAAGTGCTGAATTTTTAAATAAAGAAATCCTTATCGGTGTTTAATTGCAGAAATGAGTTCTTATCTGACTGCTGGATCCTACTTTCTAGTAAGGTCAATAGGACTGATCTGTTTTATTTAGAGAGAACAAATCAATTAAGAGATTTAGGAATCTCCAAAATGTAAAGGCTCATAACAAACAAGATATTCTCCCTTCCCTGTAACCACTCTCACCAAAATATTCCTGAGTTTGTGCTCAATGGTTTGTTACATAAGTGAAGCAAAAGTTACACGTATCCCGTGGAAGGTTTATGGCTCCTCCTTTTTAACCGTTACAGGTCAATTATCCTTGGTATCAAAGAGATCTTGTACCCTAGACCTGAGGGTTAGAAGAATTGATATGTGTAGTTTGCTGCTTGCTAAGAGGAAAGTTTCATTGGAGAGAACAGTTTGATGAGTGTCACAAAATCACTTCTAAGGGCGCAGTCCTGCAAGAGGCTGAGCAGTCAAGATGCTCACTCCCTTGCAAGATGGAACATGGGTAGATGGAGCTGCAGCATTTTCTCAAAGGCAATTCTACTATAACTGATCTTTCGCTTCAATATCACTAACCACATTGAGGTGATGCAGCCTATAACATTATTAGAAATTAAACAAGGTGCATTGACTTTGCCTTCTCCACCAAAACAGACTTACAGACAGGATAAGCTATCCCAAACAGCTGTGTAATGTTGAACATTAACTGTGACAGGTACCTAGTAGTTCTGTATTTATCTGGCAATATTTCAAGGGTCTGCAAAACCTTCTCTCTTCTCTTACTCCACCCAAGCTACACAACTGCCCAAATGGTCTGTCTGGTCTCCCTGTCTTCTTCCCTGAGATGCCTTCTTTCTGTACTGTCCCCTCTGCACTTTCCTGCACCAACTTAGTCTTCCATTCCTCTTCCTTCACGTCCGTAAAGTACACTTCTGAGAAGCCTATAAACCGCTGTCATTCCCACAGAGAAGTATTAATAAATTAGATGACTGAAAATCTAGAGATTAAATCAATGCAATGTAATTGAAATAACACATACAAATAATATAGCCAGCATGACACAAGTTAAATGTTACCCTTCAATCACATTTTTTTACATTTTCATTTCTACAAATAGCCCAACCTAAAATCAAAATATATAGATAATGTAAAATCATTTTTCGATGCTACTAAATGATGCTGAACACACAGTACTTTTCAATATGTTGCGTTTCTTAGCTAACGCTGCATGATACAACATTTATGATTCTGCTTCTGCTTGTTGCAGCATTTCTTAAATACAGCACTTCTCTATCACTGTACGTTTAGCACAATTCAGTTGCTACTTTCACTGCTGCCTACGTTCCACATAAAGGCAGAATATATCTTATTTGCTGCTTAATTTATTAAGGAGGTATACGTTTGGCTGCAATCTATTAACCGCTAAATGCTCTGGGACCCCAACTACTTGAGAAACACTTTTTTCTTCTGTATCCTATGTAGCAGTGGAAATCAACTAGGATATTTCTCTTTTCAATTTATATGACTGTCTGTAGAGCGCTCTCAGTGAAGGATTTTCATTTGTTGAGGTCACTTCCTTGGTTAGTTGATTTAATGACGTTGAGAGCACAGTAAAAAACAAACATTTTTTAAAGCTCAGAGCTTCTGACTATATTACTATTTTATAGCATTAAGAAGGAGCCCTTGGAAGAAGGTTGCAGCCACTTAATTATAAAGGTATCAGTTTGTTTGACAAATCTGAGGTGAAAGTCTTTATCTTCTAATAGTTGGTGTCATGCATTAGAAAAACTGCTTGTGTCCTATAGAGAGATTTACAGGTAAATATATTTGCAAATTACACAGGTAGATATGACACATATGGTGAGATTACACCTACTCAGTCTAGTGTTCTTTTCTATTAGAAGATAAGCAGGTATTTGGTGGAACACTGTTGTACAAAAATTTACCCACAGGTATTTGATGCAGTACTGTGACACTGATACATCCGGTGTGATTGTTAGTGCATCAGTACTTGATGTAGAATTAATTAATTTAAAAAATGTTAGGTGTCCAGATGGCCCTGTGATAAGTGCCATAAAAAGCATGCATACATAAAAGAAGTGTCCCAAAATCCAAAAAGCTGACAGCACAACAGCGGAAACAGAAGGGTAATCTGAAAACCAGCATGGATTATTTTTTTGTTAAAAAAAACCTCTAGTTTTAGGATTCTGTTGTAAATATAATAGGGTGGCATTTGCTTTTTAAAAAATTGTTTATTCTCTTTTAGTTCTGGTCAGCGCCTTTCTTTACATATTTATTATCTGATTGTTAAATAAAATGGCTCTTGCATTGTTGGTCATAAATGTCATTTTCTATTCACATCTATTTGAACCAGTGGTGAAAAACTTTACACAGCAAAAGACTTCTGCTGTGAGCTATGCTATGGTGAGATGTGTTACACTGAATGCAAAAACACAAGCTATTTTAGAGCCACTGCAGCACACACACTGTTTCCAGGACTGATTGATGACATTTCCTTATATAGTTAGGAGTGAGACATTGCTTTTGAAAATAGAATTAAAACTTTCCCTTTTTAGGAGCAAGCACCATTTTGGCAACACAGCCCCAAGCACATACGTTCTTTTGGTCAAAACATTACTAGGGTCCTTTGTTAACAAAATGTTCAGGTCATGCTAAGGTCAAAGCATGAACTATAAGACTTTTTATGAGCTAAATGTTTCCAAATTACACTCAAAGTTGAAAGTGCTGAAATTAAACCTTCCTCCTGTAAACAGGGTATTGGTGAGCTGAGGAGGAGAATGGCTTTTTTCATGACTCAGCATAAGTGAAGTGCCTGTGCACTGACATATGTCCCCTGAGCAAAGGCAGATGCTATCAATAACCCTGGCTTAAAGCAGAGCTCTGACCAGGAGGCAATAAAGACCTATTTGTGTCATAAAGCATTGCTCTTTCCTGTCTAGTTTAGCTAGCAAGTAATTATTTGCCTGTCCTCCAGAATTAACACCTTGCAGCACAGCATGTGCCTGCTAGAGCTATTATTGAGAGGAATTTTCTAGTCACATCTATTTAGTGCAGCGACAGCCTTCTCTCTGGTCTCATTACATTTGGAATTAGGGATAAATTATGCAACCCTTACTCATGTTGGTGGGCATTCACTTAGATTGCAATGGGACTATGTGTGCAAGTAAGGGCTCACCAGTTGATTAAAGGTTGCATTATCTAGCCCATAGAGCTCTAACAGAGAGTGAGTAATGAAAGCTGGACACTGCTTCTATTCTGTTAGCACTGGAATTACAAACTGTGTTGGTTATGTTTTTAGTTAGACATTTGGGACTAGTAAGAAGGTTGATCACAAATAACTACAGTATAATTCTATTTAATTGATAATTTTCATACAGTTAATAATCATTACTCCCATTTCACAAGTACAATAAATCAAGAACTACTCTGCAACATTCTCAATATCAAACACCTTTGAAAATAACACACACATTATCTATATCAATATGTGCACGCACACACATTTTGAATATGAAAAAATAGAGGTGGCTATGATTTCTTGCACTATGAGAGCCAAACTTTCATGTTTTCTGAATTTGTGTGCATATAATTGTATGTGCAAGTATTTACATGCCTCAAAGCAACTTATGTGTTGTTGTGTTGCGGGAGGGGGCACAAAAGCATGTGAATTGCAGTCCCACTATAAAAATTTAGCCTTGAAAGCACAAGAGGTGCCATGATTATGATATTCTAATATCTGAGAGTCTGATTCCGCTCTCACACTGGAAAAAAATCAGGAGCAACACCATCGAATTCAACAGTTACATTGGTGTCAAAATGGTATAAGAGAGGAGTATTGGGTTATCTATTTTGTGATTAAATGAATCCTCATGGGTGGAAGTTGTGTGTACAAAGACTCCACAGTCAAGGCTTCAGTGGAATGGAATATGCATTCTGGGTCAAATTCAAGGCTGACTTATTCCTCATGAAGCAACATAGAAGCAATGGGGTGGCATCTGAATCAGCATATCATATGATTGAGAGTAAATGATAAAGTTGTGGTGACAAGAGAGAATTTTTATTACTTTAAGGTTTAACCATAGAGGATCCTACTGTACTTATTGTTCATTCTGCCTATAATCCTTCACCTGATGAAAATCTCCTGTGTCCAACAGAAATGTATGACCTTGAGAACTGAAAAAGAAAAGCACTGCAAAAATGGACTTAAAATGCTTTATTCCAATTGTTTCTTTGAAAGCTGGCGAATTAAGAATGATGCAAAGACCAGGTTGTTAAACAAAAGATCTGTACTAAATGGGAAACTTGGCAAGTAACAAAGCTGGTTTTCTTTTTTTCCTTGTACCTCTCAGAGCTTTGCAAAATATTGATGTAAACAACTTAAAATCAGCTCTGGTTTTAATAAACAAATGCTATCATTCTATCTCACTTGATCTGGATATCTCACCACAAACTTAGCTTTTAAATAGCTAATAACACCTTCAAATATATGTGAGAAATGTTATGATATCCTTCCTCTGGGTCTTTGGCAAATTGAAAAATAATCTGTTTTATTGACATAGAAAAAAATCCATGTTTAGTGCTTTGTTCTTAGCATTGGTTTTTATTGTTTTCTTTAGACTTTTAATCTTCATACTAGTCTTACACAGACTAGGTCTCTTCCAGGACACAGATCATTACTGTCAGCCTCTCTGTCTATGTAATATTTGATGCCACTTTTAATCTCATAAGGATTTCATTATACTCCACAAGCTCTGGGTTTTCACTTTCCCCACATTCATCCTCCTCCTCCATGGCAGTGGTTCAGACCAGATCTATCACTGATCGGATCACTTGAACCGGAGAAGCATAGGCAGGATTTCAACACATTCACTCATTTGTTTACCACCTCCTTGTCTTCCCCCTCATTCCCAAGCACCAGGATGGAATTTTGCGACCCATGACAAAGCTACAGCACTGTCCTTCAGTTCTCCCAAGGTTACAGCCTGTAAAAGTCATGAGGAAACAAAAAAAGATATGTCCCACTCTAACAAAAGGGCCTCTTAAAATGAGTAGATCCTCTTTCCCATCAGGTGAGAAAAAATAATAAAAGCTCCTTTATCAGTCAACTTGATCTGGAGAGATGTGGAATAAAAGCTGCCTTTGAAACAACTTAATAAGGAAAGAGGGACCTGGTGGGAACATTTTAAGCATAGCTTACATTCTATTCTTAACCTTTGCTGCATAGTTACTGCCCTTCTGTCATTTACTGCCAACTTTTCAACATACAACCTGATGGACTAGTGAGCAGTATTACAATCTTCCAGCAGCCTACTGCAGACAAAATAGATGCCTAATACAGCACAGGATGGATGGAAGGGGGGCTGGAGTGTGAAGATGGGCAAATGTCTGAGAAAAGCTTCAACTTTCAAACATAACTAGTTAGCCTTTTGAAGTGCTCACTGTAGTGGTCATTGTATTAAATAGAAGCCTACAGCCTCTGTGCTCCGACTGAAGGCAAGATCACCTGGCTTGGCACCTGGCAGGACTGGGTTCATATATTGCAGGTCATGCAGAGTTCAGAGCTTCCATCTCTCAGGTTTAGCCTTCTTTATTCAGTCTCCATCTTTGAGAGCTGAAGGACAATCTGTGTTAATCCCTTCTCCCCATTGCCTGCATATCTGGGTTTCAATCAGAACAGAGGTAAGTCTTCCTGAGGCTCCCCCAAAGAAATATCCAAACCTGACCCTAAGCCGAGGGATAGAAAGTCTGATTCTTTCTGTCGACTTGGACTGTTTTTTCTTTCCATGAGCTAACACTGTAAATCCAAGAGCAAGGCATGAATAAACACAAACTAGGAGGGATTAGGACATGTTACTTAGTTAATAATGACTAACACAGCTCGATCTCGCTTCCTCTAAAAGAATGCCACAAAAGTTCAACAAATATTATTTTGAAATGAACCACGAAGACTTTACACACTTTGAAAAATGGCATCTTGACCCATCCTCCCTGGCAACAAACAAGTGGATTTAGTTTCTAGTTGATGGGAAAATCTCTAGATTTAAAACACTTGACAAGTGACACAAGAAGCAAAAGTGTTTCAGTTCCCTCCCACACACTCTCCTCATGACTGATCTATTTTATTGAAAAAAAATCTTGACATTACTGGTTATTTTAATAGAGATGAGAGGCATCTTGTTCTTTCTGTTGCATGTACCAAGAAATTATGCAGAGAACAACACCATCTTATGTGAAACAAAAGAAAATAGTTCACACTTTATGTGAAAAGCCAGTGGTGTTCTCCTTGATCACTGTTACTAGTGGCAATGGGAATTACGTGTGCATTGGAGATGGCAGAAGAGACCCCATCCTATAACTGATGTGTGGTGGGAGAGTTTTTGTGCACACATGAGGAAAAGTATTTCAAAAGTTTTTTTAAAGTCTGCTGATGTTATGAGTGTGTGTGTATGTGTGTGTATAATAGGTCTCCTTAATTAAAGTAACTAGAGATTTCCCAGATTTATGATTCATGAGGTACTGGATATGGCCAAATATAAGAACATTGTTACAAGTAGCAATCATAGCTATGCTAACTACTGTAACTAATTATATCCACCACCCCAGGCATTTGCAAAAGAGGGTATGGGGAATGTTGGCAGGGGAGGTTGATCTGAGCTTTTAAGTAGCCTAGCTTGCAACTGGTGGGTTATATTGAATTGTGCTGCTGCACTTTTAGAGTATGATTTGTGATGTACTTTTAAGTTATGTCATGATCACCTAGGGTATATAAGAGTTCCCCATTATAGCATTTGTGCAAATTTAAATAAAGACCGAATGAGTGTAGCATTGCATGTTTGGTTTTGCTACAAATTTTATCTCTGCGTGCCATTGCTGTTTTGTAGTTCTTGTCAAATTGCTATGGAAAAAACATAATAAAGCTGATGCTGAGCATCTGAACTCCCCCTGACTTGAAAGTACTCAACAGGGACTGGATCCAACTCACATTGAAGTTAATAGGTGCCTTTACATTGACTTCAGTAGGAATTGGTCATAGGTTTTCTGCAACTGTGAAAATCAGCGTTCTGACCCCTAGGCCAATCCAAATGTTAGGGAAGTAGGCCTACCAACACAGATACCATGCTTGATTATTATCTTACTTACACTGGACCAGGTGCTTGTTCCTGGGGTGGGATCAATTCCTTTGTCCTGACAAGGATCTGTCCACTCTAGCTTCTTATTCTGTGGCCTGGTGTTTTCCCCAGAGTTATCACAGACAGTATGCAGGGTCATGTGTTCCTTTGGTCTGCTGCAAGGACTGCATTTTGCAGACGATAATCTGAAAGTTCTAGATGTGCCATCCATTTCCATTGAAGCTTTGCCTAAGTCTCCCAAACTTCACTCCTGATGTTCCTCGGCTTGTATTCCCCCTCACATTGGAGAAAAGTCTGTGGCTTTTAATTCATTTGAAAAGTCTCTGGACAACTTTCCAAGCCCCTTCTGGCTACCTTCTGAAGAGGCGGGCTCTTGCTGCCATGGTGACTTGAGCCAAAACCAGAGCTCCAGTCAAGAGACTTGCAGGTCATTTCTTATCCTGGAGTCATTCTTATAAGTGGGACTGTATTTATCAGAATCTCTCTGGCAGAAAAAGACTGGGAGAGCTCTAACAAATGGGATCATATTTATCTTCAGGATATGTGTGTGTATGACGTGATAACACTCACAATATCTGGGGGTTTTAAACTTTCGCATGACCTTCCTATTCAGGAATTCAATCTTGCAACATTTTCCTTATTCAAAATGGCTGCCAACCCCCTTTACTTTAATATGGCTAAAGCCAGGGAAGAGGGCCACCATTTCACTACAGTCATCACACGTGGAACTGAGGCTGTCCTTAGTAAGATGGCTACTAATCCTCAGTATTTTCAATGAGACTGAAACCAGACTATCCAAAGGGAAAATAGCTGCCATTCTATAGATAGAAAGCTAGACAGAACACTATGAGGAGACATGGGATTGTGAGGAGCAGAAGAAAAGCTGAAGAGGTTGTAAGAGCAAAATGGGGAGTATTCAGGGGTGCGTGGAATTCAGGGAAGAGACAGAGTGGTGAGGGATGTATTGTATTGGGTGTTGGAATAAATGGGCCCAAAGAGGCAAAGGTGTTGACATGACCCTGTCACTGTCCAACATTAAACTGTGTTAAACAGGTTTTGGGGTTTGGTATCCAGAGACGACAGCCTGCTAATACCATGGCAAACACATCCTTAAATATCTCTTAAGCCTTTTATTAAAGATACAGAAAAGAAGGAAAACCACTTTAAACATTTGAATTGTAAAATATTAGGTAAGGCTTTCATTTTAACAACATTTCTTGCACGCTTTCCCTTTATCTGGAGAGCGTTTTAGAAGGGAATCTCCTTTCCCATTTGGCAGTCAGTTAGATGGGATTGAAAATGGTCATGGCTGTTCTTTTGGAGGGAAAAGAGAGGTAGGTAGTTGAGCTGGGCTGGAGCTGGTGTTGTTAAAGTCCAATCCCATTTCCTAGAAGACAAACAAGAGGGGAGAGAAAAGAACAGCACAGATATAAAATACGGTTCCTGTCTCTGGTGTACACTTTCATTGCAAGCAAGCTCGTAGCAGTATTGGGCTGTTAAGGGCATTGCTTCTGGTACTTTTCTTCCAGGCTTACAATAGTGCTGTAAAATGTACAGTCTTGTTGGTTAAGCCAGAATCTTATTAAACAGAAGGTAAAAGGAGAGGGATAGCAAAGAGAAGAGATATGGTGGGGAAGGAAAAGGACACATAAAGGACAGAGCAGGGCAGCCGACAAAATCTCATATCCCAGGTTGTGTTAGGGATTCAGCTGGAGCCAGTGGAGATGGCGCAATATGGTCGGCATCTTTCAAGATGACGAAGGCCCAGTTATAGCTGGATTCCAAGATCCCAGGAGATGGTGGGTGTGGCAGCAATAATGCTGAAGCTCACTCCTTCCCCTTCTTTCAGATAGCAATTGTTGCACTTGTGCGTGATTTCCCCTCCCTCCAAAGTTTTTCTTTTAAGGACCCCAAAAGAGACTGAAGGGTGGAATAGCCCATTCCCCCCATTATTGTGTCCACCAATTAGATCTGATATCTGACATACCAATTTTGGTTCGTGGATTTCTGTCTTAGACTTCTCTTGTTTTCCAGGCATGATGTTAACACAGTTCTTGAGTTATATCAGCAGGCCTTGTAGTTTGGATTAATTCAGTTTTTCTGTCTCCCTTTTGCACCTTTCCCCATCAACATTTGTTGTTATAGGTTATTGTGACACTTTAGAAACTTTTATCTGCTTTCCTGCAGTTAAGCTCATAAGTTGGGTAAATTTGTAGATGCAATTATTACAACAGAGGAGAAGGAGGCAGCATACTGAAGGAGATGTAGGTTGCAGAAGTATACTGAGTAAGAAACAGGGGAATGTAGGGAATGGGAAGCAGTGGGAGGGTGCAGGAGAACATGGGGAGTAGGAGCAAACAGGCATGTGGGGGAAAGAGAGTGTGAAGACACGGAGGGGATTGAGGGAGTGCAGGGAACTTTGTGGGGAGCAGAGATAGACGGAGAGTGTGCGGGGGAATGCATTATTGCAAAAGGAGAAAATGTGAGGGGAAAGAAGAGAAATATGAGGAGCAAGTGAATGGAGGGCCCAGGCTGGGGACAAAAGTCTCTTGGGGAGCATAGATGGAGATTAAGAATGAGGCAGCTGGTTATTGTATTGAGTTAAGAAGGAGGATGAAGAGAGGTAGAATGGCATCTCTTTATATCCCAGGGGTAGAAGAGGGTAAATAAAGTTCCATCTAAGGAGTGAAGGGGGAGAGGGCCTGCATTTTTGTCTCGGTGTTTAAGGCTGAATTTGAACCTCAAATGATCACACCCTGAGAATGGGCAACTTTTTCCTAGATTTCCCAGATTTATGATTCATGAGGTACTGGATATGGCCAAATATAAGAACATTGTTACAAGTAGCAAAAAAACAGCCGTCTGGCAAAAACTATAGTTTGAAAATCTCAATCTCTTATTTTTGGTTTCTTACTCATGAGTTTTGAATGCTTGTGTTGGTAACTCTGATGACCTAAACAATCTTTATGCTGTGAAATCCCTCTTCTTGTCTCCCTTGCCCTCTCTTTCATGAAAGGTTTTAAATAGGGAATTAATCAGATTTTTTTTAAATGCCCTCATCTGATTAATACTGAATAATTGTATGTAAGGTATACAGTAGAAGTATGTGCTCATTACCAGAAAAGACTCAGATGGGCAGGTGCGTGTGTATGAAAGAAATTGTTAGAGGCATCTTTCCAAATAGTTGGACTAAGAGTCTTTTCTTAAGTGCTGTTATAGAAAGTAAAGAGTGTAATACCTCTATCAAGATGCTCTCAACAATTACATTTATTCTCATGGTAAATTACAACACTACATACTTTTACAATCGAACAGCTTGAACAAGTATATTAGAATAGGATTTAGATGTAAGACATATTATAAATTGCTTTCTCCTGGCTAGCAAGAGAGTTGAGGATTACAAATCTCTATATCATATTGTCTATGCTCTGCAAATGAAATGATTTTATTTCATGCTTATAAACTCCCCAGAAGATCACTTATAGGTTGACCAAAGAGGAAATATATACTCATATAAACGAATACACAGCTTGAATATACATATACAGCTTTGCCTCTTTCCAGGTCCAAAAGTTCCAGGCTCTTTCAACACCCATTGCTGTCAGCCCCAAACTCTAGTGTTCTAGTTCACAGGCCTCAATTCGTCATGGAATGAAACACTACGGTGATTGTCATGGGTGAGTGCTGTTATGGGAAGCTAATCTGACTTGGATAGAAGAGAAACTGAATCTTGGCTTTCTGGTGGGGGAGAATGAAAACATGCATCTTGTGATATGTTACCACAAGATCCTCTGTATGAAATCTACTTTACTCCAGGAGTACCTCTAGATCAGAAAGATGAACTTCCAGAAACTATATTTGGAGGCCACGTGCAGATTCCCAGATAGAGCAGGATCACAGCAGCTACAAAACAAGCTAGATTTATGAGCCATTGCTGTTGTTTTTATTAATCCACTTAAGCAGGTTAAACTCGGACAGTGTTTCATGATTCCATCCTGTACTCTAACAGCCTATAATCAAGTCTACATTTATAGGTTAAAAAGCTACTAAAAAGAAGCAGATTTATTGGTAAATATTAATTTATATCAACCCACTCTTAGCACAACATTTTCAAGCAGCTTCTGGGATCTGCCCTCTTGACAGACTGCTTCAAACCTTAACCAGCTTCACAACGGGGAGTAATGAGGAGCTGTCAGACAGATGTGCAAATATGGGGCCGAAGCTTGAAGTCTTGACTCAGGCCCCAATCCAGGAACTGGATTGATATAAGTGGAGACTTATACCCCTGTAACTGTTAACGTCAAAGGATTTCTGCACAGATGCAAAGGTTGTCCCTTGCAGATTTGATTGGAGGACCATGGGCATGGGTACTACTCAATCAACATCCAGCTATTAGATCTTGTTATGCCTTTCTCTGCTAGATTGAAGAGCCCTCTATTGTCAAACTTATGTTCCCCATGTAGGTACTTATAGACTGTTATCAAGTCACCCCTTAACCCTCTCTTTGATAAGCTAAATATAGTGAGGGACTAAGGAGCTCGATCTATGGCATCATTTCCAATCATTTAATCATTCTTGTGACACTTCTCTGAACCCTCTCCGGTTTATCAGAATCCTTCTTGAATTGAGAACACTAGAACTGGGCACAATATTTCAGTAGTGGTTGCACCAATTCCAAATACAGATGTAATGTAACCTCTCTACTCCTATACAATATTCTCTTGTTAATGTATCCAAGGATCACGTTAGCCCTTTTGGCCACGGCATCACACTGGAAGCTCACATTCAGCTGATTATCCACCATGCTGTTCAAGTCTTTTTCAAAGTCACTGATTCCCAGGGTAGAGTCCCCTATCCTGTAAGTACGGCTTCCTTCTTTGTTCCTAGGTGTGTGATCTTACATTTGGTCATATTGAAACACATACTATTTGCTTATGCTCATCTTACCAAGTGATCCAGAATGCTCTGATTCAGAGAACTGATCTCTTCATTATCTGCCACTCCCCTAATCTTTGTGTCAAGATTTATCAGTGATGATTTAGTTTTCTTTCAAGTCATTCAAAAAATGTTAAATAATATAGGGCCAAGAACTGATCTCTGTGGGACCCCACTAGAAACACACTTGCTTGATGGTAATTTCTCTCCTCTTGTTTACAGTTAATTATGCGACTTGTCAGTTAGCTAGTTTTTAATCCATTTAATGTGTGCCAGGTTGGTTTTGTGTCATGCTAGTTTCTTAATCAAAATGTCATGGGGTACCAAGTCAAACACCTTTCAGAAGTCTGAAGTATGTTACATCGACAACAACAAAAAATCAAGTTACTTTCACAGGATCTAGTGTCCATAAACCCATGTTGATTGGCATTAATTATATTATCGTCCTTAATTCTTTATTGATCGAGCCTTGGATCAGCCATTCGGTTTTTTGGCAGGGAATCAATGTCAGGAGGGCAGTCCTCTGCTTAACCAGTCATCCAGTTTACCGTTTTTAAATGACTGGGGCCACTGGATGGCACTGTTACACGTAGTCTTACAAGTTCTTTTTCTTTCTTTGTAAGCAAATGTTTAATCTTGTCTTGTTGGTGGGGTTTTTTTTATAAACAATTTGCAAACGCTTTGTGGGAGCTCTGGCAAGTGCAAAGAAGGACATGCTTCCATGATGATGATGCTCGTTAAAAAAAAAAAAAGCATTAATTAAATTTGCGACTGAACTCCTTTGGGGAGAATTGTATGTCTCCTGCCCCATTATACTTGCATTTTGCCATATATTTCATGAAATAGCAGTTTTGGATGATGACGCAGCACATGTTGTTCGTTTTAAGAACACATTCACAGCAGATTTGACAAAACAAATAGAAGATACCAATGTGAGATTTCTAAAGATAGCTACAGCACTTGAACTAAGGTTTAAGAATCTAAGGCCATGGCTACATTGGTTCTTTACAGCGATGCAACTTTCTCACTCAGGGGTGTGAAAAAAACACCCCCTTGAGTGCTGCAAGATACAGCGCTGTAAAGCGCCAGTGTAAACAGTGCAGCAGCGCTGGGAGCACGGCTCCCAGCGCTGCAAGCTAAACCCCATGAAGAGGTGAAGTATGTGCAGCACTCGGAGAGCTCTCTCCCAGTGCTGGCACTGCGACTACACCCACACTTCAAAGCGCTGCAGCGCTCCTGCAGCAGTGCTTTGAAGTTTCGAGTGTAGCCATACCCTAAAGTGCCTTCCAAAATCGGAGAGGGATGAAGTGTAGAGCATGCTTTCAGAAGTCTTAAAAGAGCAACACTCCGATGCAGAAACTACAGAACAGAACCACCATAAAAGAAAATCAACCTTCTGCTGGTGACATCTGAGTCAGATGATGAAAATGAACATGCATTGGTCCACACTAATTTGGATCATTATAGTGCAGATCCCATCATCAGCGTGGACGCATGTCCTCTGGAAGGGTGGTTAAAGCATGAAGGGACATATGATGCATCTGGCATGTAAATATCTTGCAATGCTGGCTACAACAGTGCCATGCAAACACCTGTTGTCACTTACAGGTGACATTGCAAACAAGAAGAGAGCAGTATTATCTCCTGCAAATGTAACCAAACTTGCTTGTCTGAGTGATTGGCTGAACAAGAAGTAGAACTGAGTGGACTTGTAGGGTCTAAAGTTTTACATTGTTTTATTTTTGAGTACAGTTATATTTTGTACATAATTCTACATTTGTAAGTTCAACTTTCATGATAAAGAGTTTGCACTACATTATTTGTATTAGGTGAATTGAAAAATACTCTTTCTTTTGTTTTTTACTGTGCAAATATTTGTCATAAAAATAATATAAAGTGAGCACTGTACACTTTGTATTATGTGTGGTAATATAAATCAATATATTTGAAAATGTAGAAAGCATACACAAATAAATAGTATTCTATTATTCTTTGACAATGTGATTAATCACATGATTAATCGAGATTAATTTTTTTAATCACGCAATTAATTTATTTAATCGCTTTACAGCCCTAATTATTTGTATCTCAGTAGAGCCTAAAGGTCCCAGCCAGGTCAGGACACCATTTTGCTAGGCGCCCTACAGACATAGTGTAATAAACAGTCTCTGTCTCAAAGAACCTACAGTGATAGGTCTGGATCTGGCAAACACATATGTGCTTAACTTTAAGCATGAGAATAATCTCATTACAGTCAATGATTGTTACTGTGTGCTATGTCTTTTGAAGGTGCAACATACACATATACAGCCCAAATTTCTGTTGCACCTCCAGGATTCTAGGCAGATCAGGGGCCAGTGCAGCCCCCAGTGAAATCCGTCAGATCAGGCAGCTGCACCAGTTTCATCTGGGCTGCCTATGAACAGCTCTGCAACACTGAGCTACTCAGAATTGCTATAGCACAATGTATTGTGGCTATGTGCCCTGTGACATGCCCCAAATGCCCCCCAACACACACGCACTGGAGACTGAGAGCACCTCCTGTGAGTATCTTACGCTACATCTATATAGGAAGGTTTTTATCTTTGGCCAGCCAGGAAGATTCATGCCTCCTGTACACTGTGCTAGGGTACAAGCACCATAATAGAAGGCAGAATCCCTCCCAGGGAGTCTTGTTTGCAGAATCAGGGCCTTAGTTTAAGAGAAGACATAGCAAGCGAGGGAAAGAATAACAAAAGGAGGAGGGAAAAGGGAGAGAAAGAAGGCTGGGATATTGCAAACATGATTTTTCTTTGTAGACTGTTTCAGCTTTTCACTTGCCTGGCTTTTATCAGTTGGCATTGTACACACAGCACACCTGCATATATCATGTTCATGCCCTTTAAATTTACTTCATGCTTCAAGAAGGAAGGAGATGTTATACGGTGATAATAAAGTGCTATGTTTGATTCTTGATGTGCCGTGTGCAGCAGCAGAAATACCCTTACCAGAATATAAAACTGCACACAGACAAACCAGACTAGCAAATAGGACTGTTGTATCCTTGCCAGGTCATTTAAGGATTTGATTTTGTTGGTTTTCCAGTGAAAAGTTTAGTAAAAATCATTTAAACCAGAGTAGTCTTTTTACCTGATAACAATATCTGCTCTGCTTAGATTAGCTGTTCTTGTTTTCTTTGCCCCCTGACAACAAATAGGGTTGAATTATAACCAGCAACAATGCCAAATATTGAACAAATGGAGTTCATTGCCTAATATAGTAGTTGTACTGTTATGGTTGTGGTAAACATGATTTGTGACAGATATTTAGCATCTGAGCAAAAAATAAGCCCAACAATATAACATTCTTAAATAAAATAGAGGAAATGCAGCATGTGTGTGTGTGTTGAGAGGACATAGATCTTCTTCTGTCTGAAAGTTGTACTTTGGATTGTTCATTATTTATTAATCTAATCATAAGATGAGCGATTTATTCGCTTTTTGTGTTTATTCTTGGGGAAAAATGACAAGCTAGCCAGAAAAAGCAAATGAAGCAGCCCGTGCGGAAAAAGTTTTCCAGACTTTGGAGGCTCCAAAGTTCTCATTAGGAAAAGAAACCCCCAAATAGTTTTTGATTACAAATGATAACAGAGCTTAGGGATCCAAGACTGGGACAGACCTTCAGCTAATGTAAATCAGCATAGCTCCATCGGTGTAGTTCTGTGCATTAGGTGAAGAACTGGCCCACTATATATACATCGCACATCCAGAGCAGGGCCAATTGCAGAGTGTGCGTTTGAATCCATATTCTTATGAACCCCAATAAACGGGGTTTGATTCTCCTTTCACTTTCCTAATACTGGTGCAACTCCATTGACTTTAGTGGAATTAGTTCTGATTTGCACCAGTGTATGAGAAAAATCAGGCCCATAGTATGCACACCTGCTTCGATACCAGCAATGAGCTTAGTGTAAATGGATGGGAAAACAGATAATAGATATGTTGTGTTGATTACAGTCCACTAGAAAGTTTAAACTCTTCTCAAGTCATTCAGTCTGTTTGCAGTCTTGCATATAAATTCATGCTGTGATCCTCTGCAATCTCCCCATTTCAGGGTAAAACAGATATTTTAGAGAAGTTTAACATAAAAGTACTCCTCCTACCCTGTTTTTTGAGTCAGTTACAGCACTGAAAGTGTCTTCAGGAACGTGGCTTGCTGGAGCTGTAATTCCCTTCTCCCCAGCCCCCCAAATTTAACAAAGATTTTCCCACTTCCCACATTTACTGACCAGCATGAATTCTCTTTTTTCACAATACCTTCTTTGAAATAGAACCAGACTCTGAAAAGTCCCCTTGGAAATGAGCACATTTCCTGCCAAGTACTTCATGGGGAATGTGGAATGCCTGTGCAACTGACACCAAGGTTTTTTGTCCTGTTGTAAAGGTACAGACGCTGTATAGCAAGGGAAATGGGGAGGGGGCTTACTTTTCCCATATGCAGTCTATTAAAAAAATTGCTTATGGTCTCATGGCAAATCTGCTTTTGATTATTCTTTTTTCCACTGTTCCCAAGATAGTGAGTGCAGCCACTGATCCATTCCCCCCAAGTTAACATTTCGGCAGACTCACCAATAAGACCTATAAGCATGTACACTTTATACAGAATGAAAACAATGCATTTGTCTGATATGGTTTAACTGAACACAAGGTATCCTGCCGATGGTACTGATCATCTTAAACTGACTGTGACCTGAAGATACGAGATGCTCATTAGGGGCCTTAGTAGCCTAATATCACCGGTAGATTGAACAAAGCTGTTCTCTTCTTTGCCAGCACAAACATTAATAAAAAAGACTGTGTCAATAAAAGTTTCCAAGATGAACCCATAGAATGAAGCACTTATGGACTATTATAAACAGTTTGCCCCTTGGTGGCTGTCCGTTATCAGGGCTAGTCAAAGCCCCGATAAGCTTTGCCTCCTTAGGAGTCATTAATTTCCTTGGAAATTTAAACAGCTGTCACTTGTGATACTCTTCAGGTGTCCATGTGGGAAAGATTAGCTAGTGTTTATAAGCCAATCTGGTCATTAAGCGCCTGCCCATGTGGAACCTCCTTCACAGGCTGTGAGTCAGGCCTACAAATCTCCCACAGATAATTGGGGGCAGCCATGAATTATGCGAATGAGCTGTCGACAACAGGGATTGTGTGGCCTTATTAATATCAGCTGGTCTTAGTACAACATTTAATGATTTCTAATAAACCAGGGTTCTCTCTGAGATGGAGATGTGCTTGGTACTCCCAGTGCCGAATATATGTGTAGAGTATTTGCACTTCCTGTCAGATTTGCCTGCCTTCTTGTTGCTATTTGATTTATATATATATATTTGTAGTACAGCAAAATGCATAATATTAGGATTCAAAATAGTAATATAACTCACTGGTGAGTGTGTGTTATAGGTCTCTCTCTGTGTTGCTCCACAGAGGATGTGAGTTTTTACAGCCTCCCACTAGGAAGCTGTGACATTCTCCTCAGGACACCTAGAACTGTAAGCCACTTTGTTACCCCACTGCGTCAAGTGAAAGCTTTGCTGTTGTTATAATATGTGTCAGCTCCCTGACACCCCAGCCTACCCGCCAACTCTTTGAGAATCTGCTAGTCTAAACCTTGCCATGCAGGTAACATACAGTGAACCCCAGTTCCTGAGTTCCCGCAAAGACTTCTCCCTGCAATATCCGGTCCCTCTCACTGACACTCACAGAAATTAAGTTCGCTGCCTCCAAAAAGACAGAGCACACATCAGCCTGCTAAGTTAGTTGAAGATTCACACTTGACTTTAATGTACAGAACTGAAATAGTTTTGTATTACTAAAGGACAGAAATTTAAGGGATAACAAAGAAAAAAAGACAGTTGTGGTCACAAGTAAAACAAAACAAAACAAAACAACCCCCCCAACACGCTTTCTATTGGCAACTTTCTAGCAAGTTACAATCTTTGACTGAGTAGTTTTCTTACTTGCATCAAGTTACCGATATCTCTAGGCTAGGGGATCCAACTTTCACAGGCTCAGAGGGTGGTTACCCTATGGCCCCTCAATAATGGATAACTAAAATGTCTGTTTTGGTTTCCTTATATTACCCAAAGCCCATTGTCTCTGCTTCAAAAGCCAGGAAGACTTCCTGGAGTGCAGATTCTGTCTCCTGGCATGATTGCTAAACTGTTTTCTCCACCGCGTGTTAGCTTGATGACGTTGTTTACCTTATATATAAATGTACTTTCATTGTCATCTGCCTATAATCAAGTCAGTGAGACAGATAAATACACATTCCTTTGTCTAGGGCAGGCTGGGTTTATGCCCTGCCTCCAAACATACTATCACATCATATTTCCAGCACACATATATAACTCTTTGTATGCATTCTGTATATACATCACACGATGACTTTGGGGATCGGTCTGTCACCAGTTTACATATGTTACCTTACCTGATACCTTTTAGATACATAGTATGACAACAGTGCGTTGGAGGTAATGAGTGTGTCAGGTCTACTATGAATTATATTATGGTAGGCCCTCTGCCAGTTGGCATTGAGGGGCTTTTAGGGTCACAGCAGACTTGGCTCATTATTTCAAACTACAGTGCTCATGCTTTCAGCTTTGCAGGTCTCTGTTCAATCCCCATTATGTTGGCCAACATAGTGGTCATCACAATAGGGTAAACTTTTTCAAAACACCTAAGTGACTTAGAAGCCAATGGGACCTAGGTTCCTAAATCACTTAGGCACTTTTGAAAATGTTATCCTTAAAAAATTGTTTGCAGTTGTAAAAAGAATAGTACAAGATGCTGAAGCTTTTAGGGCCAGATTATTTCCACTCTTCCCTACCTTGTGACCCTATGCAGGGGCCAGGATCAATCAGAGTTATTGTAGCTGACATCAGGACTGCATGACATAACAGTCCAAGGTGGTGAAATTCCTCCAAAAGGTCGGGGAAAGGACTGGAGGTGCACAGCCAACATCCTGTGAAGTCAAATGGAGGAAAGGGTGTTGAGGATGCTTTGTGTGTAACAGAATTGGGCCCTAGCTCACTCCACGTACGTCTTCATTAATTTTAAAAGTAACTTCTCTCTGTTTTTCTCTAGAGCCACTGACAATCAGAGCCCTGCCATAGGTCCTGAACGTCAACCCATTATTTCCTCCGCTTTACAGCCCACTCTTAAGCCACTTTCTTTATAACTGAAAAAGGATGGATGGATTCATTTCAGAGTCTATCCATGCCTCATCTTAACAGACTGGAAGAATTGCTCCTGAGTGGCTTATGGATCAATCTCCTGTCAGTTTTTCTTTTCTTTTTTATTTGTGGAGGGGTTATTTTTAAAGGGTGGGGGATGGGTGGAGGTGGATATCAGTACTATGAATGTCTTTCTTCCTATGGTGGAAAATCTTTGCAGCATTTCCTAAAGATAGTTAGATTCTGGATTTGCAAAATCGTCTCTGGATTTTGTTTCTTTGGCCATGTCTACACTGCACAGTTTTGTCGGCAAAAGGCAACTTTTGTTGATAAAGCAATGGAGGTGTACACATTATAATGCTTCTTCCACTGACAAAATTGTCCTGTTTTCCTGAAAAAATAAAACCACCTCAAAGAGAGGTGTAGAGCTTTTTGTGCCACAGTTAGATCAACAAAGTGTCAGTGTAGACGCTGTGCTTGGTTTTGTTGCTGTAAATGGCCTCTGGGAGGTGTCCTATAATACCCATCCTGACTGCTCTGGTCAACAGTTTGAATGTTGCCGCCCTGCATGCAGGTACACAGGCATCCACCCCTACCCCTTTAGCAGTCCGGACTGTTTGAAATTCCTTTTTCTGTTTGCACATCGCATTTTCTCGAGTGACCATGGCAGTTCCATGCAAGTGCAGCAAATGCTTTCCCACTTGAACCAGAGCTGAGTTGTTGGACCTGCTGAGTACATGGGGAGAGGAGGCTGTCCAGTCCCAGCTGTGTTGCAGTCATAGGGACTTTGATACCTACGGGCAGGTTTCTTGTGGCTTGAGTGAGAGGATGAGATGGAGCAGTGGCAGCGTTGTCTGATGGCATGGAGAGTCAGGGCCTGTCATAAACAGATGGCTAAGGGTTAATGTCTCTTTTACCTGTAAAGGGTTAAGAAGCTCAGTGAACCTGGCTGACACCTGACCAGAGGACCAATCTTTACTTTCAAATACTTTCAAATCTTGGTGGAGGGAAATCTTTGTTTGTGCCGTTTGTTTTTGTTCTTTGTTCACTCTTGGGGCTAAGAGGGACCAGATGTGCACTCCAGGTTTCCCCAATCTTTCTGAAACAGTCTCTCATGTTCAAAATAGTAAGTACTAGCTAGAAAAGGCAGATTAGTCTTATGTTTGTTTTCTTAACTTGTGAATGTGTATTTTGCTGGAAGGATTTTACCTCTGTTTGCTGTAACTTTGAATTTCAGGCTAGGGGGGAGGGTGTCCCTATAGGCTATATGAATTTGAATACCCTATAAACATTTTCCATCTTGATTTTACAGAGATAATTTTTACTTTTTCTTTCTTTAATTAAAAGCTTTCTTTTTTTAAGAACCTGATTGATTTTTTTCCTTGTTTAAGACCCAAGGGGATTGGGTCTGAACTCACCAGAGATAGGTGGGGGGTAAGGTTAATTCCTCTCTGTTTTAAGATCCAAGGAGTTTGGATCAGTGTAGTCTCTCAGGGTAACCCAGGGAGGGGAAAGTCTGGGAGGGGGAAAGGAGGGGGAATGGTTTATTCCTCCTTGTTTTAAGACCCAAGGGATTTGGGTCTTGGGTTCCCCAGGGAAGGTTTTGGGGGAACAGAAACTGTGCCAAACACTATATTTTGGCCGGTGGCGGCACTATCAGATCTAAGCTAGGAATTAAGCTTAGACGAGTACATGCAGGTCCCCACTTCTAGGACGCTAAAGTTCAAAGTGGGAAAAATACCCTGACAGGGCCTCTTTTCCACTATGGGGGAGTCTAGCTAGTCCCAGCAGTCTGTCTCTGTTTCTGGTGCACATGATGCAGAAGAGGAGAGTCCTGGTAAGTGATCTTTTTGAGCTAATGCTGCTTCATTATACGAAGTAGAGCTGTCCTTTGCTCTGTGTATTGTAGAAGTGGGTGAAGGTATAGAAATATACAAGACTAGCTGTATTTGTGTGTGCTTTTCAGTCTCCTGTGCAGCTAAGCAGTGTGGTGGAACAGTTTGTTAATGCACCCTGAGATGCATGGGAATCCTCCAGAAAGCTCTCTAGGAAACTTTCCTGGAGGTACTTGCCAATCATCTGCCGAAGGTTCTGTGGCAGAGCTTCTTTGTAGAAAACTTTCCCATGCCACTCAGCTAGCACTTGTCCAGGGACCAAAGTGGCACAAAGGCCCACACCCCACCTGGGCCTAACTCACCATGTTTAGGGCGTTCGCTGAGATGTTGCTTCCCAAGGGTCAATGAGAAAGTGATTGGTATGTTACAAGAAGTGTATTTTACTGTCATGACTGAATGCTGTGCATGAACTAACAATCATGCTTCTGTTTATTGTTTCTTGTGCTTCTGCAGATGTGGCCTTCAGGGGAATCCACTACACACCAGTAGAGCACCTTTGCCGGAAAAGGAAGTGATCAGGGCGTAGCAAGGAGGACGTGTTCCACGAAGGGCTCCAACCCTCAGAGGCTGAAAAAAGAGAACGCAGGGAGTAGAGAGAAAAGGAGAGGCAGGACAGAAGGGAGAGTGAGGAGCACATTATGAAGGGCCAGGCGCAGATGATAACAGTGATGGACACACAAACAGAGATGCTGAAGTCCCTAATCACCCTACAGATGTGTGCTTACCTAACTCCTGCAGCTGATATGAAACTGTTTTCTATGTCCTCCCCAAACTCCTCCAACACATTCCTTGAACTTCCTAGCACATCTTGCTACCCCATTCACTCCACCCTTTCAAACAGCTTCCAAAATGATAACTGGACTTATGCATAGCTCTGAGAGTCTATACTGCCCTTCACTGTTATATCCCTATCTTTTGTGTGTGGGAATTGGTGTTTAATAAAAACAAGCTCTCTGAAAGAGAACCAATCTTTATTTGTGTCCTACATGTAATGATTGATACTGGTAGTAATACATAGATGCAGTTTAATCATTTACTTAGTACAAATCCCGCTGAGGAATCATCACAATTTTTAGGCAAAACAAGACAACTGAAGTTATTGAAGCATGGCAGATTGCTATATAGAAATACACATTAGTGGTGCTCATTATCAAAATGTTGGCTCAAAGCCTCCCTGATTCTAATAGCCCCCATTGTGCCCCTCTAAGAGTCCTAATATCTGGCTGCTCAAAATCAGCAGCCTGGCGATCTCCCTCAGCACTCCACCCCTGGGGAAACTTTTCACCATTAGCCTCACAAATATTATGGAGTGTGCAGCATGCTGCTATGACCATGGGAATGTATCCTCATTTAGGTCTAACCTGCAATAAAGGCAGCACCAGCGTGCTTTTAACCTGCCAAAGACACATTCCATGGTCATTCTGCACCTGTTTAGCCTATTGTTGAAGCACTCCTTGCTGCCATCTAGGTTTCTTGTGTAAGACTTTATGAGCCATGGGAGTAAGGGTATTCAGGGTCTCCCAATCACTATGAGCATTTCAACATCCCTCACTGAATCTTCTGGTTTGGAAAGAAAGTCACTGCTTGCAGCTTTCTGTACAGGCCGGTGTTCCTGAAGATGCATGCATCATGCACCTTCTCTGACCACCCTGTGTTGAAATGCCCGTGGTGATCCACAATACTTGCAATACCATAACTGGTCTAGTGCCAAAATTGGGATATGAGTGCCATCTATCGCCCCTCCACAGTCAGGGAAACCCATTTTCCCAAAGTCATCCACTGTTTCACGCACATTGCCAAGAATAATGGTCCTTCATAGCAGGATGAGATTAATGGTCTTGCACACTTGTGTTAACGCAGCCCCAATGGTTGGCTTCCCGACTCCAAACCGATTTGTGACCGATTGGTAGAAGTCTGGAGTCACCAACTTCCACACAGCAATCACCATGTGCTTCTCCACTGAGAGGGCAACTCTCATGTTGGTGTCCTTGTGCCACAGTGCTGGGGCAAGCTCCGTACACAGTTCCAGGAAGGTGGCTTTCCTCATCCAAAAGTTCTGCAGCCACTGCTTGTCATCCCAGACCTGCATAACGATGTGATCCCACCACTCAGTGCTTGTTTCCCACACCCAAAAGTAATGGTCCACCATGCGCAGCTGCTCAGTGAATGCCAGAACTAACCTGGTGTTGTTTCTTTCCATGGCACACAGCAAGTCAGGCAACTCTGGTTTCTGTTCAGATTGGGTGCTCATGACATACTGCATGATCATCTGTGATGTGTTCATAAGAGTGACCACAACAGTAGAGAGCAGTGTGGGATCCATCCTTCCAGACAGAAATGGCGGCGTATAGTATACATGACCATTGAAAAAATGCCATGAAATACAGTCAGAAGCCCATGGAATGCTGGGATGGAAAAAACTGCATCATGGGATGTTGAACTCCACCTTTTCCAAGCTGCAAGCTGCAGAAGATGGCCAGCAGCATAGTGGGATAGCTACCCACAGTGCACTGCTCTCACTGTCAATGATAGAGCACCAAATGTGGACACGCTCTGCCAACAGAGGGAGCATAGTGTGAACATTCACTAGAAATGTAATTATAGTGCTTTTTGATTATTGGGATAACTTTTGTTGACAAAAGTTTGTAGTGTAGCCAAGGCCTTAGCCAGATCCCCTCAAGTGAGAAGGCTTCATTGCTGGCTTTCAGTTGGGCTCCACTTCTGCAGCAGGAGGATTCCTCCCAAAATATGCACTGAGAACAGGAGAACAGCAATGTAATCAAAGTTTTCTCCAAAACAGTGCAGAATATCATGCTGGCCCACCAACATTTGTTTGATTGCACCATCATGTAATTTTCTGCAAAGTACACTCCTTGCCATAGGCTGGTTTGTCATCAGACCGTTACAGACTGGGCCAGATTCAACTCTCGTGTAAATCTACCAAAGCCACTCTGAGACAGGGAATTGTAAGACCCAAGTCCTTTGAAACTGCTCTAACCTCAAGGATATTTTTGCAGTGTGGACCCTTTGTTCTTCTGGCCTGGCAGATAAGAGAAAGGCCTGTGGTACAGCAGGTGACTATCAAGAACAAAATGGGATCACTTAGCCCATCTGCAACTGTCAGCTGAATAGAAGTGGGATCTCTTAAAAATCATTTCCTTTATTTTTTACAGGTCATCAGCTTGGGTTGTTTCTCTAAGCTGAGGAGTGCGGACAAGGAAGGCAAATGACGGAGCAAAAAAGTGGATTTTTTCTGGGAACACACCCAGAATTTTCATGAAAAAAGCAAACAGGTAACATTTGTTGGTTTAAACTTTTCAACACAAGGGGGATTGTTGTTCATTCTCTTCTGTCCTCATTTGTATATTTTGGAACATTTTGAGGAATTATGATAGCAGTCCCTATTACTAAGGTTTCCTGACATTTCCTGTTATATCCCCATTTTCAATTGCTTATAACTGTGCCAAACTTTAACCATTCAGGCTGAAACTTTCCATCCTTGGACTTTGTCTCGGGTTGAATATTTCTGGGAAAGGTTCTGCAAAATAATTTCAGTTGTTTTTGTGAATACAATCTAATAGTTTTAGCAATGTCAACTAGCTTTCCTTTTTAAAGGGCTCTTGTGCCTCTATGATTTTCATATTTGGCAGGGGACAGTCCTAAGGTCAGAGAGGTGCCTGCATCATTTTCTTGCATAAGTAATCTGTGCATCCTTAATTCAGCTTCCTTGTATGTATGCATTTTGATTCAGTCTTTTATTACATCATCACAATCTTTAATTGCATGACCATGCAACCTCTTCTTCATTCAGTACATAGGATAGATGGTGTTCTCCAGAATGGAAAATTGTCATTTGTTCAAAAATGTTCACCAGATCTATTAAACATGCTGCTATTTTTAAGTTATTCTCGTGCTCCAGAGGAAGAAGAAAAGTCGAAATTCTTACTGGTTTTTGTATACGATAACTAAAATGAATTCCAGCCTTGGTGTATAAAACAAAGTGTTCTTATTACTCCAATCCTAGCCAATGTAGCATTTCTTGCAGCTTTTCCTAAAAGATATATCTTGGGTTTCATCCTCATCAGTTTGTAGATTCAAAAGGCAATTCTGTTTCAGCTGATAGTAAAACTGTGGGGGTGAGGCGGGGGGGGGGGGAATCACTATAATCTCAGAATATGAGTTACAGTTTTGTACCATAGTTTACGTGGAGTTTTGCTGGGTGCAAGAATGCTACTTCTATGCTCTGATGAGCGAAAGCCTTTTTAACTGGGGAAAGGTGTTCCAATTTTGCAATGCTAGAGAGAAGACTAGACACTGCTTTTTTTGATGTGAGGCTATTTTAATTTCCCTGCCCCTTAAATCAGATGTTGGAATAATCAGAATTTGGACTCCTTTTGGAATTAAGTCATATTCACTAGTTTGCTCTGTATACACACTCCACAAATATCAGGTCATGCTCATTATTTGATCCCTGCAGTTGATCAACCACTGTTCACAATAAGAGCAAAATAGGTAGTCCAATGAAGTGCTCATTATGCCCTCTTATGTGATTTTTCAAGAGTTTCCATCCTCTAAGTTAATTTTCTTTTAGAGCATCTAGAGATAGCTTGCCATCACAAATGCTTTCTTCCTCTTGTTCCTGGGCCTTCTGAGAGCTAATAAAAACGATTTAATTTATGGCAACTTTTCAATAATTTAAACTTTACAGGTCATCTGATTTAAATTTTGTTTAAGGACCTCAACTCTGAAACTAATCACTTTTCATTGATTTAATGTAACAGATTCAGAATGTGACTGTCCTTTTGTTCTTTGGCAAGACGTAAAGTTCTGAACTTGCAACCTGTTCCTCTCAGGCCTGTGCCCATGTGGATCTGATTTCAAGGGGCCTTGCACTGATGTAAGGGTCTTCCGGTGTGGAATGGTTTGGCAGGATCAAGGTCTAAGATTAAAGTTCACCCACACCTGACTACTTTGGTTTTGGATGGAGAAAAATCCAGCTGTGGGGTCTTGGGCATGTTTTTAGATATTTTATTATTATTTCTGGAGCAATGTATTGCTGACCCCATCAGTGTTTTTATGTGCAGAGGATAATATCACATTGGTGTGTACTACAATGCTATTATCCTTAACTGTCTTTTCCTAAACATCAGCCCTGCCCCTTGGAATATATCAAAAGCAGATTCTTCAAAAGAAGGCACATGGTTGCCACTGTAGATCCAGGGCTGGTTTTGAAAGATACATAATGCACAAAGAAATCCACTGGCCAGATACTTAATGGGTGTTGCTTCTTTGATTTCAGTTACACTGTTCCCCTTGGCCCTTCAAACTGTATAAAGGTAAATGCTTTAAAAAGACTTGAAATAGTCAAATTGGGTGGCCTGAAAATATTTGACATAAGGAGCAGAACCATTATTTTTGTACAGAGTACATAATGTCAACTATAAACACCAGAAAGACTTGAGCCATACTGACCCTTTTGACTTTATTCTAGTGTGCATCCAATTTGCTCCATGCCACTAAAAATTGATACCCAGCAGGAATAGCAGCAAATACCAAATCACTGTAAAAATTTGTCAGAGTCCAAATTCTGGAACTTGGAGCATATCCCATTAGCTTGTATATAAACTTGGGTTAAGACTGTTCACTTTGTTTCAGAGAGAGGTTTTTAGAAGAAAGCCTATCTCAAAAGTTGTTTAAATATACAGTAGTAAACAATTTATAATAACAAATTGGCTGAAGGGGGACCTAACTGCTTCTTCTCATACAAGATCTTATCACTGTGGTCTGGCTCAGTGGCAATATTAGTAACATTTCTTAAACAGTGTAATGCAGTTTAAGATATCCTCATTATCCTGTGACTTGTGATTCACAGGTATTCAAGCTAGTTAAAAGAAAATCTGCTGGTCCTCAGATGTTGTCTATCCTAGTCAGATATCTGACCCATAGAACAACATGGTATTAGGTCACACCATATTGCGTTTTTTGAGACAACATAATGTAAGATGAGGGTGATAATACTTAGCATTTATATACCGCATTGTGTTTTCAAAGCACTGTGCGAGCACCATCATATTCATCTCAATCTCATACAATCTCATTGCGATGGGGTGTATTCCCCGCACTGGCCCCTGAGAGGGTAAATTAGGCCAGGCATGCCCAAGTAGGGGAGAAATATAGGCTACAAGGAGGCTACTAATGAGAAGTACGCTCAGCTGGGCAGGAACTGGAGTGGCCTGCATGAAGTCCAGGAGCTGAGGGCTGCAGGAAAGGTGGCTGCAGTTACTCCCTGAGAGGAGGGAGTTAAGAGGCTGGTGAACCAAGAGAAGGTGGGAGCCAGTTATGTACGAAGAAGCCCAGGGAAACAGCAGCAAGGACTAAGATGATATGGGCCTTGGCTGCATGATATAGGGTACCTGGACTGGAACTAGGGTGACCAGATAGCAAGTGTGAAAAATCAGGACAAGAGACGGGGGGTGGGGGGGTGGGGGGGTGGTAATAGGAGCCCGTATTAAAAAAAGCCCCAAATATTGGGACTGTCCCTATAAAATCGAGAGATCTGGTCACGCTAGCTGGAACCCAGTGTAGAGGGTGGGCCTAGGTTCCCCTACCAGCTACTAGCTAGTGACACATGGTGTTGAAAATGTCATCCAGACAGCTGACAGGAGGGCCAAACCACAGACTTGGAGTTGCGGCTTCCAATCCATGGCTTGGCCCTCCAGCCAAGTCACTACGTTCCTCTCCTTCTAGGGAAATCACAGCCCTTCTGGACCAGGAGTGGGGCAAATCCTCCTCTACCCACTACTATAGTAAAAACACCAAGGAGCTTGCAATCTGCGCAATACCTAACACAAATAAATGACTACACAAAGCAAAGAGTTGGGGAAGGAAAGATAAAAGGAGAAATATGTTTGCCATGTAAGCATCTTGTTTGAGCTCTTCTTTAAAATTAATTCATTTGGGGTTAAGGTTAGTGATCACAGATCCAAAATTGTTCTCACTGAAAGAATTTGTTTCATTGGGATTTCTTTGTGGAAGAAAAAAAAGTGGTTTTCAACTTGTTCTAGACTGGAACCTTCAAGATTTTGACTATCCTGACCACCAGTAAAAATCTTTCTGGCAGCTCATAAGGAGATTTTAGAACTATTTTATTTTATTCTAATTTGCACTTTTATTAGGCTGAGTGTTGACCAACATATATATATTTATTTTTAAAGTGTTGAGTTTTAATAATTGTTATGTCATCTAGAATGTTTGCAGCAGGTGGTTGCTTAAAAACAGCAGACTGGTTATTAACACCAACCTTGGTGTGTTCTTAGGCAAGAGGCCAAATTGAGTACCCGAAAGCCAGTTAATACAGCATAGCTGAATCTGTCCTGTGAGAAGGCAGGGAGATGAAACAGTGCCTTGGGGTCTATTTATACATGTGTGCAATTCCTATAATTATCAGGGGGAGATCCCCATGTGTATGTGATTTATTTCTTTTAAAGTATCTGCAGCATTATAAGGAAGAGAATGGAGCTCAAAGCAAGCCTTCCCCCAAGCTAAAAGAAAAAGCGGGGAAGGGGAGAGAGACTCAACGACTGTCATCAGTACTTTTTCCTTTTTAAGTTTACCTTTGTTTTATTGTATCTTAGTTCACATAGGGAAGATGTTTATGAGTCTACATGAAGAGCAGTATAAATTTGAGCACTCAAAAATCAGCAAATCCTGATGAACAGATGGCAATTGTTTAATTAGTATGACACACTGAGATGGTCTCTACAGTCAGAGCTAAAAAAGCGCTGCTCTGATGATGGGTAAAAATAATTCCTATGACTTGTGTCTTGAAAGTATAAGTTGTAAACAGTAGTCACAATTCTCTTTCGTCTTTAGACTTCATCTTTTTTCTCAATGGGGGCCTTCAGAGGGAAAAACGGGATCAGCAAATACAATGCACTGCATTTTTAATTAATGTACTCTCATACCACCAGACTGGCTGAACGCACTAACCCTGGGCTGCATAATCTTCCGCATGTGTATAGCTATCTGAGTATTTGCTTAAAGTAGTGCTATGACTCCTCCCAGAGACATATTATGTAAGAAATCTTAGGCATCTCTGCATAGTTGGCATATAAGATTATGATATGGCTTGGATATCCCTGTATTGCTGGTACACATTGGTGGTGCACAAGTATTAGAAAAATCTTCACAGGCAATTATTTTAAAATGGTAGCAGCATTTTGTGCTTCATTTCTCATAAAGAATAAGAATACAAAAATCAGAGAAACTATCCCAGTGAGCATTACCCAGGGGTGAAAGTAACTTAAAGGACATACCAGTATGCCAGAGTCCTGAGCAGGGGGTGGGGTCTCAACCGGAAGGGGCGTGGCTTGAACCAGAAGAAGCAGGGGCTTTAAATCCTCAGGCCCTTTCACTTGAGATTTAAAGGGCTCAGGGCAGTAGCAGCGGCTGGGAGCCCCAGGCCCTTTAAATCACCACCGGAGCCCCATGGTAGCGGTAGCGGCCAGGAGCCTCGGGGCTCAGGCAGTGACTTAAAGGGCCCAGGGCTCCTGCCGCCACTACCACAGCGGAGCCTCAGGCCCTTTAAATTGCAATCAGAGCCCTGGGGCTCCTGGCTGCCATCGCAATCCCGGGGTCCAGCAGCAGAGCATTGGCGGGGATTTAAAGGGCCCGGGGCTCCAGCCGCTTCTGGGAGTCCCAAGCCCTTTAAATCACTGGCCTGGGGAAGCTGCCCCATGCCAGTAGTCAGCTTTGTACCGGCTCTTGCCAGGACACTGTACCGTACCGGCCTACTTTCACCTCTGGTATTACCTTTCTTTAAGAAAATATTACAGTCATTGCTCAAAACACTATGTAACACTACATATTTTCTGGTGTGGGATAATTATTATTGAAATATTTTAAAATATGTTTAGAAGTAGACATACCCTGAGATTTGCATTTGGCTGTTTACAAATTTTGATCACTCTTAATTACTCCCTTTCCTGGAAAGTAATGGGTCCTGGATGCCATCCGTATTAAGGAAATTCCCCTAATATAGATATGCTATACCTGCACAACCCAGGGTTTTCACCAGTGCAGCTTTCTTGAGTATGTTACTAGATTAATCTGCACTGGTGTAAACCTTGCTTTGTGCCAGTACAGCACAGCTATATTAGAAATTTGGGCCAGACTAACTACATCAATATTGTCAACCCCAGCATTCAAAAATCATGAGTCAGGCTTCCAAAAATCATGAGGCTGGTTTAAAACTCATTTGCTATGATGCCTACAAAAAACTGACAACTGTTCAGCAGCTGGTACGCTGAGACCACTCACTGCCTATCATGCTGACCAGTATTGTCTCACTGTTTCCTTTTACTCCACCGTCTGTGCCCACCTGTTGTTGCTTGTCTTATACTTAGATTTTATACTTTGGGGCAGAGGTCATCTTTTTGTTCCGAGTTTGTAGAAAGCCTGCCACAATGAGGTTTCAGTCCAAAATGGGAGCCTCTAGCTGCTATTCCAATATAAATAATATATTTTGGGTCTTTTTATTAGCCTTGTTTTTGAGCCTTTAATATTCACATTTTCAAGATTTTCTCTGCAACCATGAAGTCTGGAAGCTTACTTTTACAAAAAATGAACACTGAGATTCTCATGTAATGTCATGACTCTAGAGGAGATGGGGCTGTAAGAAAAACAGCACAAATGAAATTCCTGCCAAATTCATGAGTTTGCAACACTACTACATCATTGCAGTTATGCAGATGGGAGTTTCATTTATGGGTAAACAGGACCCTATATCAGATGGCTCTTTAGAGCAGCTTGCTCTATTTATGCCATAATGTACTTCTACACCATTGTGATAGAGACTTCTAAGAGGTGACTGCTGAACAAACAAGGCAGATTCAGATGGGCTTGGATTCCTACACATATTCTTCACTCAGTCCTCATGGATAATCTTAAAATGGCTCAACCAGTCAGTAAAGAATATTCATTTTGGTTGGTTCAAGCACTGTTGCTTTCAGGATAATTAAGGCTGCTTAAGTCATTTATACTGGTGTTATTTCACAGATGTTCTGCCACTATAGTCAAAGGCAACCTTGTGTGATCCAAGAGATGCTGAAAGCCACACGGACATGTATGTAAACCTGTATATAGGCACTCCAGACATGATTGCTTCTACCCTCAAATTGTCTTATAAACTGAGGTAAGAGTGATCTTTTCCCATATACCAGGAGGACACTTTTATTCCTACAAATTTACAGGCTTCACATAAACTAATACAATAATTTCATGGTCAATTGATCTTTCTCTTGAGTCTGTTCTTCAGTTTAAGTGTAGCTTAAAGGGTCCAGTAAAAATCAAAACACATATGAAAACTGTTTGGAAGGTGCAACTTTGGCCTCAGTAAATGTCAGCTGAGCTCCTGCAGATGCCTGATGGTGCAGCCTCTCTTGCAGTACTTGGATCTATTAGATGATGTGCATGTGAGTCTTCAAGGAGACTTGTTTTGCAGACTGAAGAAATGTTGGTTGAAGTGCTGTTCTACATAAATAATGACTCGCCTCCCTCTCTAGGTCTCCCAAGATGATTAAGATTTTGCTTACTGACTCTAAGCATCCATACTGATTCTTCATGGATTTAGAGCCCATACTGTCAAAGATAATATCTTAGTACTCTTTAGGAGACCTTCTTTGCCCCAGTAGGTAAGATGTCTGCTACATGTGCTCAAATTGTATTTTGCAACAGATTTCTTTTTACTGGGATGTAACTGTTCTATCATTGATGCTTCTTTAACTATATTAGGTGTAAATTATCTTGCAGATGCCAAAATTCTAATCGCTGTGTCTGTGTGGGAGTTTTTACAAACAACACTCTTGGCCCTTTGACCAGTTTTTTAAAAAAACGAAAACAAAACACACACTTCCATGGCTAAGGTCCAATCTGCTCAGCTCCGTGGGGGGTTTCCAGTGCTTGGGTGAGTTTTAACCATCCTGCCATAAATCAAACTGTGCAGAGCAATGAAATTCTGATAGCTGTGCAATGAGATGACTGGATAGTGTTACAGTTCCCTCATTAAGAAGTACTGGAGTTAAGCTGGGGAGTTGAACTTTCAGCTGTATTAAAATAACAAGTGTGAGAGAAAAGGCTAGAGTAAGGGAGTTCACCTTATCACAACAAAGACTTTGCATGCACATATCAACTCTCCTGAACATCATCCTGCTGGGTAGTTTATCAGAATATCAAGATGAATAGAACAGAAAAGAATTTTGTCTATATACACCCTGGTTTAAATCTTCTAGCCTAGTTTTCATCCTCATTCTTTCTCTGTTATGTCTCTCCATTGCAATGGACTCCACCTCCTCAAAAATAAATTCATACTACATCAGATTTTATAACAATATTAGTATAGTGATCATATTATCTAAAGAAAACAGTGAAAGTAGGAGCCATGGTGAGGCAAGAACTTTGTTAACTTAGGAGCTTACTGATCACTTCCCATGCATTCTAATGTGACCAAAACAACTGACTTCTCCTTCAGCTTTGACCTCTACCTTTTTTATTAATTGTAGCCAATTAACCCCTCCAACAGATGAATCATATGTCCCCCTTATTATCCTCTTAGCAGTGCTATTTGTGTGTTACCGTTGTTTAAACACAAGAGACAATAGAAATGTGACTTCATGTGGGAGAGCATTTTTGGATGATAGCATGTGAATGAACTGTGTAATATGAACTGAGACGTAATCAAATTTCAGAGGAAATCTGAATGAAAATCTTGCTGTTACTTTTCTATACAGCAATGTGAACATAAGAATTTTAAGGATTGCATAGGTTCAAACAAAGCAAAAACCACCACTGCCACCAAAAACATCAGCCTTGTTGACTTGTTTAAAAGCAACTAGGTCCAAAGGACTTCACTTTGAGAAACGGATTAGCGACGTCTTGGCATCAAGACAAAATGAAAACACAGGAGATACTTTCATGAATAATTGCTAAATGCAGACAAATTGTGCAGAAGATACTGATTATGAACAATGTTAATTTATACCAAACCGTTACAAGAGAATGGGATCATTTTGCTGACACTCTGTTAGTATTTGGATTTACTATGCTTCCTAAGTGACTTATTAACTTATAAGAGAGACAGGCCAAAGTCTGGGACAACATCAGGCGATCAGAGAAAGAGAACAGCGATGTACTTGATTTTTCATCAATTATTTTCATTTTGATTTATCTTGGATGAATATTTCATTATGGCCTACTGGATACACATATCCAGCAATAATCGTGTATTCCCCCATATGCTTGAAGTTTTGCCTGTTTACAAACCAGTTCAAGTGCCTTTGGCTGTCTATCAGGGCTGAAGTATGGAGGCAAATTAATTTGCTACCTTGACATGGAACAGGACTTTACACTCAGTTGCCCATCCATTGTGGGTGTTTCTATATGTTTTTTTTCTCATCACCAATGCAAAAAAGAAACATTGTTAGACCACTCATCTGACCCAGTACATTATATGACCTAATATAGGCACCAATTCAGCAAAGTACTCAAACGTGTACCCAACTACCCACGTGCCTAAAATTAAACACATGCTGAATTTGGGCCACAGAGAAGCTGGGTACTGCAAGTAACTACCTAGATTGAGTTTCAATAAAAGAAACCAATTTCCACAGTGTATCCCTCTGGTGGTTAATACTAAAGAAATGCACGTGATAAAACACCTGCCACTTCTTTCTATGCTCAATTAGAACCTTTCATCACTGTACCCACCAGTGCTGAAATATTGTAGAGCTTTAAAATATTTCAGGTATTATGAAGCACTCTTGTGAAATTTGAGGTCTACACTAAACACTAACACACATAGCTATGGTTCCTGGTATTGTTCAGGCACTGAGCAGCAGCCTTTCATAATGCTGCAGGCAAGCAGGAGAATCCTAATAAATATATTATATGTAATGACCCAGACAAAGAGGTAATTGGAAAGACTGTTGGCTCTGGTTGAACTTTCTGAATATTTTTCCCTTTTAGTGGTTTTGCAGTGTGAAGAGTAATCCTATTTTTTATATGAACATTCTATAGCTTCAGCACACAGCAACATATTTTTGGAAGAAAATGGGTGTTGCTTGGATTTGACAATAGTGGTTGCATTACAAGAATCAAAATAGAATAGTGCAATAGGATATTGCTGTGCCATTTGCTGTGGCTGGTGGGATGCCAGTGCATTACAGTTTTGTAAATTATCATTAGCAGATGCTTCACCCTCAAGGACAGCGATAATGAGGATAACAAAATTTCTGCCCTGTCTGTGGATTAGCAAGTATTCACATGTTCAGAAATAAGTGAAGTTTTAGGCAAGTCATTAAAAATAGGGGAGACTAAAGTTAGGCTCTTACCAAACATTAAATTCTATCTTAGGGTTTTATACTGCTGTCCATTACCATAGTATGAGTGACTTGCTTTAAATTATTACCCTTTACTGAAATTATAATGCAAGGTTTAATATCAAGTTCTCATTGTCTGTAATTGTTAATTTAAAACCTCCAGTGACTAAATATCTAAGACCAAGTCTTATGGTGTCTATGTTCAAGAGAAATGATTACAATCATATTGCTAGACAGATGTAAAAGGCACCTTGGCTACTGAAGCCACATAAGAATTCAGGTGAAATGAAAGATCCAAACACATTCCCTAAATTGTGACTCCCTTGAATAACAATAATGAGAGACGGCAGCACACATCTCATACCCTCAAAACCAGTATCACTCCTGACTTGTTTGCATCGATCTTCAGTCAGCTACTTCTCATCTGACTCCCTATCTCAGTCAGCCACTCAGAAAGATACATCATTATTATTGGTGGTGTTGTTATATAAAATGTTATATTTGTCTATCTATTTATAGTAGTGTCTAGAGGTCTTAATCAGGAGCCCATCATGCTGGGCTCTCTACAAATGCACACAAGAGAGAGTCTCTTCTCAAAAGAGCTTACAATCTAAATAGGGGGATGACTGGAGAGGAAAGGTGACAATTATGACAGTAACAAACACAGGGTTCCATGGTTTAGTTTGCGCATAATTTAGCAACCTTCAATTTAATATACACAAATAAAAATAAATGAGGAAGATGTTAATGGATCTCTGAACAGGCCACTTGTTTAGCGTTATCACTAGGCAATTAACCATGGGCAGTTAACTCTATAGGTTCAACAAGAAAGAGACTGTACAGATTGTTATGTAGAACTATGTATGTGAAATGGCTCAGGAAGATAGTGAAATGATTTGGACTTCTCACAAATCACAGAACAGTAACTTCCCACCTACTTGGAATGGAAGTTCTTCTATCATTTTGGCTTCCTGGGGCATCTCCAGACTAGCCCACATTATTTCTGTCTCTGCCCTTATGTCTATGAACAACTCCAAATATTATGTATCCATTCACCAGTTACTGTTTTAGCAATGTTTTCAGATAAAGCATTTTATTATGTAGAATACACTAAATGTCCTCAAAGACCTAAATAACATAGGTCCAGCTCTTCAAAAGTATTTAGGGGTTTCTTTGCTGAGCATTGCCACACCTAATCCCTGTGTGGTCTAGTGGAATCCTCAACCCTGAGTTAGATGCTGGTGCCTAAAGAAGGGATCCTCAGAAGTCAGCAAGTTGACTGAGGTGCTGTCTAAGCTAGCCAGGAGTGAAATGCCAAGAGAGGGGTAGGAAAAGGAGCAGGTCTTAGGCATCTAAATGGTGATGTGATGTGTATGGCTGGTGGGCCAGATATAGGCACTTACCTTCACTCAAGATCCTTAGCCATAAACCTTCTCGAGGAGTTAGGCATCTAAGCCAGGTCAGCTGCTTAGGTAGCCCATGCCATAGCAGCTGAAACAGTCTTTTGCTTTCTCTGTCACCTGCTTATGCTTGATACCTCTTTCATTGTGTAGGTGCTATGCTGCCCACCCACCACATATTGCTGACCTGTGTCCAGTCCCCCTGCTGCAACATTTGGCAGGTGTACTCAGTGAAGGCCGCAGGATCAGGCCCCACGAGTGAGAGTGGCATTTCCCTGCCTAGTTTGAAAATCCTGCTTTGGGACTTCCAAGGCTTTTACCTGAGCTAGGACTCCGAGCTGTTTGTTAGCTGTGATGTGGCTTCAGGACTTAGGAGGCTTTGTGAATGCTGACTGGCAAAAACTTAGGGCCCTATGGGACTTGGGAGCCTGCAGGGTTAGATGGCAGCTTTCAACAGTTTTGAAAATGTCAGTGTTGCTTAAATGATGGACTTTTTGGCTCCTAAAGAGGCAGATAGGCACCTGAATACCTTTGAGGATGTGGGTCCCCAGAGCGGACCACTAGACTTTAAGGCAGTGGTTCTCAACCCGCGAGCCGTGGGCTGCTTGCGGCTCGATCAGCACACAGCTGCGACCCATGTGACATCCTCAGGGCCATACAGGTAATATATATATTGTGTGGATATGGCCACATAACACAAAAAGAGCTCACAAAGGTAAATAGGTTGAGAACCATTGCTCTAAGGGCATGGTCCTTGACTTCACTGGGCTTGGATCAGGCCTTAAGGGCTTTACTGTGTGCCTCTATAATGATTTAATGGACTGTGAAGATAGTTACTCCTAGAGACTTGTGGTTTGATTTTTCAGAGGGGCTGACCACCTGCAGTTTCCATTGACTTTGAAAATCAACAGCTCTGAAATTTGGACCACTAGAGGATTGGGGAAGGACCTTGATCTCAAAATGTCAAACTTTCACACTCATTTCAAACTGCATCCACTTGAGCTGTCCATTTGGATTCCCAGTATATAATTATTTACTGTTCTTTGAAGATTATTCCATATGACTTGTTGTTGAGCCTAAGTTGTGATATATAAGGTGATATAAAGCTAGATTCATTTCACAATGTCCAGCAAATAAGAGGCTTCTTGACACGAAAGGAACTAGCCTCGCACTTTTTGGCTTAGGACCCCTGGAAGCAGATGGATGCATTTCATACCTAAGCTTATTCAGCATTTAGTGCTGGCTGCTAGATTAGTCCTGGCAGCTGACTTGAAATCTCCTATTCCCCTGAAAATTAACACCTGGTTTCAGAAATGCTGGCCTATGCATGTGATGGAAAAACTCTCCAGCTTTATAAAAAGAAAAGTCATGCACTACTATGCTGTCTTGAAGCTTGTTAGCCAAGAAATCCAACCCTGTATTAGAGCTGTGTGAAATTACTGAAAGAAAAACAAAGATGAAAAATGAGAGCAATTACATTTGTCATAGAAACAATTAAAAATGCATGGAGTTTAATAGGTCCATGAATACATGTAGTTAACTATTATCCCTATTTTACAGCTATTGAAACTCAGACACAGAGGTTAAAGCAAAATTTTCAAATGTGAATGCCTAAAGAAGAAGGCCTAAATCCATATCTAGTCACCTAAAGAAGTAGCGTAATTTTACAGAAGTGCTGCGCACCACAGATCACTCATTTATGATGGCTTTTGGTGCCCAGATTTAGACAACAACATTTAAATTTTGGCCTTAATCTCTGGGTCAAAGTTACCCCATCTGTAAAATGGAGATAATGACTTTTACCAACTTCATAGGGAAGCTGTAAGGCCCAGCTAAATGTTTGTAAAAGGTTATATGGAAGTGAAAAATATTGTTAAAGTTAGTCAATGCCACAGGTGGGAATGGCACTTCGGATTTATGGGATGAAATCTGATTCACAAAGGTACTTACCTAACTCCTAAGAGACCTACCAACTCCAGGAATTCTGAGCACTGTTTTAGGCACAAGCTAGCCAGGAGTGAAATGCAGAGAAAAGGGATAGGATTTAAATTCACAAGGTCAGTGCTTAATTTGTGCCAGGTCTTGCCAGGGCTGAGCCATGGCACTTCTAGGCATGGCAGTTCATAGCCCCAGCTCTTCTGAGCTTGCAGCATCAGTTATGAATATAAAAAAATTGCTTGAGCCCCAGCACCTCTTTCATTACAAATTAAGCACTGACACAGGTAATTAGGTGCCTAACTTCTATTAATCAGAGCCTTAGGCCCTAGACTGACAGGCCAGAGATAGAAGCCTCCCTCTGTTTGAGATTCACAGCTATTAATACTCTCCTGGAATTAGGCCCTTAAACCAGGTAGAAAAATGTCCTGTGTGGTGTGGAATTGGGACACCATCTTTGGGAGAAAGGTCGGGTGAGGTCTGAACTGCACCTTGTCCTTAAAAAAACCTACATGGGGAGGTCGGAGGTGAAGGCCTTTAGCTCTGACACCCTCCTCATTGAGATAATGGTGACCAGGAAGCCTACTTTCCATGATAGGTAGAGGAGTGAACAATCCACCAGTGGTTCAAAAGGGGCCCCATTAGTCTGGAGAGAGCTGGTTAAGGTCCCATGCTGGAACCAGTTGTCTAACTTGTGGGTACAGATGTTTCAGACCTTTAAGGAAATGGCTGACCATGGGATTGGCGAAGACTAACTGCCCAGCTGCTCCTGGGTGGAAGGCTGAAATACCTGTCAGGTGCACCTTGATGGATGACGCTGCTAGACCTTGCTGTTTCAGTTGCAGTAGGTATTCCAGGATGAGTGGTATGAGCTGCTTTAATGTGGGCCTGAGCGCACCAGAATGTAAAACTCTTTCATTTCGCCAGGTAGGTAGCCCTAGTGGTGGGTTTTCTGCTACCAAGTAAGACCTCCCTCACTGGCTCCGAGCACATGAGCTCCGTGGGGTTTAGCCATGAAGCTTCCAGGCTGTGGGATGGAGGGACTGGAGGTCGGGGTGGTGAAGGTGACCATGGTCTTGGGTGGTCAGGTCCAGAAGGAGTGGCAACATGATCGGGGCATCCACCGACAGCTCCAGGAGCGTAGTGTACCAGTGTTGGTGAGGCCACGCTGATGCCACCAGTATCACCACTGCCCTATCTCTGTGGATCTTGAGTAGGACCTTGTGTATGAGTGGGAACGTCAGGAATGCATAGAGCAGACGTCCCGTCCAGGGGAGAAGGAACATGCCTGCAAGCAAGCCCGGGCTGTGCTTCTGGAAGAAGCAGAATTGCAGGCACTTTCTGTTGCTTCATGTGGTGAACAGATTGACAGGGGGAGATCCCCAGCTCTGGAAGATGTTGTGTATGATATCCGGGTGGATGGACCACTCGTGGTTGCAGAAGGATCTGCTGAGGTAGTCCGCTACCTTGCTTTGTGCCCCTGGGAGGTATTCACCACTATGGAGGTGCCACTCCAGCAGGCTCCACAGCCCCCCCAATGGGTGCTACTAGAGGAAAAACTTTCTGACGACTGTGTCTGTGGCACGCATACACCTCTAATTGGAATCAACATGAGCAATCACTTGAAGAAGAACAAGTATGTTCCCAGACAAAAACTATGCTAAGATGGAGTTAAGGTTGAGAGCACATACTACTACTAATAAAAAAGGTTAAAGTATTGAAAGGAAGAGTTAGGGCACCCAAACATCCTTAAATCTGTCCTGTTGTGACACCATTTTTGCAGGGTGGAAGAGAAAGAAAAACTTTAATGTGTCTTAACAATCATTTAGTCTTATCTGGGACCACAAATATTAAAATGCATTAATCATAATAATATACTTATTATGGAGTTAAGATTGTTTGGGTGCTGCAGTTGTGTATTTCCATATCTTAACACATTTGTACTTTTTTTTTAAGTTTAAACTTAACTCTGAATTTTTATAACACTTAACTGTGAGAACTTCAAACGCTCCATCAAATATATTTTACCCTAAACTACTGATATATACTCTCACCCTTACTCCCTCTTAAGATAGTTTTTGTCTGTGAATATATCCCAGCACTGATCAATGCTGATTGGCTGCTTTGATCACTCATGGACATCCTGCATTTTAAAAGTAGTATTTCCTGAATTCACATACTATAATAACACATCATGGAGACTGCCTGGTTTTCAGCATACTCATGGATAATGATGCTGTTGTTCAGTAGTATCACCAGTTTTATTCGACTGGCAGGCTGCGGTGTTCTGCTTGTAGATTCTGCCAAAAAGGGTTCTATCCATTTTATTGCAAATACAGTTCAGCAACTAACCGGAGATGTATGGTATCTGCAGAGATAAAATGGAAAAAGTTCCATACACCACTTGTTTGTAGGGCTTCTGACTGTGGGTTTTAACTGATAAACACTGATAAAACACCTCAAATTTTAAATAATAAAATAAAAAATAACATTTTTCCAATTAACACCAGAAATGCTTGCTTATACCTAAGGGCTTGTTTAAATGTAGCATAATGGATCATGTGATTTCTAAGGGTATGTCTACACTGCAATGCAAGCTCAGGGTTAATGAGACTTCTTGAATCAGCTGATCCATGTTTGGGAACTCTGGGCTTGAGCATTTACATTGAATTTAACCCTAGGTTAAGAATTTTGTGATCCATGCTTGAACCTAGGGCTCTGGGGTCCACACTGCAGTGCACAGACCCAAGTCAAAGTAACCATGTCCTAGAGTCCCTTGAGCAGTGGTCCCCAAGCTTTTCATCTGCCAGGCGCCAGACGAAGGACTGTGTCGGCGGTGGAGCACCCACCGAAATGCCGCCGAATTTCTGTGGCATTTCGGCGGCAACGCCTCTCAATGATGTCACTTGTCGGCAGCAAGTGGCGGCATCGAGAGGCGTCGCCACCAAATTTCTGCGGTGTTTCGGCAGCGACACCTCTCGATGACATCACTTGCCACCAACAAGTGACATCATCGAGAGGCGTCACCGCCAAAATGCTGCAGAAATTCGAAGGCATTTTGGCGGATGCTCCACCACCGGCCAGGACGCGGGTGCATTTAGAGGCCCCCGCGGGCACCATGGCGCCAGCAGGCACCGTGTTGGGGACCCCTGCCCTAGAATCTCAAAATGTCCTAGAGTCCCTAGAGTCTCAAAATGTGGCCCCTGTAGCTCTAGGAACATGGTGCACTGTGAGAAAACTTCACTGCCCACCCTGCACGTTACCAGAAAGGAGCTTGCTTTGCAAAAGGTTTGATCGATTTGCTTTCCATTGCAAACCTAGGAGGCTTTCTGACAGTGTGCTTGCAGATCAGTGATCAGAAGAGAATGAATTAATGTTGACCTGAGTTGCTGCCATTTGCAAAGGGGGAGGTGGCTTCCATTTTCAACACAGTGGATTAAGATTATTGGTATAGAGAGGACTATGGAAGTTGTCCCATGGAATTGTGGGATAATTCCAGATGACTCCCGGGACCTGAGTCTGGCAGGGCTGTGGCTACAATACAAAGCAATAGGGCTTGGACCCTGCGTGCTGGCATGATTTGAGCTTGGACCTTCTAGTCCTGTAGGGTCCTGGGACCCTGGGTCCAAGCCTGGGTTGGCACAATTGCAATGTAGATGCCTGAGCTCAAGCATGGGCTCACATTGCAGAGTAGACATAACCTAAGGGGAAATAAGATATTTACTCCTGGGGGAATTCTGTGCCACTGCACAATGCAGAATTTTGCAGAAGTCCCTGTTTCCTCTGCAGTATTTCTGGCCACCACTAGGGCTGCTGGACTCTGCAGAAGCCAGCTCGTAGTGAGCAGAGTGCTCAGCCAGGTGGGACTGGAGACTGCTCATTCTTTGATCGTCATTCTCCTGGGGACCCAGCCAGCTCTGGTAAAGGGTGAGGAAGGACAGGGCCGCACCACACCATGTCCCCTGGTGAGACAGTAAAGAAGTTGGGGGGAGCAAAGGCTCAGGGTGCTGCTCTCTGCCCCATGGCTGGGCTCAGTGGGGAGGGGGTGCTGGTGTCTGGGCCAGGGGCTGCGCCATGGCTGGGCTCTGTGGGGAGGAGGGGCTGGTGTCTGGGGGATGCCCTGCAGCTGGGCTCTGTGAGGAAGCGAGTGCTGGTGTCTGGGCTGGGGGCTGCACCATGGCTGAGCTCTGTGGAGAGAGGGTGCTGGTGTCTGGTAGGGGGGTACCCCATGGCTGGGCTTTGTGGGGGGTAGGGGTGTGGATGTCTGGGCTGGGCTCTAGGGGGATGGGAGTTCAGGTGTCTGGGCTCTGAGGGTCCCACACAGCCCCCTCCAGGAGCCCCCAACTGGAACTGGGTTGTTGGGGTTTCTTTAACTCTCTAGTCACGGAGAATCTTTTTGGATGTTGTCTGTATTGTTGACATACTTGTTGACAGGTATTTTGAAATAAATTACCAAAATAATTGAAACTGAAGTGATTATATTGTGTTATTTTGACAAGCAAAATATGCAGAATTTTGAAGAATTTTAAAATGTTGTGTGCAGAATTTTTAATTTTTTGGTGCAAAATTCCCCCAGGAGTAGATGTTGCATCTTCATTGGTCCCTGTAGACTCTGCTCGTACACTCTAAAGGTTCCCTAGTAGGCTTTAACATAATGTTGTTTGACACAGTACAACTTTAAAACACATTAGGGGGACTGTAGATGGGCTCGGCCAAGGCTCGTCCTTCAGCGGGGCTGTGGGGTATCCCACCACTTTGCACTAGTTCGCTCTGGGCCCAAATCCTGGGTCTGGGCTGGCCAGTAAGCACACAGTCAGGGGGTTCAGGGCCCTTAGGCGGGGGCTGAGCCAGTTGTCCAATAGGAGCCCTGGCCCTAGGTCAGGGTGGAGCAGCAAACATACAGTCAGGCGCTCAGGCCCTTAAGCAGGGGCTGAGCCAATAGTTCAGTATAAGCCCAGGCCCTAGGTCAGGGCGGGGCAGCAAACACACAGTCTGGACCTCAGACCTATCCGTGTTTGGTGCAAGGGGGAGACTGCCACCCGTGAGTGGGGTGGCAGGGGGAATGCAGGCCCACCTGCTTCACTGCATCCCAGCCTGGAGCCCTAGCAGCGGCAGAAGACTCGCTGCTGCATCAGTGGGGATCCTGACCGCAACACACTGACATCGGTGCTGGCCCTGCTGTGGCCTGGCCAGGGTCAACTGCTCCTGGGCTACTTCCAGACTCTCCCTCGTAAGGTACCTGGGTTTGGCTGGTGTCCTCGGCTGTTTCCAGCACCATTGGTTCCTCCGGGTAATTAGCGAAGGGTAGGTGCAGCTCCTTCTCGGGGTAGCTGGCGAGGGGTAGGCACGGCTCCTCCTCGGGGTAGCTGGCGAGGGGTAGGCACGGCTCCTCCTCGGGGTAGCTGGCGAGGGGTAGGCACGGCTCCTCCTCGGGGTAGCTGGCGAGGGGTAGGCTCGGCTGGCCCGGCCAGTTATAGGGTCAGTCGTGGCCTGCCGGCGTTCCTCAACCCGGAGCTAGGCCACAGGCATCTGGCCTCTCCGGCAGCTTGCTTTTAACTGAGCTTTGCAGCAGGGCTTTTCTACTTCCTGTCCTGTGCCATGACCCCTGGGCGGCGGGTGCAGGATCCGCTGGCTCCGCCCACGTTGGTGCTAAAGGAGGCTCGTCCCTCAGCGGGGCTGTGGGGTATCCCACTGCCTCGCTACAGGGACATTACAAAGAGATTACTCATTACAGTATATACTACTTCAATAAGTAATCTTTATAATATTACTAATTACAAAGAGAGACTCCCCCCAACCCTGATTTTTAAACAGATACATAAAACTAAAAAATAGATCAAAATAAACCCTGAAAAATGAAACAATAAATTCTGAAAAACTGCAGCATGACTTACTAGTAATGACTTCTTGTAGCTTTTTTTGCAGCACTGTATCCAAGTTTTTTTCCTTCCACATTAGATCAGCAACACATTTTACCTTTGTTTTACTTTTTTCATTTATTTATTTTACTCTCTTAGAAGAATTAGTAGCTAGCCAGGCAGAGATTACAGTGCCAGACCTGCAGGGGGAATAAGATGAAGTAGTATTAAACCTGCACTTAGAGTTGGAAACTGGTTCTATGTGTTCAAGTTGCTGAAAGCAGCTTCTTTAAGAAAACATACTGAACTGGAGCTGCTTTTGCATTCTAGAGCTGTTCAGTTGTCTATAGATTTATTTGCTCAGCTGAGGAGGCAATGGATCAGTTATGCTGGAAGTGCAATACTCCTGGTATTAGCACTTACGTTTACACAAACTGGTTTTGCAATAAGTTAATTAAAATAAATGCAGTCATATCTATCTATCTATCTAAATACGTTTATAATCCAGTTATACACACACGATTTCAAATTCAGTGTGAGTTCATTCAGCTGTATATCTGGATTATCAATTCATATATTGTAGACACCCATGTATTAGAAGTGGGCTAGAACAAAACCCCCAGATCTAAACTTCTTCAATTGATAAAAAGATTCCAGATCCAGATTTCTGGGTTTGGTCCCACCAGTATTCATATACAACATAGGATGGATTCCTGCTTTAAATGCCAAATTCAATTCAATCTGAATTATGGAGCTGCAGCTAGTACCTCCATTACAATAGGAACCCAAATCAGAACACTGGATCCAGACACTCTTGACCTTTGGGGAAATTCAGATTCAGATCTCTACTTATGAATATTTTTTGTATATAGCTATTCAGGTAATGCAGGTGTATATACTTTACTTCTAAAATACCGCTAAGGATCCTTCCCATAATGTGATGGCAGGCACAATAATCACATGTTAATGCTACCACACTACCTTCTCCAATGAATCTATGCCTTAGGATCCGATTCTGGAAACACTTATACACATTGTGGTGCATAGCCCCATTGGTTCCCAGAGCTTAGTGTAGACACATTTACACAATTATGCCATTTCACCTCTGAGTTAAACCATTTTTGAAAATGCTTTAATTTTCTTCCTGGTTGGATGGGTCACTGTCTTGTGTTTCAAAGGGTTCAGTCAACATAATTAACTTAATTACCAGATTTTTTTTGTTGTTTTAAATAACATTAAACTAAACCAAGACAAGGCAAGGAGAAAATTCTCCTCTCACAGTGGTTTAAACCCATTGTAACTTCATTGGACCAGAATATGATTCCAGGTACATTGCCACGATTTCACTGACATCAATGGAATTCTTTCCAGACTTGCACTGGTGTAAATTCTGCCTGCTGGTGATTATTTCAAGTATATCTGTTCCTAAAATAAGATGACCTAAAATTCCCAGAAAACATATTTATCAGTAAACTCATATTTTCTCCTCAGTTGTTAGGATAAGAGAGGAAAAATAAGCTTTATAAAGAGAAGATTAAAAAAAATGCCACGGCAGTTCACATTTTACTTTGAAATCGTATCTGTATATTACTGCCATTCTCTTTCTCCCTTCGTCTGAACTGTTTTTCATTTGCTTTGACCCACTCAGTGGAGTTGGTGGTAGAAGAAAGTATCTGCCGTTGTGTAGCCATCTACTGAAAACTCTTCTGTTTCCATGTAACCATAATGTGCCTCTTTGAGACAAAACAAGATATTCTTTCTCTTCTTAATAATAAGCAGTTTCTGCTGATAGGGACTGCTAAGGGCTGGTGCATAAATAAAGACCAGACACAAAAAGCTACGTCAGATTAATTCTTTCTCTGTAGCTAAGACTCATAATAACAAGTGATACAGGTTTGAACCGTACATTGAGAATTAATGCATTCAATCTGAAAGTGGTTTCTAATTATAAGCACAAAATATCATTGGGCTATAGGATAGCACTGTTCTAGATTAAAGGAAAGGAAATATGCTAAAAGATCTGCTCTAGGAATTATTTGGGGGGAGTTCTATGGCCTATTTTACCGGAGGTCAGACTAGATTATCAGCATGGTCCCTTCTGGCCTTGGAAACTATTAATAATTTTATCGATACATGGAACACATAAATAGAATTACTGTAACATCTTGTAGTGATTGTTTTTATTTCATATGCCAAAAATCAAGTCAATGTAGAAAAAGATTGTAAAGAAAAATAACTTAGGGTGAAATCCTAGCCCCATTGGAATCAGTGAGAGTTTTGCCATTGACTTCAGTGGGGCCAGCGGTTCACTTAGTATCCAAATTGGATTCATCTGATCAAATAATCTTACAAAGTGATATTTATCTCAAGAATTTTATACATTCAGGAAGTGTGCTACAGTATGCTAATATTTAATCTTTAAGGATTTTGAGCAACACTGACAAAATTCTGCCTGGATGAGGAATGCTGAATAAAGCCCTAAAAGGGGACTTTTAGGGCCAGAATCACTGATACTCACCAGCTGCTTTTTGTTGCTCTGGTAACGTAAAGATGCCATAAATTCAGCTTAACTGGAGATTTAAGCTTGCCTTACATCTGCTTTACACTTCTTTAGCAAAACAAAAGAGCTGAGCTGAATGAATCTGGCCCTTAGACCACAGCACATTTATTTAAAAGAAATATCAGTCTGTGGGCCTGATTTTTTCCACTCTGTAACAAGTCTTACTGTACTGATGGGGCTTCTCAGGTGTACACTCAGAGTAACAGAATGAAAAATCAAGCCCAATGATGTCACTGCAAGATCAAATAAAAGAGGAAGATGTGCTAGAAGGAAGCAAAGCCCTTGCTGAAGCAAAATACAAACAGTTGACATGTTATGAAACCAGTGGCGGCTCCAGGCACCAGCGCTCCAAGTGCGTGCTTGGGGTGGCAAGTCGTGGGGGGCACCCTGCCAGTCCCTGCGAGGGCGGCAGTCGAGCAGCCTTTGGTGGCTTGCCTGCGGGAGGTCCCCGATCCTGCAGATTCGGAGGCAATTTGGCGTCGGGCACCCCGAAGCCGCGGGACCGGCGGACCTCCCGCAGGCAAACCCCTGAAGGCAGCCGGCCTGCTGTGCTTGGGGCAGCACAAAAGCTAGAGCCGCCCCTGTATGAAACACATGAAAAGGTAAATGGACACATAGTTAAATTAGGACTGCTGTCGATTAATCGCTGTTAACTCATGCAATTAACTCAAAAAAGTTAATTGTGAATAAAAAAATGAATCATGATTCATTGCAGTTTTAATCACATTGTTAAACAATAGAATATCAGTTGAAAATTTTAAATAGTTTTGGATGTTTTTCCACATTTCAAATCTATTGATTTCAATTACAACACAAAATAAAAAGTGTACACTGCTCACTTTATTTTTTATTACAAATATTTGCACTATAAAAATGAAAACAAAAGAAACAGTATATTTCAATTAACCTCATTCAATACGGTAGTGTGATCTCTTTATCTTGAAAGTGCAACTTACAAACGTAGATTTTTTTTTGTTACATAACTGCACTCAAAAACAAAACAATGCAAAACTGAGTCCACTCAGTCCTACTTCTCATTCAATCAATCGCTAAGACAATCAAGTTTGTTTATATTTATGGGCGATAATGCTGCCAACTTCTTATTTACAGTGTCACCACAAAGTGAGAACAACATTTGCATGGGACTTTTGTAGCAAGCACTGCAAGATATTTACAGGACCGATATGCTAAACATTCGTATGCCCCTTCATGCTTCAGCTACCATTCCAGAGGGCATGCTTCCATGCTGATGATGCTCATTAAAAAAATAATGCATTAATTAAATTTGTGACTGAACTCCTGGGGGGAGAACTGTATGTCCCCTACTCTGTTTTACCCGCATTCTGCCATATATTTCATGTTATAGTGGTCTCAGATGATGACTCAGCACATGTTGTTCATTTTAAGAATACTTTTGCAGCAGATTTGACAAAACACAAAGAAGATACCAATGTGAGATTTCTAAAGATAGCTACAGCATTTGATCCAAGATTTAAGAATCTGAAGTGCCTTCCAAAATCTGAGAGGGACAAGGTGTGGAACATGCTTCAGAGGTCTCAAAAGAGCAACACTCTGGTGCGGAAGCTACAGAACCTGAACCATCAATAAGGAAAATAAACTTCTGCTGGTGGCATCTGACTAAGATGATGAAAATGAACCTGGGTTGGTCCTCACTACTTTGGATTGTTATCGAGCAGAGCCGGTTATCAGCATGGATGCATGTCCTCTGGTATGGCAGTTAAAGCAGGAAGGGACATATGAATCTTTAGCACATCTGGCATGTAAATATCTTGCAATGAAGGCTACAACAGTGCTGTGAGAACACCTGTTCTCACTTTCAGGTGACATTGTGAACAAGAAGCAGGCAGCATTATCTCCTCCAAATGTAAACAAATTTGTTTGTCTGCGCGATTGGCTGAATGAGAAATAGGACTGAGTGGACTTATAGGCTCTAAAGTTTTACATTGTTTTTTTTTAATGCAGTCTTTTTTTGTACATAATTCTACATTTGTAAGTTCAACTTTCATGATAAAGAGATTGTACTATAGTACTTGTATTAGGTGAATTGAAAGATACTTTTTTGTTTTTTACAGTGCAAATATTTGTAACAAAAATAATAATATAAAGTGAGCACTGTATACTTTGTATTCTGTGTGGTAATTGAAATCAATATATTTGAAAATGTAGAAAACATCTAAAATATTTAAATGAATGGTATTCTATTATTGTTTAACAGTGCGATTAATCACGAATAATTTTTTTAATCACTTGACAGCCCTAGGTTAAATGTATTATTTCCAGATTGACTCAGATATGTCTATGCCTCTTTAAAATGGAAAGTGTGATTGTTCCATAGAAAAATATAGATATTTTATTTCATTTACTGAGGTAGTAACCATATATTTACAAAAATGTGTTGACAGTTACACGTTTTTAAGTAATACTTATTGGTATTCTTCAACATTCAATATAGTGTATAGAATATCTTTAATTAAGCAAGTTGCTATTGACATTTAATGAAATTCGAAAATGCAGATGTTACCATTCCTATGAGGCAAAACATTCTAAACTGCAAAGGAATTTTTAAATTCAATGTACAATAAACCTATGAAGCTCCTTGCTGTAGGATATAATTTACAGCAATTTATAGTTTCCAACAAAGCATTAAAAAAATTAGATATTTATACTAAGAACAGTACTTGCAGTTACACTAGCTGGAAAGTAATTACCAAGGTTAGTAATCCTCACACTTAAAGACATAAAACATGGGCTCTGGGACTTTGCTAACTTCTGACAACAAACTGTGAGTGTAGTGCAGCAGAGGGAAGGGAGAAGCGGCATATTAGAGGGGCCATTTGTAAACTGGACATTTCCTTGGGCGAGTGGGAAAACTGAGGTGAAGGGCAACTGCCAGAGATATTGTGAGAGGAAAGGGGTAGATGGAGGTTTTACTTATTATTCACATAGTGTTGATTCATTGTTGCTGTATTTTCCTAAATTAATGTTGTGCTCCATATAACCTTAATAAAAGTGTTCTTGTTTCATACACAGACTGTATTCTGTGTAGCCATGCCATTAAAGGGCATTTTCATAATATTTTAGATGTCTTCTGTGCATTTGGAAGTTATGATATCAGATACCCAGAATCTTGCTGCTCCACGGTTGGCATCCTTGTTTCTTCCATCATGTTCACACACAAAGACAACACTGTAACTCAGCTTTTACCCTGTAGGATGGGATTTAAGTAATCAACAATCAATTCATTCTTGCAAAATTCCATCTGAAGCCTAACCAAGTTTGTCATTTTGTTGGACTCCTTTGAATTCAGTGTGCCATAATCCATCAGCAGGAGCATAAAAAGGATTAGGGTAAAGTAGTTCACAGGCAATCATCCCACTTAGATGGATATACCATGGATTCTACTGTATTCATTTTAAATGGTCTAACTGTATTCCTGGATGTGTTTGGCTCGGTATATGTAAATATATTAAATTAGCTCATATACTCTTTCAACAAATGTTCATGGAAAATACTCTGCACTAACTAGTTCACACTTCAAGTGTGAGATATCAGGCAGGGAGAGCTCATTTTTCATCACATCCATGTCCTCAGTGGCCAGATGACCACCTCCCGGCATTCTCTTGGGAAGTAGAGGAGAAGCACCCATCAGTAACAGGCCCAATTTCTATTGGGATTGTGTTCCAAGGGTTAGAAGACCCATTCTCCTTGGCATCAGAACAGAAGAGGTGAAGAAGCAGCAGTGGCAAAGAGCAGCCGGGGGCAGAGATAGGTCATTTTACATCAAGTTTTTGCTTACAGTGGTCAGAGCACCTACTCCTTCCTCCTCTTCTCTGCCTATTGGAGAGGAGAAACAGCAGCCAGGAGCAGCAGAGATCAAAAGAGGCCATTTTCCGTCTGACCCTCTATTCCCCAGGAATCCAAGGAATACATTTGACAGGGAACAACCTGCCTGAGAAAAACCAATGGGGAATGACTGGGTTCTTTATTGGAGAGGAACATTAATGTTTCTTAGAGTAAGGCCATGTGGTGGTTCTATTCTTACTGGGATAAAACCCAACTCTGAAAGGTCTTTGCTTGGAAACTATTGCCCAGTCTCTTCTTCCCTCTTTCTGGGATATATTGTTGAGAAGGTGGCAAAGGTCTACGTACAGCAACATCTGTTTATCCATATTCCTTTGGATCTTGTATTGGTGTCCATCACTATTTGATCACAGCATATGATCACCAGCCATGTTAATTAGATTGTCATAGTAAGGTCACTAGTGGGCTTTGCAGAGTTTTTGGTGGTTCTTCCTTCTTAAGTTATACCTGGTTGGGATAGATTTTGGGAAGGGAGAAGCGGTAATTGTTGTTCATATTCTGGTTATGGTGGAAAAGGTTTATCAAAAAAGGTCTTTCAGCATGACCTAAAGGGGGTCAGACTCTGGATTAGTCTAATCTCTTATAGAAATTCATTCAACAGCCAGACCTTATGCATGTCATTCTGAGCTTTGTTGATCTGATATTTTCTAATTTTTGGATTCCAGTCCTCAGAATGGCTAGGGAGAGATATTAATTATAATGGCTGTTGACCAGTTCAGGGGACTAGACAAAGGCCAAACATCTTTCTGCAGCCTTTGATTCCACTTATGAGATGCTGTTGATGTGACTGCAGACCCTGGCAGAGGTGGCTAGAATTGCTCGTTGCTTTCAGAGCAGTCCCAAAGGCTGGAGTTCGTTGATTGCTCCTCCTCCTCAAGATCTTTTAGATGTGACATCCTAGAGGACTCAATTCTGTCGCTTCTCTTGTTGTCTGTATGGAACTTCTGGGGATATTTGAGGTTATAGTGGCTGGAGTACCGTCAATATGCTAATGATACTAAGCTCAGCAGCTCTGCTTCACCGCACTCTGATATAGCCTTTTCCATGCTCTCTCAATGTCTGGTAGGAGATGGAAGTCATTTAATTTAAGATTAATCTGGATAAGACAGCGGTGATGCTGTCATGGGATGTGTTTTGACAAACAGGCAAAGTATATAGCTGATTGCTCAAGTAAGAGTACCCCCCTTGAGTGGGAGAGGCCAGCAAGAGCATAATAAACTTGTGCTCTACAAGTACAAATTATATTGTCCTTACTCAGGCAGAAACTCACTTTAAATATAAATACAATCTGAGTATTTTTGAGTGGCGTATATTTCTGTGTATACGTTCTCTATCATCACAATTAAAACTCCTTTAGTTAATGCTGCTATAAGCCACTGTAATTCCCATATGAAATGATTTTTTTCTTCGATGCATGAAGGACTGGAAGATTTTACATAAGGAAAAGACTAACAGAGATACATTGAAACTGCAAATTGGTACTTAGAATTTATTTTTATAGAAGAGGAATTAAAAATAAATTAGCATTTTTTAAAATTGGTTTCTGTTGGACAACTACAAAACCACTGTGATTATTAACTAGAGTTGAACAAATTATTCATTACAAATAACTTATTTGCTGAATGTAGCATGTTTTTCTGTTTGTGGCATGACCATGAAAACCTCTATGCAATGTTGTTGTAGCTGTGTTGATCCCAGGATATTAGCGAGACCAGGCAGGTGAGGTAATATATTTTATTGGACTGACTTCTGTTGGTGAGACAGACAAGCTTTGGAGCTTATACAAAGTTCTTCTTCAGGTCTCGGAAACTAACTCAGAGTGTCATTGCCAAATACAAGGTAGAACAGATTGTTTAGCATAAATAGTTAACACACATTTCAAGGGACCAATCAAGGTGAAGTGGCCCATTAACAAACCTCCAGTCATAGGAAGGGGAAAAACGTAAATGGAGGGGAGAAACAGCTGGGAGTGGGCATTGTTAGTGAGTTACAGATTGTTGTAATAACCCATAAATCCAGGATCTCTATTCAACAGAAGTTGGTCCAATGAAAGATATTATCTCACTCACCTTGTCTCTGTGAAAAACCTGCAATTAAACAAATATTTCTTTGATTGCTTTTCTTCAATGCGTGTTTTATCAGAACAAATTTTATCCTATGGATTGCTTGCAAAGTTTCCTATGAGTATTGGTGCTAATATCTGATAACTAAAATTCAAAATATGAGCTGCATGACTGTTCACCAAAGACATATGGGAGAAGATCCTGGCTCCCTCTCTGGCTGCTTTTGCCCTACTGTGCTGTAAAGCAAGTTTTAACCAACTGCCAGAAGACCCTCCTGGCATATGAGAATCCCCAAGTGGCATAATAACCTGTTGGCTTCACTGCTACCTCCTTCTGGAACTTGGTGTAAGGGATATGGCTGGGGGAAAGAGGATGTCACATCCTTGTAATCATTTGTGCCAGTAAAACTCGCTCAAATAATCTCAAAAAGTGAACATGAAAGTAATGTGAATATGGCCAAAGCAAATTAATTAAAAATGTAAGCAAACATTCTTGAACACTGTGTGTCATTATTTGCTCAATTCCAGTGACTTACATTGAGCTGACACTTCAGATGATTGGTTCTCCCTTATGGATTTAAATAGAAATAGAGCAATGAATTCAAGTTACAATGTGGTCTTTCATCAAATTACTTCAAGAATAGTACAAACAAGTGATTCTATATTTCACACTACACATTTTATCAATAGCCACTCACAGGGTATAGGGAATATCTCTAACGATAAGTGACCATTGAACTCTAACTTACATTTCAATATCCCTTGCTTTCTTACAGTCTGGCTCTTCAAGTAGCTACATGCAGGTGGATCCCTGTGCTTGGGTAGAGCCTCATTGTCTTTTAAAGGGGCTCTGTGCAGTCTCTGAGGTCCAGCTGTCTACAGAAGCGTGCTAGACTAGATCCTAAGTTATAACCCTTGCAAACTAGGAAATACCACTTTCTCTACTCCTCCCCCCCCACCTTTTCATTTGTGCATTGCCATATTTTGGGGACTTGCAAACAGAGCGTGAATGATTTGAAGGCAAAAAAGTCACTTATCATAGCTGGTTGGCTCTAAATTCTTCCTTCCCTTTTTCGTGAAGTGACAGGATGTGATGACAACCACCCCTCCTTTGGGGCTTCTAGTATCTGCTGCATTAGAACTGGTGGCAGCTTAGGGGAATTTACTTGTGCCATTCATCTGGCCTGTCACAATAGGCTTTTTTCTCTCTTTAATGCATCAGTTTTAGGTCCATGGATGGATGAGCAATGTCTGACTTTCTCTTGGTTGTTTGGTGTTTTGTTTTTTTTTTTCCCCCTGCTCTACATAAGGTTCCCAGCTACACATCAATTGCCCTGCATACAAGCCACTGGAGAAAGAAATATAGATGCAAGAGGTGGAGAGCCATGCTGATTACTTATAACCATTATGATCAAACCTATCATCTGCATCATAGCAGAGTTTACTTTTGCTGGATTGTTATGTTCTGTTTCAGAGATATCTTTTCATTACTGATAAAACATCAAAAGCCTTAAGACTTTGGCATTCATATCCAGGATAGTTTCAAAGTCTTTCATCAACACTTGAAACTGGATTAGCACCAGTAACTATCTTACATTCATCATCTGACAAAAAAAAGAAGTAGATGCACACTTGGCTGAGCAAGAATCTATGAAATGTGAATATTAATTAAAAAATACCATGCATATAAGATGAAATTTTTCAGCTTTTCTGCAGTAAGGTTTTCTTTAAAGTAATGAGTTGATAAAGGTCAAGATTGTGAAAGAACCAAAACACCAGTGTTGGTATATTCAGAAGCCATAAACACAGGAAACAGGTTAACAGATACATAGGGAAGGATAGGAAAATAAGTTGAATAGTTTGAGACAGGCTTGACTTATTTAAAGAGGTACTGAACAGAAAGAGACCCTTGTTACTCAGGCCAGTGTTTTTCCAATTTGCTTTCCTAACATTACAGTTTATTCCAGCACCCAATTTGTTATACGAGTGGGTAAGTCAGTTTTTAAATTAAGCCCCTTCTCAAAATATGATGAAAATAAAAAATGTCTTCTGGTTTGCAATACTTGAATATTAGCACCTGATCATATTTCCTTTTAATCACAGAACTGTATTAATCAGTTTGGAAGAGATCAATATTATAAGGAGCAAAAGTGACAAAATAATGATACCATAATGTACATATTCTTAAATGTGTGGCAAACACGAATATCACATCTTTTTACATTACCTATTCTTGTACCTAGACTTCAGTTTTCAGATGAAATATACTAAAATTCTCACTCAAGAAAGGAACATATTTAAATTACAAGAACTTTCATTGACAGAGACACACGTACTCAAGGGCAAGTTTTAGATGTTGAAATCCATGTACAAATTCCTTCACTAGAACAGAATCAATAATGTTAAAAAAACCTTAAGATATTATATCTACTTAATTTTCTTGAAGTACACTAATCAGCTCTAAGTTTTTCAATGTAGGAGAATGATTTGGCCCAGAGTCAGACATATAATAATATGTTATGTTTTATAATTAAAATAAAAAACATCCATTAAAATATCATAAAATTAATTAGGCAAAGAAAAATATATAGCATTCATTTCAATTTTTATATTACATCAACTTTGCCCATCTGGATGTGTCTGTAACAAAGAGCATGTTTAACCACACAATCATTGTTTTCATTATTTTGTTATTGGTCACAGGGCTGGCTCCAGGGTTTTTGCCACCTCAAGTGGCGGGGGAAAAAAAAAAGCCACGATCCCTCACTGCCGAATTGCAGCCGAAGAGACTGATGTGCTGCCCCTTCCCCTTGGCCGCCCCAAGCACCTGCTTGCTCCACTGGTGACTGCAGCTGGCCCTGATTGGTCATTTATGCAGATCATTGCATAATTTCAAATTTGAAATATGTAATTGTAATCAGAAAAGTGTTGTTTTTTTTTTTAACTTGTATCTGCTTCCTATGGGCCATATTCTACTTTTAGAGCTAAATCCTCAGCTGGTGTAAATTGATGCAGCTGACTGGAGCTATGCTGATTTATGCCAGCTGTGAATCTGAACCTTCAGTTGGCATGCTGAAGTACTGTTGATGCCAATGGGAGTTTGTCTGTGCAGACTAGTACAGACCCTAAGTGCCTTCTGAGTCATAGCCACTTAGTTTACTGACAAAAGCAAATGTTTATTACTGTCAGCACTGCTGAGCCAGTTACTGCAACTACTGGGCTGCAGAAAAGTAAGCTATGTTTTATCCTGCCTTATGCATCATCAACAAAATAATCTGTTAAATTCTGATTCCAGGATCTACATAATTGATGATGACTGATAAGGAATGAGCATCAAGGCTGAAAAAAGAGAGTCTGATTTTCAAATACCAGAAAAAGCATGCAGAGCTGGCAAATCACAAGCTCGCTCTTCCTCTCAGATATGGCTCTTCAATTCACATCACTGCATATGCTGAAAAATTAGCTGAAACAATGAGGCATGTAGACATATTTTAATACAACTGATTCATATCCTGATATCTTGTAGGAGGACTTGCAGAATTTTTCAATATGTGAAAAGGAAATTGACTAATATTAAAATAAGCTCATGATACTGATCTATACTGGTAGTTAAGTACTTATGTGGCCCCCTTAACCAAAGCATCTGAATGCAAGAATAGTGTTATAGGTTGTAAACAAATGTTTTCTCATTTGACCCACTCCTTTGACATTGGTATGACTTTTAGTACTGGTGGAGTATGCTACGTTTTACATTGGTTTTGTTTAAAGAAATAGATCTAGAAGTGTTTAAGCAAGGGCATATTTTCTCTTGGCCTGGTTCTTTGCTATGTGTAGTCATTTACACCTGTGCAAAGTAGCTGTAAAAACCTATTATACCAGAAATCTATATCCCTCTCTTACATCTACGTTGCATTGGTGTAAAAGACTACACAAAAATGTAAAGAAATGGAGAATCAGGTACTCTCTCTTAATGGAACATTTGTGAACGAGCATGACAAATGTATAATATGCCTCTAGGTTTTAATAAAATAGAAAAAAAGCAAAAAATTGCACTCTGGAGTTGTGGCAATTGTTCTTTATTAATACATAACAAAACAATGTTTTTCTTTGTCTACAGAAGTTTAACTGTTGACTGAAATTATAATATTTGGGAACTGATCCTCAGCATAACTCCATAGAATCAAGGGCCACATAAATTTACAGCTCATGAGGAACTTGCCTTTCATGTTTTTAAAACAAACAATAACCCCCCACTTCCTAAATTTACTCCTTTCTGTGGGTTTCTCAGTGCTTTCTGTCTCTAAGGTGTTTATTTTTGTTTCAAGTCTGACTGTCGAACCCTTACTCACATTACTGAACACTTAACTCATCAAACAGTCCAGTGTTTCCCAAACTTGGGACGCCGCTTGTGCAGGGAAAGCCGCTGGCAGGCCGGGACGGTTTGTGTACCTGCCGCATCCACAGGTTCGGCCAATCGTGGCTCCCACTGGCTGCGGTTCACTGCTCCAGGCCAGTGGGAGCTGCAGGAAGTGGCAGCCAGCACGTCCCTCAGTGCCTTCCAGCAGCCCCCACTGGCTTGAAGCAGCTAACCGTGGCCAGTGGGAGCCGCGATTGGCAGGACCTGCAGATGCGGCATGTAAACAAACAGGCCCGACAGGGGCTTTCCCTACACAAACAGTGTCCCAAGTTTGGGAAACACTGAAACAGTCCTATAAATTTCAATGAACTACTTGCAAAAGTGTTTACTAATATAAGGGTTCCTCAGTTGGGTCTCTAGATTAAATGCTTTCATTGCAGAACCTGTCTTCATTTTATCATTTACATCACTGAACACAGTGTTTAAAACATAAGAAATAATACTAAAATAAAATAATATATTGACACCTTAAGCTTCAGTTTAGGATGCTAGTCCTTACTCAGCTACCTATTTAGAATAAATGTTTACCTGAGTAGAATAGACTTAATATACTATCATTCCTATTATATTTTCAAAGCAACATACTCACTTTTATTAATTATGCCACACAACATCTTTGTAAAACAAGTAAATATTCTTACGCCCATTTTACAGATGGAAAAACTGAGTCAAAGAGCGATTAAGTGACATGGTTTTAGTTGCACAGCAAAGCAGTGATAGAGTAGAGATTAGAACCCAGGCTCCCAGTCCTGCACTCCAGTATTTCTCAACTGGTGAGTCGGCACCCTGGGGAGAATCATGAAAGGCATTAGGGAGTTGTGAGGTGTTGAAAATGATATTAGAGTTCTAAAGAAAAAAAAATCCAGAATAACTGTGGAGTGGCCAAAACCTCAAAGTTTGTAAGGGAGTTGAAACAGCTGCAGTTGTAGTAACTCCATCCCATTTGTATTCATGCAGGTGACTGTCTCCCACTACCTTGTTCCCCTCACTCTTACTGTTCAAAGACAAGTATTCTGTCATCTCAATACACAGACATACACATAAATTATATAAACTTATCACTGCTACTCCCTTTTGTCTTACAACAAATACAAAGGGGTCACAAAATGTTGTTATTTCAAATAAGGGGTCGCCAACCTAAAAAGATTGAGAAACAATGAGCTACACTGTGCTGTCTCTCTTGCTGTACTGTGAAATGAGTGTCAGCTTCAGAATCACATGCCCCAGCCCTAGCTCTGCTCTTGCCATGCAAAGCAGCCCTAATGCTCCTTTATCTAGCTGGTGAAATAGTTTTACATTGTTTTGAGTGCAGTTATGTAACAAAAAAAAGTCTACATTTGTAAGTTATACTTTCAGGATAGAGATTGCACTACAGTACTTGAATGAGATGAATTGAAAAATACTATTTCTTTTATCATTTTAACAGTGCAAATATTTGTAATAAAAACTAATATAAAGTGAGCACTGTACACTTTGTATTCTGTGTTGTAACTGAAAGCAATACATTTGAAACTGTAGAAAAACATCCAAAAATATTTAATACATTTCAATTGGTATTCTGTTGTTTAACAGTGCGAATAAACACAATTCGTTTTTAAAATTGCAGTTAATTTTTTTGAGTTAACCGTGTGAGTTAACTGCAATTAATCAACAGCCCTAACTGTAACATTAAAACTCAGGCCTTTGTGTATGCAGGGTCTCCATATGCCTATTACACTGTAACTGCTATATGGTTTGTATATCTTGTGTATTATGTATCTTTTATTTTGGTGCACTTTATGATATGATCTTTAAATGTAAATTCTATTGTGTTTTACTATGATTTAGGTATGTTTTTCTTGCTTTATTAGATATATTGTAACTACTTATTTCTTTTAAATAAATATGATTTTGTTTTTGAAAAATGTCTGCCTGTGTGTGTGTCAATCTTTGTCCTTTCAGGGTCAGCAAGCCTTGGTAACACCCCAGCAATTCCTTTAAAGCAAGTCACAACCTTATTACCCATTTGGACAGAATAAGTTGCGTAATCATAAGCAAACCACTCCTGGAGTGCCTGAAGTCCAAATTTTGGGGCAACAAGGGGTTCATTAACTCATCTAGATACTTGCCTAGTTTTACAACAGGCTACATAAAAAGTACTAGCAAAGTTCGTACAAACTAGAATTTCATACAATGACTTGTTTATACTGCCCTGTATACTGTACATTGAAATGTAAGTATAATATTTATACTCCAATTGATTTATAATTATATCATACAAATGAGAAACTAAGCATTTTTTCAGTAATGCTGTGCTGTGACAGTTTTGTGTTTTTCTGTCTGATTTTGCAAGCAAGTAGTTCCTAAGTGAGGTGAAACTTGGGGTACACAGGACAAACCAGACTCCTGAAAGAGGTACAGTAGTCTGGAAAGAGTGTGATCCACAGGGCTAGGGGAGCTCCTGGCTGTAACAAGTCACAGCTAGGGGGCAGAGCAGACCCTGGCGCTGTTGGGCGGTCCCTGGTGCAAGTGCAGCTCGCGGGCTAAATTGTCAGCCTGGCTTTATTCCAATTGCTGTGGTTGAATGACGTGCTCAGAATAACGCGATTTCCCCAGGGACAGAGCAGGCGCAGTCTCCCCCTCCCCCCGCCACAGAACGCCTGGGCTAGGGCGGCGTGAACTAAGCCTCCTCCGAGAGGCGGGGGGAGGAAGCGGAGGATCCTGGGAGCAGCGCGCTCATTATTTCCCGCAGCCCAGCGGCGCGCGCTTAGCCTTAACGGTTAGAGCAAAAGGGGAGGAGCCATCGCCTTCCATGTTGCGGGGGCGGGGCGCGTCAGCACCGAGTTCCGGTGCGGCTGCGCGGCGATCGAGCGGCGGATTCGAACGCTCCCGGGGCCAGGAAGGGGCGGTTGGACCCGCGCGTGAATTGCGCCCCCTCTCCCCCCGCAGCGGCGGGCAGGATGAAGCGAGCGGCGCCCCGCAGCACCCTACGGAACCTGATAAAGAGACACAAGCCCCAGCTTCGTCTGGCGGCCAACGCCGACCTACTGGTGAGGGGCCCGGGGGCAGGGCGGGAGGGGGCCAGGGATCTGCCCAGACGCGCAGCGGCTAATTCCTGCCCCTGGCAAACGAGCGCCCCTCCCCCAGCGACAGCGGCTCTGCAGCTTCTAACTGCCAGGCCGCGACGGGCGTAAGGAACCAGCTGCCCCGAGGGGGGGCGGGGATGGGACACCGAGGGTGGGTCACCCTAGTGCGAGGGGATGCGGGGCTGCGCCGCCCTTGGGGTTGTGATGCGCCCCCCATGTGTGACTGGTCCCTAGTTGCTCTGAGATTTTGTTTAACTGGAGAGTTGAGCTGCCCCTGCCTCGCTTGTGTGTCTAGGTAGCTTCTGGGTGTGAGCTCAGCAGAGGTGCATTACAAGGTGCTGTCATCAGGGACACCAGACTGACCAGCATATTGTTAATAGTTAGGCTTGAAAGGATTAGATTTTATTGGTAAATGGTTGATTTTGCTGTAGTACACAGAACCTAATGAAAAATATTGCTGTCAGTAATAACTGATATTTGCAGATGGGCAAAGTAAGAAAAATGCTACTTGACAATATTTAAGGATATATACTTTAACGTGTGATAACTTGGGTTTTAATGGCTATAATACTTTAATTTTTTGAAGCTCAGGGCAGGTCTATACTTAAAATGCTGCATTGGCTACAGCTGCACACTTTAGTGCTTAAGTAAAGATGCTCCTATGTCAGAAGTGGGCAAACTACAGCCTGCGGGCCACATCTGGCCCATGGGACTGTCCTGCCCAGTCCCCGAACTACTGGCCTGGGAGGCTAGCCCCTGGCCCCTCCGCTGTTGTTCCCCCTCACCCGCAGCCTCAGCTTGCCCCATCACCACCGGAGCAATGCTCTGGATGGTGGGGCGGTGAGCTCCTGGGGCAGGGTAGCTGCAGAGTCATGGCCTGACCCGGTGCTCTGTGCTGCGTGGTGGTGGCGGTGGTGTGGCCCAGCTCCAGCCAGGCGCCGCGGCTCTAGTGCTGCCAGCCACTGGTGCTCCAGGCAGCATAGTAAGAGGGACATGGAGGTGAATGGATAGAGGACAAGGGAGTTCGGGGGATGGTCAGGGGGAGGGAGTGTGGGACAGTCGGAGGGAGAGCAGGGGGTTTGAATGGAGGCAGGAGTCGCAGGGAGGGGCAGATAGGAGGTGGCGGCTGGGCCATGACCCTGTCCCCTAACCGGCCCTTCATAAAATTTACGAAATCCGATGCGGCCCTGAGGCCGCAAAGTTTGCCAACTCCATCCTATGCCGGTGGGGGAGTGTCTAGTGTTGGCCTAGTTAATCTATCTCCACGCTAGCAATGTTGATGTGAGAGAAGCTCTCCTGCCGACATAGTGCTATCTACACCTGGAGTTAGATTGGTATAGCTGTGTTGCTCAGGGGTATGGATTTTTCACACCGCTGAGTAACAGTTATACTGATATAAGTCTGTAGGGTTTACCTGGCATCAGTGTCTACTGTTTTTAAATTATCTGACATACCAATAATTTCCAGCAACTATGAACAAATAAATTAATAAAATTGGAAAAATGCTTAAAATAAATATTCATATTATCCATCAAAATTATAAATAAAAATCACATTGTGCCAAGCCTGTTTTATTTTGCAGTTACCTCTACAGGCTGATCAGATCCAGACCCCTTTGTTACAGGTACAGTATATGCAGTAAATGACAGACTCTGCCTCCAAAGAGTGTACAGTCTTTAATCTGTTGTTTCTTTTAGAAAGGCTAAACAGGCTGGACTTTGAGGGAGATAAGGTAACACTAAGAGGATGTAGGCAATTTTTAGCCAATCAGAAGCAGTAATTGCATCTTCCCACCTGCCTAGCTCTTATCATATTGCAGTTTTCCATATGTATTACTGCAAAGGTGAGTTAGCCATCAGTTAGTAACCATATGGTTATTTGGCCAACTTTTGATAAAATAACACACAAAACTGGTGTTTGGAGAGTTGTTTGTATATAGAAGCTATATTTTGGAAATGGGGACTTAGATGAGTGTAATGCTGTTGTGGGCCTGTGGTTGACTGTCAGTTAACTGAATTTTGGATAATAGAGATGCACTGCATGTATGCATCTTCAATTGTGCATTTTCTGGTAACGAGACCTGAATAACTTAGGCCTGAAGTTGAGGGATGGAATGCATTCCATCTAGTAATTTGAAGTGTACTAGTCACCAGGATTTCCTGGGTTCTGTTGTTCTCTATATAGAACAAGTACATCTGGAAATACTAGGTGGACTCAAACAATTGGATAGAAGTCAGACATCTACAGCTGAATGTTCAGAAAACAGGGGTCAACGGAGTTATGCTGAGGCTGGGATGTATGGATGTTTTGGCCACACTATTTGTTCTGGCTGTAGAGATGGGATGGTAGCATAGGAAGTGTGACAGTAGCTGTTAACCAAGGTAGGAGGATCCTTAGGTGGTAGGTTAATCAGACTTTATGGGAGTTTGTGCCAGTAGCACAAAGCTGCCCTCAAGCACAGAAGTATCTGGGTCTATAGTGTTTGGGATGAGAGTTGAGTACTTTGATCCAGATCTGGAAGTGCTTTTCACATTTTTGTTTGTAAATGAATTACTTATTTTAGAGGTGGAGGATGAAGATTTTTGTTTACTTTCACATATATAATTGAAGATACAAATTAGAAAAAGGTGTCTGAATGCAGTAGTACAAATTATTATACATTTACATGCACAAAATATTTCACTTTAACAAATAAAACAGATTTTGAATTTAACATGGCATTTGGCAGAATTTCTGAGACTGGGATTTAGTGGATCTGAAGCTAGATCTAGATATACCAAATAAAAATAGAAATAATCATGTAGAAATAGCTATAGTCCATAACCTTGTATTTTAAGGAACTGCCCTCAAGTCACTTGCTTAAAACAATATATGGCAGACTCAGTGCTCAGAATGTGACATTAAACTAATCGTTCTTGCAAACTTTCGTGTTAAAAACGTCTGTAGTCAGTGAATATACTTGCTGTTGTAAGGAGAAGCTATCTGTTTCTCCTGTGTTTTTAGAAGGAATGTCACAGGGTGATGATCATCCATGGTTGTCAAGAGTGTCACTTCTTTTGGCTACTGCTGATACTTTCTAGCAATATCAACTTCTATGAATTGACAAGCAGAAACTCAAACAGTTGATTTGTCTGGATGTACATTGGACTCTGGTAGAAAGAGCACAGGTCCCATGGTATAACTGTCTTCTTCCTAACAAGATTTGAAAATTGTGTGCTGGCTTTTCTATCGCAGTCAGTATTTGTGGCTTGTCTTTCCCCAAAATGACAGCATAATTTAGGGAGGATAGGTTGAACATTTCAAATATGAAAAGAACTATTAGCTAGTTCCTGAACTAGACTAAGGGCTAGGTCACAAAAGGACTTAAGCAGCTAATTGCCACATCAGGTGCCTATATCCCAGTATCAGGCCCTACTGGGATTCACAATACCCTGCTCAGCTGCCACCTCACCCATAGGTGCCTACATTTTTACAGTAAAAGTACCCTAGGTGCCTGTGTTTCTGCCTGCCTTCCTGCGCTCTGCAGCCCCATGCCAGGCTTCCAGACACCTAAGCCCCAGAGTGATGCAGGAACTGAGGAAAGATAGGTGTTCCTCTATGCAACTTGCCTGTGGGGCCTGATCTTTTAAGTCTGCTCAGAACTTGGAGACTGGATCAGTCCCCTGTAGGTGAGCTGGCACAAAATGTCTAGGGGTGAGAGGAAAAGGAGGCCTTATGTCATAACGTTTAGCCTGGTGGTTAGGGTACTCACCTGGGACATGAGGGGAGTCCCAGGTCAAATCCACCTGATGGGAAGAAGGGATTTGCGCAGGGATCTATCAATTCTCAGGGGAGTGCCCTAACCATTGAGCTATGGGATAGTCTGAGAGGGAGCGCCCTCTCTCTCTCTTGTTGATGCTCTTGCCATAGGTTAGTACTGGTGAGTACATTCTTGAGGTAGGGAGTGCGGCAGCTGAGCCCACTCTGCAATCACCCTTCAGCAGCGCTTTCTGCCCGCTGGAGCTGGAGCTGGGCCTGGCTGCCTGCTCCAGCCCATTGGCTCTTCCAGCTTGCAGATTGGGAAGAGCCTGCCACAGCATCATTTGACACGTGTTTCTGCACATGAGTGGGGCCTCACTCCTCGTGACTAGGGTGACCAGGTGTCCGGTTTTCGACTGGAACATCCAGTCGAAAAGGGACCCTGGCATCTCCCGCCAGAACTTGGAAGAGTGTTGCCATTTTCATAATGTAATAAGATACTGTAATGATAAATATTAACAATAAATAGTGTGTAATAAGCATGTCATAAAAACAAATTTTATATCTCCAAGATCACTGCTTTTATAATTTGTACTGAACTAAAGGAGAAAATCCCTGGAAATATTCATTTTTAGGAGAGGGTTTGCAAGACTTAACATTTTAGTGAAAGGGGTTCACAAGGTGTTGGTTTGGGAACCACTGGTGTACATAGTTTCTACACCAATTTAAGGGATTTTTCCCATTGATATAAGTAATCCACATCGCTTAAGAAGCAGTAGCTAGTTTCAGGACCCAGTCTCTTCTGTCCTGCATCATCTATCTTTCCACTCACCACATGCCACAAGTATAGTAAAAATGTTTTTCGGTTGACCTAGAGGACTTGGATCTCTTGTAAGGTCTCAAGTTGTGGAATTGCAGGCTCTCCTCCAGTTTGAAGTAATGGTAGAAGAACAATACCCTATTTGACTGCTTTATTTTAGAATTGCAGACATGTATCTGAATTACAGAAACTACCTCGGATATCATCCTGCCCTCCTTGTTTGCAGCATTGGTGCTGAATTTTAAGAAATAGATCTTGGTCTATCCTTTCATTCCAGGTAAATCCTCCACTGAGCAGTATAAGGCACACTAGCAGGACAATTTGAAGAAGCTTGTACTGATTCTTTCTGTACTTTTCTCTTGGGGTAAAATGGAGGTGTTTACTCTTTAATGTCGCCATTTTGGCAGCTTCATGCTTACAAATATTTTTCTAATTAATGGGAGTTCGGTGTATTATAATGTGGGGTCATTGCTGCAAATGAGTAGTGTAGAATTTTGTCTTGTATAGTACCTTTTCTGCTTGATATACTAGTACACCTCTATCCCAATATAATGCAACCCGATATAACACAAATTTGGATGTAACGCAGTAAAACAGCTCTCCAAGGAGGCGGGGCTGCGCGCTCCAGCGGATCAAAGCAAGTTCAATATAACGTGGTTTCACCTATAACACAGAAAGAATTTTTTGGCTCCCGAGGACAGTGTTATATCTGGGTAGAGGCATATAATATACAGTTCTTCAGTGACTGGATGAAATGTGTGTGCTTAGGTACTTAGCAATAACTCACCTGCTTGGACATTCCTATCAGTTTTATTGAGGGGATCACTTTTTTTCTTTTTTCCATTCCACTTGGCTTGGCCTAGTCTCTTTTTTAAAAAAAATTTTTTAAATTATTTCTGAAATATTTATTATTATTTTTATCTGTTTTATTGAGGAACACTCTAATTTTACTTATACTGGTATATATATATATTTTAAATCCCTGATTGCAGGGGAAAACTTCTCAAAACTGGGAAGACATTGCTATTAAAAATAGAATAAGAACACAACTGGTCAGAGAAAAAGCCTCTTTAAAGATGGCTTTCAAATGAAGATTTTTACCTTTTGATGCTACAGTAGAGTATAGATGTCAGCAGAAGGAATTCATTTTTCAATTTCTTTAAGAATTTAAAATGTGGAAAGTTGGAAAATGGTAACTACACAAAGTTTAATCCCCATGTTATGTTGAATAATCCAGGTTCTCATGCTGAACATTTTTTTTAGTGCCACTGTTGTCTGAATATTTCAAATGGTCTCTGCATGAGTAGTTAAATTTTTTTAATCATATTAAAAATGGCTTTGATAGTTTGCCAAGCAAACCTGCAAGAATGTCTGCTTTTTATATAGTACATATATTTATGTAAAAATTGGCATGATTTGGAAATATCTGTTGCATATTAATACTTCTATAGTTCAGCAGATTAAAATAATTCATCCATGTGGTATGCTAGCATTAAAAAATATGCTTGTCCTCAACAGTAGAACCTATGTGTGTATTGTATGTCTATTACCAAAGTATTTCCAGTAAATAAACTCTGAATTGTATTCTTTTCTTGTTATATAATTTTCTAGCTTTGCAGAACAGATATCGAGAGAAATAAGCAAGAAATTGCTTTTATATGTTTTATGCTGACATGATATGAAGGAAATATTAATTAATAAGCATATTTCAGCTGTCTTTCCTAAACTTTCTGGTTGAGAATACATTTTTTATCTTGTAGATTTTATATAAATCTCACAAATGAAAGATTTTTTCTAATCTTTTCCTCTTCTAAATGAAATGTGTTAAGCATTTTACCCTCTTTTAAAATTCAACCATTAGAACATAAGAATGGCCATACCGGATCAGAGCAAAGGTCCATCTAGCCCAGTATCCTATTTTCCGACAGTGGCCAATACCAGGTGCCCCAGAAGGAATGAACAGACCAGGTAATCAAGTGATCCATGCCCTGTCGCCCATTCCCAGCTTCTGGCAAACTTTTAAAATACCATTGACCATCTACTATCCTATATCAGTTTAAGCTAGTCACATACAATAAAACCTCTGCAGTAGGAAATAAGTGTGTAGTGGGACATAATATGAACTCAAATGTGTATAAATTTATAGCTGAAAACTTATAGACCCATGTCTGCCCTTGATCCATGACTGAATTTCCATTGCTGTCAATGGAAATTACACGTAGGGGTTAAGAGCAGTGTATCATGGTCTTAACTGTGCTGTATTAAGATTACAGGAGTGGGTTTACTCAATTAGTCCATTGAAGTTAATGGGGCTACTTGTGAATAAATGTTTTTAGGAATTAGGCCTCTGGTGACTGGCTATTTTAAACTGTACAATCTGTAGTTTTAATTTCTCTTTTTTTTCTCTTCCCTTTGAGAACTGAGAGACTACATTTATCAAGAGATTAATTTTTAATCACTTGTTTGGCACTTGCATCTTATGATTTTAAGTTCATCTTTAAGAAGCTATTTGTTTTGAGAGGAGCTATTCCATTAATCAGTGGGGTATAGTCTATTCTTTGTTTGAGATCTGCTTGGTTCAAGAAGAGATGTGCGTATTTAGGGGGAGATGAGGGAGTTTGTTATGGCTCCTTTATGCTAGTCCCATCATAAATTAGATTATGTCTACACTCTCACTTCCGTCAGTATAATTTATGTCACTCGAGGTTGAAAAAGCCACTTCCTGAGCAACATAAGTTACACTGACCTGAGCGCTGGTGCGGACAGCACTATGTCGGCAGGAGAACTTCTCCCACTGATATAGCTACCACTGGTCGCGGAGGCTAGGGTAATTAAGCCTATGGGAGAGCACTGTCCCCTCAATTTAGAACAGTTAAGTTAGAGAGTTTACAGTGGCACAGCTGCGTTAGTCCAGCTATGGTGCTGCAAGCTGTCTACTGTAGCCATAGCCTGAGGGTTGAGTATTGATGGAGCAGAGCACTACCCCTTCATTAATGTCATCTGCAATATGGACAGGGTGTGAGGGATAATTTCATTTGACCCAGGAGACAGGTGCTGCTGCTTTGCACTTCAGGATTGGAAATGAGTCTTGGACTAACATAGGGAAAGAATAGTCCACAAACTAATTTGGGAAAAACTTGGTGATGGCAGGGAAGAGTTAACTGGTCACATGGTACTAATTGCTGCATTTCCCCCCCCCCCCAACTACTAAAGAATGGTCAGATAAAGAAAAGCTGTCTCTGAAAATAATTGTAGGTAAATATTCAGCACAAAGTGAGAGGGCTCAAGGGAGATTCATAAAATCCAAAGTAAATACAGGATTTTTAGTTACTGACAAACTAAATGACTACATGGTTTGAATGAGAAAGTGTAAATCCTAGTCATAGACAGGACTTTTTTAGGAAAGTGTTGGGAAACACCAAAATATATTATGTAGGAGCCTGCAGGAGTGTGTGTGAGGCTTTTTTTTTTTTTTTTTTAGTATAGACACTTTAAAAAAGTTTGACTAAATTGAAGCTGTGTGCAGGACATTTTTGGGGCAAGAAATGTTCAGGGTTAGAAAATTAAACTGTAGCTAGGTAATAGAGTTTTCCCATAAAACCCTTCACAGGAATTCCATAATATTTTGCAGCATCTTTCGAGTTAAAGGATTGATACTTTATTTTTAAAAAGGCATTTGCTAAATCAATATAAATGATAGTTTATAAGCATTTTATTGGAAAACTATTTGACTGCATTGATGTTTTGTTCTTCAAAGGTGCATTTGAACTTCTTACTGTTTCTCCATCGATTAGCAGAAGAAGCCAGGGCAAATGCTTTCGAGAACAAGAGTAAAACAATTAAATCTGAACATGCCATGGTGGCAGCAAAGGTAATAAAATAAAAGTTGAAATTTCTCTCTCCCGTCTTTGCTTAAACACTTAATATTAAAAGTTTACTGATAAGGTTGCATAGTTACTATACAAAAGCCAGGATATACAACAGTAAAGATTCCTAGAGCAATGTTATCTTTGCTATGTTTTTTATTTATAAACAAAACATTTAAAAAAAATAAAACAACCCTCAAAATACCTTAATCCTCGGGCACCTTAACAATAATAAAAAAGTCACAATGTTGTAAAATCCACTACAATAACATCAGATAAACTGACCGCACATCAACATACTCTCCATCTCTTCCCATAATCTCAAATTTAAAAACTTTCCAAAATGAAGACCATTATTTCCCTGCCCTTTGGTCTCTTGGGTGTGGGGAGTGATGATCTTGTCCTTGGTCTGGAAGAGTCCATATTTGCAAGTGCCATAGTGAAGGGGTGTTTGTGGAAAATGCTATTATATCAAGGGAGCTGTAGGTTGAGTGGCTCTGCTGATCTTAACTGCAACAAGGGGCGGGGAGGGATAGCTTAGTGGTTTGAGCATTGGCCTGCTAAATCCAGGGTTGTGAGCTCTATCCTTGAGGGGGCCATTTAGGGAACTGGGGTAAAAATCTGCTTTGAGCAGGGGGTTGGACTAGATGACCTCTTAAGGTCCCTTCCAACCCTGATATTCTATGAATGCACGTGAGTCTGTTGCCAGTGGGGAGGTGAGGAATATCATCTTGAGCCCAGGCTAAGAAGGTGATCTGAGAGAGCTTCAGAAGTAGATTGCATGAAACAACAAAAAGCAGTTCAAGACAAACATCAGCAGAAGGCATCTGCTGCTCCTTCCAGTCCTAGACCCTCACTTGTTTCTCTCTCTCCCTGCCCTGTTCCCTTTAGGCAAGGGAGGCACTGAGTGGAGTGTGGGAGAGGAACACTTAAGGGTAAGCCTCATCCAAAACTCAATCTTTCAGATGCTGAGTCACCTTAGTAGGACTGGAAAAAATGATGCCACTCAGCTTTAACATATTGGAGGCCCAGCACCCTATGCTTGCTAAACTTTCTAGTCCTATTTTTCTTGTAAAATATTTGCTGGATATATTTCTGCTAATATATTTAATACAAAATATAGAAGATGTGCAGTGTGGCCATGTTAAATATTGCAGTTAGAATCTTTTAACTGTGTAAATCTTAACATTATTTAAATATCTTTGCTCTTCTACTTTTTTAAGTGAAAAGATGAAGAAAGAAGAAATTGCATTGTTTTAATAATGATAACGCTTAAATGATCCCAGTTGGGCTGAGAAGTAAATTTCTCAATTTAAACTCTAAACCAGAAAATGCCTATTCAAAAGTTTTGGTGCCCTTTGCGTAAATTAAAAAAAAACAACAAAAAAAATCACAAACAAAAATCAAGCCATAACAGCAGTAAAATCACATTTTATAACCTCTTGTGCTATCTAGATATAATGGGGTCAGAGCATTAAGGGATGTGGTGAGAGCTTTGAAGAATGATTTACACTTCTGGGTTGTCTCTAGAAAACATTTGTTCTAGAAAGTTTTGCTTTTGAAGTTGCATTTTGTCTATGTTCTGTGATATGAATTTCAATATGACTGATTTTGTTTACTTATATGCTCACTGTGATTCAATGTTGAGTATATGTTCCTTCACTTTCACAGGTTATCTTAAAGAAGAGCAGAGGCTAGGAAATCAAGAAGTACTCTCTCTAATCCTGCTTGCTTTACCCAGTGTAGAGATCCTCAGCTGGTATAAATAAGCATAATTTCATTTGTCAGTTTACCATTGAGGAATTGGGCTCATAGTTTTTAAGAAACATTCATGTTTATATGTGAGATGCATTCCTTTATACATGAGTCTCTTACCAAAGCACGAGGCAAACACTTGTGAAAGTAGGGGTTTTTTTTGGTTTTTTTTTCATAATGTAAGTTTTCGGCTGCATCTTCAACTAAAATACTGGGAAAAGCCTATAGCATTTCCCTTCCATGTGTTTACTGTAGTCATATTCCTAATTAGAAAGTGTTTCTTCTTATATTAATCATTCTAAGTGAGACTTATTAATAAGGAGTTTACTCTGCATGTCAGTTTAGTTCTTCTTGTTATACAGACAAAATGTTGGCTTCTTAAAGAAGACTGACAGTCTGACAATGTTGCATCAAATATCTTGGTTTCAGATTGTTTATAAAGGTCTCGTTTCACAGCCTTAATTAGTGAAATACTTGTGCTGTTCTCTAAAATTTACTTGAATAAACATTCTATATTTTTTGGGACTGGTAATGGGATATAGAAGCTTTATTTTTAGGTGGTGCCCTAACTTCTCCCAAAATTGCTCCATTGACTATCCCGTGGTTTATGTCAAATAAGCTGATGTTCCTAATTCAGGTCCTTGTGGACAGGTGCACTTCATAAAAATAACCACTACAACTGACATCAATTGCTATGCTTGAAATTAGACCTAGAAGAGACATCAAGGATCAGCTAGGCATGGATACTATGCTGCTCTCTGCGCCCTTCTTTTCTCTGGGTTGAGTCTCAGTGGTGTGTGAATATGTTGTATGTATTTTACATATATAGTGCTTCAATTTCAAGTGTCTGGAATCCTTATGAAACTCTACTTTTAAAAATGTAGACTTGTATCTTATTCTTTCGTGTGATAACACTTTGTTCTTTTGTGTTACTTTGATTTATGTAACATTAGTTAACAGTGCTTCATGTATGCATATCAGTTAATTATTTTTCATTGAACAGAAATATAAATAAATAAAAGCTTTTTGTATAACATGGTTGTGTTGAATTGTCTTATACTGTTAATATGTTAACAGGAGTCAAAGTATGCAAAGATAAATCGAACAGGAATTATACCAAATGAAAATATTCAGATCTATTTAAGCAGATTGTAGTAAAATTTAAATCCAAATGCATATAATGTACAAATAGCATGCCTCTTAGTATATTTTAAATCCTGTATTCTAGTACAATTTGGTGTATTCTTATGGTAAAATACCTAAACTGCTCTTCAGGAGTTTTTAAAAGTTTTATCCATAACAGTATACAGGGAGGGGAGATGACTTCTGTCGGGTTCAGTTATTTCGTTTTGTGGTGTTGCTCTTCAGTACCATTAGCTTGTGGATGGGGAGAAAGATGGGAGAGATGCTCAATAGCTCTCCCTGTATCATTCAACTCTTCTCTGCTCTGGTACCACTAGATGAGGATGCAGACGGGAAGAGGAAAGATGCTAAAAGTCTCCTCCTTGCTCTACCCACTTTCAGTGCCACTAGCTGGTGAGTGGGAAGAGAAGGTGCTCCAGTGCTTGGACTCATGTCTCTCCTTTTTCCTCTCTTTTATGTTCATACCTATAATGAAAAGTGAGGGGGAGGATGTGTAGTAGAGGGAAAGCTGAGGGGACAGTAAGTCATGAAGGAAGCAGAGGGAATGAATGGAGGGATATTGAGCCAGTATGCCTTAGAAAGACCTTAATAGAAAAGGTCTAAGGCAAAACTAAGTTTTCTAGTATTTTGTCAACCGCCATGTATCTTTTGCCTACCATCAGGACAGCCTTCCCTGGGTGCAGTTCAGAAGATGATAGTTATTTGCAAAACTAGTGCACCTGAATCTCCAGCTAAACCCTATATTCTAGCAAATTTGAATAATCTGGTGTATAGTTAAGTTGTTTAGATTCAACCGTGCGCTTTTTATGTTTCCAAGGATTGTCAGGCAGAAATGGTATGACGTATTGCAAGAGGCTATATTCATATATAATATAGAAAAAGTACTCTCTTTTGTGGTGGTTGAGAAATTATATGAACATATAATTAAGGTATAAATGTGATAAAGGTGATAAATATGCACAAAAGCAAGAGTTAAGGTTACAGAAACAACATGAACAATGACATTTCCTACTTTTTGAATGCTTAGTTGTACAACTATCTTTACATCCTCTTAAAAATACTTTTGTGTTTGGCATTTCCTAGAGTTTTATAAAAGCTAAATCTGTTTCATTCTCTAGAATCTGGCTTTTGAAGCACTGCTGGCTTGCAAATATTGCTAGAGGTGCGTGGAAATTCTATAAATCTGAAACTGACTGAACACGCTTAGATTCTGTCCCAGGCATATTAGGAGGACATGGGAAGAAGCCACTCTTACAAAGCTTAGTAGCTTCTCTGCCAGGAAGACAAGGCAAAACTCTAATTTTTTTACCCTCTTGAAACACTGGACAATGTCCCATGTTCCCACTACCAACACCTCAACACACAGAACCTTTCCACAGACCCAAAGAAAACCCAGAAAAGGCCAATACAAATAAAGTACATTTTTAAAGTGATTACCAAAATATATTACAAAAGAAAAAAATACACAGTGCCCTCAAAACATCCCTGCAAACAGAGACCTGGTCTACACTGGGGTTTGGGGGGATTGATCTAAGTTACACAATTTCAGCTATGTGAATAACGTAGCTGAAGTCAACGTACTTAGATCAACTTACTGTGGTGTCTTCACAGCGGTGAATCGACTGCTGCCTCTTCTCCGTTGACTCTGCCCGCACCTGTTGCGGCGCTGGAGTACAGGACTTGATGGGAGAGCGTCTAGTCTAGATGCGATAAATCGACCCCCGTTGAATCGATCGCTGGCTGCTGATCCGGCGAGTACTGTAGACGTACCCTGAGAAGAGATGTGTGGTTATGCAAGAATCCTGTTAGAGAATATCTTCAAAGAAGAAAAGTTAGGTAAATATTTTCCCTTCTTTAAAGGTAACTCCGCATGGGATTTTCCAATCATGGCGAGTAAGTATCTTGAGAAATGTACTAAAATATAGGAATACTCAGCAAGCAACAAGATGACTTCCCTGCAAGAATTTCTGTGGGGCTTGCAGCACAAAGGCTCAGGCATCAGATTCTAAGGACCCTGTAAACAACCATTGCTCTGGTGTGTAGGTACTCAGTCCTCTTCCTAGCTGCAAGGAGGAGTGAGAAAGGGCATAGGTGACCAGTCTAGTTCTTCAGAGCACAGGCAATTATTACCAAGCTGTATAAGCGCACTGAACTGAGCTAGGGGCTGAGGCAGAGCACCCTGCCTGTCATCAATTTACAGCACTCCAAGAAAAATGGCTGTTCTGGATTATGAAATTATTATAAGTTTAAAATAATTATAAGACATTGCAGGTACCTAGGAAAATTTTGATATGATATTGTATGTGCAAAGTTAAAATTAACGTTTCTGAACTGATTGTTTAAATCATCCAGTAATATTCTCTAACACTTTTTTAAAATAGAATTTCAGGTAGTTCTAAACACTAAGTGTATGAATAGTATATTAATGATCTCATACTTTACTAACTGATTACCTTCCCATTCTAGTCCAAACTTGAATCTGTTCACATTTAAGCCTTAGGCTGTGATCCAAAAAACACACACGTGCTTAATTTGACACACTTTGTCCCACTGAACTCAATAACACTGCTCCTGCATAAAGTTACTTACATGCATGACTGTTTGCAAGAGTGAAATCTTAAATTTCAAATTCTACGATGCATACTATTTCTCGTTGTTATGATCCATATTCCCCAGTGAGTGTGTGTATGGGATTACTAATATATGGCAATACATTTCAGAAATGCACAGACAGTGAAACTCATTTTTCAGCATGGATGGAAGTTCCTTTTCTAATCATAAGCTGGGGATAGAGTGAAAATAGTATACTGTCTTTAGTTTCTTATAATAGGAGGCTGTTTAAGGCAAATCTGTTTATTCTTACTAGAATCATGTATGCTGTGACACTTCCAGAGTTTTGAAGTTTTACCAAGTCTGGATGGCTGACAGATGTAGGGCAATTAAACTGACTTAAAAAAAATTCCTTGTTCACATCAAAAAATGGGAGAGCTTTGCTGATAGGACAGAGGAGGAAAAAGCTAAATGTGCTAAGCTTTGACAGTATCTTGAAGATATTGCCTTTTTCAGGATGCTGGGATAGATCACATGGTATTCTGAGTTATTCAGCAGTTGGTTGGCTATTTGGACAACATAATCACCTTTAGAAATATTCAGTTGTGTGTAGCATAAACACAGATGGGTTTGTGCATGTTTCCCATATGACAATTAACTGCAACTAGTAACTGAAGCAAATATTGAAGCAAACACAATCGCTTGTCAGCATAAGGCTTCATTTCTCTCTAATATTGTGCTCACAATTTTCTTTCAGTAAGATATAAATAAGAGTTAAGTTTCCCCCACATTTAAAGCTTCATAACTAAGTTCTTTGGGTTTGCGTGAAGTGAAGGTGGACAAAAGGTGGGGGGATTGCTCAGTGGTTTGAGCATTGGCCTGTTAAACCCAGGGTTGTGAGTTCAGTCCTTGAGGGGGCCATTTAGGGATCAGGGCAAAAATCTGTCTGGGGATTGGTCCTGCTGTGAGCAGGCAGTTGGACTAGATGACCTTCCGACCCTGATATTCTATGAAAAGTTTGTATTGAGAGTTTGTTTGTAATTGGTATTTAACACTGAAATGCTGATAGTGGTAAAACATAACACAGCTCAATATTTCAGAACCTTAATTGGCATGTCAGACTTTCAAGTTTATTCAGAATGTTTGAACAAGACATATAACAATTTTCTAGTAATATAATTGGAATGTGGGCTGCTCTTCTTTAATGTATGGTGGAGCTGTTGGCCTAAATGCTAATGAGAAGAAACTAGGTTGCAACAGATTTCTTACTAGTGTGTCTGAGCAGTTGTCTCAAGCTTCACTATTCAGAAGAAGCTGATCAGAAAAACGTTTACTGCTTAAATTGGCATTTGCATTTCACTGAATAAAAATTATTTTTATTTATATTATAGTGCCTGGTAGCCCTAATCATGGAGATGCATGTGGCAGGTGCTGTACAAAGACAGTCCCTGCCCCAATAATTTTGACACATTTTGGTATTGCTTCAACCCAAAACAATTGTTCTTCAACTTTTCTAAATTGCCAGGGAACTGGAAAATCTGTTGTTCACCCAGCTCTAATGCTAAGAGCTCACACACAGTTTCACAAAGTCAGTGTTCTGCTGTGCATATTTCTAAACTCCAAAGGCAAATCTTATAAGTACAAGTCCTTGTCCAAAATGTATTATTTGTGCAATTGTACTTTGTAGACTTCTTAAATCTTGTAGGATTATTAAAATATACTTAAATGAATTGAGGAAAAGTTCTTAATCTATAAGACCACATAAGTTACAGGAATAGTGTTAAGGAAAGGTGAAAGAGATGGGTGCCAGTGCTTAGTTATGGTTGTTTGGCTGGCCTTAACTATGTATTTCGGTACTTACCAATGTTTGTTCTTGGTGATTTGTTTTTCAAATGGAAACTTAATTGTAGGTTTCCAAGGTTTAGAGTTTGTTTGTTTTGTCGTTTGCTGTTAAAAACCAGACTAATGTTCTTCTGAAGTTCTTTAGTGCTATGAGTGCTCAACTTTAACTTTAACTAAGGGGAGAGGAAGTGGGTGGGGTATTTGGTCCTGGATTCCTTCCTAAAATGTTGTCAGAGTTCCACACTGAACATTCATCTAAACAATATTTTTTTCCTATGACCATGTGCTCATTCTGGGTCTTTTTCCACAAATTCGATGTCAAAATGCCACTTCAGTCCACTTAAGATAGAAACAAGTGCTTAGAAAGACCAATGATGAGGAAATTTCTGAAAACTTTGAACTTATTTTATTAGTGTCTGGAAAATACGGAGCAGGGTATATCAAAAATTTTGAAATAAAATTGATCTGATACTTAGTACTGCATAATGTTTTCTTCCTGTTATGATTGTACAACTGAAAAATGTAATGCACTTTTATTGTATGTCAGTAACAACTGATAAAACAAAACAAAAAAAAGCCTACTGCCAAGAAAATGAATGTTAATTTCCTCCAAAGGTATCTTCATATTCATTACATAAAGTTGGAGAATAGTGATAAAATAAATCTTATTTATCGAGATGTTTGTTCATTAATATTAATGACAAACAGGTTTATCAGGCATAGCCTTAGGCCATAGTTTATGAAGTGCCTGTTTATATTTTCAGCGGCAGAAGCTCAAAATGAGAATCACCACTACGGCTGGTATACGTTTAATTATTTGTTTTTTAAAAAGCAAGTTACCACCAAAGTTTGATGGATAGGCACTGTAGTCAGGAATCCTTCAGCAGTCTGTTGGTTTTGAAATGTATATCTAGTTCAATGAGAATTTAGGGGGAAATCTTCAAATAACCTGTCACCAGTTAGGTGAAGCGTTTTGGTTTTTGTTCTTTTTTAAATTGAAGATTATGAAGAGGAAAGGAGAAATTGAGCGATTGGCTAAGGAGGATTCCAAATAGAAAAACCACCCTCTAGTTCTATTGCTAATGCCTTAGGTTTACAAAGTACCTTTTATACAATGATTCAAAAGTAGCTTACAAACTGGTACACAGGCTACCTTGTGCTACATAAAATGAAACTGAGAAAAAGCTTTTGAAACAGACTTCATTTCAATCCCATGTTCAGGATAGAATGCAACAGGCCTGCAGCTGTGTGGTCTGTGCTCTGTAGCGTGTGTGTGTGTGTGGAAGGGACAGGAGCTAAGGAGCAGCTGGTCTGCACAGCGTGCTTCTCTCTACTTTGGGCACATATCCAGGAGTTCTTTGAGTGCTTGTTCATGTCAATTCCAATCAGGTGTTAGTGCGCCATGTGCACAACAGCCAGAAGACTTTCCCCCAGCAGTATCTGTAGGGTCGGCCTGGGTGCCCCCGGGGCTCAAGCCTTCATGGTGCCCTGCTGACCTGGCATCTCCTTCCCCCCAGCTCAGTTCCTTCTTGCTGCTGCTGATGGCTAGCTGGAACTTTCTGCGCTCTTGCTTCTGCAAGCGCCTCTAGCAGTGTCCCACTGTCATTTGTATATAGATTCTTAGAGTATGTCTATACTACAAAATTAGGTTGAATTTATAGAAATCGGTCTTTCAGAAATCGTTTTTATACAGAAGATTGTGTGTCCCCACAAAAAATGCTCTAAGTGCATCAAGTTGGCGGACTGTGTCCATAGTACCGAGGCTAGCGTCGACTTCCGGAGTGTTGCACTGTGGATAGCTATCCCACAGTCTCCGCTGCCCACTAGAATTCTGGGTTGAGATCCCAACCTGATGGGGCAAAAACAGTGTCGCAGGTGATTCTGGGTACATGTTGTCAGCCCCCCCTCCACCCATGAAAGCAACAGCAGACAATTGTTTCGTGCCCTTTTTTCCTAGGTTACCTGTGCGGACACTATACCATGGCAAGCATGGAGCCAGCACTGATGGTGCATTACGACTGGTAGCCGTCATTGTCGTATTCCTGGGTGCTCTTTTAACCGGCCTCGGTGAGGTCAGTCAGAGGCGCTGGGCAGACATGGGAGTAACTCAGCCAGGTCATTTGCATCTTCTGCCGAGCACCCACGAGATGACGATGGCTAACAGTCGTAGTGCACCGTCTGCTGCCACCCTAAAGATGTAAAAGATAGATGGAGTGGATCAAAACAAGAAATAGACCCGATTTTGTTTTTTATTCATTTGCTTCTTCCTTCTGTGAAATCAAGGGCCTGCTAAACCCAGGGTTTTGAGTTCAATCCTTGAGGGGGCCATTCTGTGTGACAGTTGTTTGTGTTTCTCCCTGATGCAAAGCCACCCCCTTTGTGGACTGTAATTCCCTGTAAGCCATGTCAGTCGCCCCTCCCTCCCTCAGAGCAGACAATCGTTTCATGCCTTTTTTCAGCCCAGAGGCCATAGCACTGGGATCATGGAGCCCACGGCAATTATGAGCACTGTAAACACCACACCCATTATCCTAGAGTATATGCAGAAACGGAACCTGCCAAAGCAAAACCAGGTGAGGAGGTGACGGCAGCGTGGTGATGAGAGTGATGAGGACATAGACATGGACTTAGACTTCTCGTGAAGTACAGGCCCCGGCAGTGTGCACATCATGGTCTTAATGGGGCAGGTTCATGCTGTGGAACGCCGCTTCTGGGCCCGTGAAACAAGCACAGGCTGGTGGGACCACATAGTGTTGCAGGTCTGGGACTTTCTCATGCCTAAGGACACTTTCATGGAATTTTGTGCTTTGCTTTCCCTTGCCCTGAAGCACCAGAATACCAAGATGGGAGCAGCCCTCACTGTTGAGAAGCGAGTGGCGATAGCCCTGTGGAAGCTTGCAATGCCAGATAGCTACCAGTAAGTTGGGCATCAATTTGGAGTAGGCAAATCTACTGTGGAGGCTGCTGTGATCAGAGTAGCCAACGTGATCAAAGAGCTGCTGCTATCAAGGGTAGTGACTCTGGAAAATATGCAGGTCATAGTGGATGGCTTTGCTGCAATGGGATTCCCTGACTGGTGGGGCAATAGATGGAACCCATATCCCTATCTTGGCACTGGAGCACCAAGCCAGTGAATACATAAACTGAAAAGGGTACTTTTTTCAATGCTGCTGCAAGCACTGGTGGATCAAAGGGACATTTCACCAACCTCAGTGTGGGATGGTTGGGAAAGGTACATGATGCTCGCATCTTCAGGAACTCTGGTCTGTTTCAAAAGCTGCAGGAAGGGACTTTCTTCCCAGACCAGAAAATAACCGTTAGGGATGTTGAAATGCCTATAGTTATCTTTGGGGACCCAGCCTACCCCTTAATGCCATGGCTCATGAAGCCATACACAAGTAGCCTGGATAGTAGTCAGGAGCTATTCAACTATAGGCTGAGCAAGTGCAGAATGGTAGTAGAATGTGCGTTTGGACGTTTAAAAGCTTGCTAGCACAGTTTACTGACTCGGATAGATCTCAGCGAAACCAATATTCGCATTGTTATTACTGCTTGCTGTGCGCTCCACAATATCTGTGAGAGTAAGGGGGAGACATTTATGGCGGGGTGGGAGGTTGAGGCAAATCGCCTGGCTGCTGATTACGTGCAGCCAGGCACCAGGGCAATTAGAAGAGTACAGGAGGGCACGGTGTGCATCAGAGAAGCTTTGAAAAACAGTTTTATGGCTGGCCAGGCTATGGTGTGAAAGTTCTGTTTGTTTCTCCTTGATGACATTCCCACCCCCCACTCCTTGGTTCCCTGTAAGCTAACCACCGTTCAATCACCACTTGCAGAGGCAATAAAGTCATTGTTACTTCACATTCAGGCATTCTTTATTTATTCATCACACAAATAGGGGGATAACTGCCAAGGTACCTGGGAGGGGTGGAGGAGGAGGGAAGCACAAGGTCACACTGCACTTTTTAGAACTTAAACTTTTAAAACTTATTGAAGGCCAGCCTTCTGTTGCTTGGGCAATCCTCTGGGGTGGAGTGGCTGGAGACCCCCCCCCCACCATGTTCTTGGGCGTCTGGGTGAGGAGGCAATGGAACTTGTGGAGGAGGGCGGTCTGTATTCCTGCTGTCTTTCCTGCAGCTCAGCCGTACACTGGAGCATATGAGTTTGATCTTCCAGCAGCCTGAGCATCGACTCTTGCCTTCTGTCAGCAAGCGGATCCCACCTATCATTTTTAGCCCACCGCTTACTCTCTTCAGCCCACAACCTCTCCTCGTGTTCATATTGTGCTTTCCTGCACTCTGACATTATTTGCCTCCCCACATTCTGCTGTGCTCTGTCAGTGTGGGAGGACAGCAGGAGCTCAGAGAACATTTCATCCCCAGTGTGTGTTTTTTCGCCTTCTAATCTTCACTAGCCTCTGTGAAGGAGAAACATTTGTAGCTGGTGGAGGAAAAGGGAGAGTGGTAGTTATAAAGACCCATTTTAGAGAAAAATGGGTACACTCTTTCACGGTAAACCTTGCTGTTCACATTACACAGCACATGTGCTTTCATTACAAGGTCGCATTTTGCCTCTTGTATTGAGGGCCTGCCGGTTTGGTGAGAGAGATTACTCATGCTTCACCCCTCCCTGCACCGTGTGGCTAACAGCGGGCACATTTCTGTTCCGCTGCAGCCAAACATCCAAGCAGGAACGGACACCTCTGAATGTCTCCTTAATAAAAGCACTGTATTTCAACCAGGTGACCCTGAATTATATCACTTTCCTGAGGATAACACAGCGCGATAAAGAACAGATGTTGTTTGAATGCCAGCAAACACAGAGACCATACGCTGCCATGCTTTGTTATGCAATGATTCCCGACTACATTCTACTGGCCTAGCATGGTAAAGTGTCCATGGCAGACGGAATAAGGCCACCCTCCCCAGAAACCTTTTGCAAAGGCTTTGGGAGTACATCCAGGAGAGCTTTATGGAGATGTTCCTGGAGGATTTCCGCTCCATCCCCATACACGTTAACAGACTTTTCCAGTAGCTGTACTGGCCATGAATGCCAAGGCAAATTAATCATTAAACACGCTTGCTTTTAAACCATGTGTAATATTTACAAAGGTACACTCACCAGAGGTCCCTTCTGTGCCTTCAGGGTCTGGGAGCACGCGTTGGGTGGGTTTGGGAGTTACTGGCTCCAGGTCCAGGTTGAAAAACATATCTTGACTGTTGGGGTAACTGGTTTCTCTGCTTCCTTGCTGTGAGCTATGTTCAATCTCTTCATCATCATATTCTTCGTCCCCAAAACCCGCTTCCCTGTTGCATGATTCTCCATTGACAGAGTCAAAGCACAGGGGTAGCGGTGGCTGCACTCCCTAGCATGGCATGCAGCTCATCATAGAAGCGGCATATTCGGGGCTCTGATGTGGAGTGGCCGTTTGCCTCTCTGGTTTTTACGTAGGCTTGCCTTAGCTCCTTAATTTTCACGCTACACTGCTGTATGTCCCTGTTATGGCCTCTGTCCTTCATGCCCTTTGAGACTTTTTCTAATGTTTTGGCATTTCATTTACTGGAATGGAGTTCAGCTAGCACGGATTCGTCTCCCCATATGGCGAGCAGATCCCGTACTTCCCATTCGGTCCATGCTGGAGCTCTTTTGCGATCCTGGGACTCTGTCATGGTTACCTCTGCTGATGAGATCTGCACTCACCTGCAGATTGCCATGCTGGCCAAACAGGAAATGAGATTCAAAAGTTTGTAGGCCTTTTCCTGTCTACCCTGCCAGTGCATCTGACTTGAGAGCGCTGTCCAGAGTGGTCACAATGGAGCACTCTGGGATAGCTCCCAGAGGCCAATATCGTCAAATTGCGTCCACGCTACCCCAAATTCAACCCAGCAAGGCCAATTTCAGCACTAATCTCATCAGAAGTGGAGTAAAGAAATCAATTTAAAGAGCCTTTTAAGTTGGGGAAAAAAGGGCTTTGTTGTGTGCATGGGTCCAAGCTTAAATCAAGGTAACACTGCTAAATTCAACCTAAAATCATAGTGTAGACCAGGCCTGCCTTAGTAGTATTAGCAGTGTTAGTAGTTTCTCTAAGTTTCTGTTGCAAGGGTTCCCTCTCTGCCCCCCATATCGTCCCACAACACCAGGGCATGCCTCAGTCGCCGGGGTTCAAACCGTAGGAAGTCTGCAGTAAATTGATGCCAAAGAGCGACCCATATACTACTTGTTTGAAGTGCCCTGGTGAGAGACACCAAAAGGACAAGTGCCACATTTGCCAAGGACCCTTAGGATTGCAAGCAGAGACTCAGAATTCTCCTCACGGAGGCAGCCCTCCGCCTGCAGTCCGACCCCGGCTTGGTGGAGCCTGTGCCTAGTGTCTCCTCCTCCGTGCACAGTGCACCGGTGCCGACTATGCACCAGCTGGCAGCAAGGAAGGAGACTAAGGACTCCTGACAACGCATAAGACTTCTGGTAGGTGCCGCTTTTCATCCCTGGTGCCTGAGAAGAAAAAGAAGTGGAGGAGATCGCCCTCTCTCCTTCCTAAGCCTAAGGAGCCATCGACAGGGAGACCTCAGCCCATCTAGCCTACCATGGGCTGGGACACCTCCCAGGGGCTCGTTGACTCCTGCCCTGCAAGGAGTCCAGTTGAGTCTGGCCCACTACTGTTTTCCAGACTGACATGGCTGGGATATTCAACTGCCCTCCACTCTGGAGGCTTTTGAGGCAGAACAGGATCTTATCCCCCTGATGGCACCACTTTCTCCAAGGGATGAGGCACTGGTGATAACTGGCCATCTATCCCATCTAGGGGCAAGCCGGCAGTTATGTCGCACCGCTCCCCATCTCTGTGGCGCCAGTCCCCGGTGCCGGCTGCCCATGGGGGGACTGCACCAATCCCCAGAGGCCCGGCACCACTCATTGGCACCACCCAGTACTACTGCTCCATAGTCTTCGTTTTCAGAGACCTCAGAGTCTGAGGCTGAGTCCTATCAGTCAGGTCCAGCAGCAGACGGTCTAGATCTCAGCGACACTGCCAGTCTCCTCTGGTGCTGTGGCCACCTCAAAGGCAACCACCAACTCAGTGGCCCTTTTGGACTCCCTGGGCCTATCATCAAGCCCAGGGTCAGAGCCAAGTGTCGAGATCCAGGTTGGCGTCGATTGTGTCGACATCCTTCACCCCCTGCAGCAGCTGGCACCGGAGACGCTGCCCATACCTGCTGCTCAGGCCTCTGCACTAGTGACCACCCCAGAGCTGGTGTTAAAGCAGTCCAACAAACAACGTGACCCTCTTGGGGCCAAGGTAAGTGACCAAAGCCATGTGCTGGTGCTCTCATTCTCCTCCTCCTCCTCCTCAGATGAAGGCCGTTGTGGGCATTTCAATGGGCCCTGCGTTGGAGGAAGCAGAGTCCTGCAAAGTTGTTGTGAAGGGTAGCCCAGAATCTGGGGATCCAGGCAGAGAAGCTGTAGAGGATGCTGATTCCATGCTGGACATCCTCACCCCCTCTGGGCCCTTGCACACTGCGCTGCCACTCATAAAAACTTTGTGGCAGATGCTGGCCTCTTTGCCCCCTACAGCAAAGAGAAATGAGACCCTATTTCATTCCCTCAAGCAGATATGAGCATTTCTATTCTCACCCTCCACCCAACTCTTTGGTGGTGGATGCTGCAAACCAAAGGGAGCATCAGGGGTGTCAGGGACCCTCCCCTAAAAATCGGGAAGTGAAAAAGGTGGACTTGTTTGGGAGAAAAGTCTACTTCACCAGTGGTTTGCAGGCGTGTAATGGGTACTAACTAACTTTTAATTTTTGACTTCCCCCTGCCATTCCCAGTGTCTGCATGCATGTGACACAATACATGTGGCCAGTCTTGCAAACAGATTGAGTAAGGTGATTTTGTCCCCTTCTAAAGGAGATTTCGCTCCCCCATCAGTTCAGCCATCCACCACAGTCTCACCTATGCTGCTCCTGGAGTTCAACCCTCTCCTTGGCATGGGATGGCTGCAGCAAGATCCTCTTCTCCTTCCCAGGCTTGTGGGAGCAGCTCCAGTTGCTCTTCACCCTCCCCCTTCCCAGGCTGGATGCTGCATGGGGAAGGGGCAGAGTCACCAGCCTACCTGTAGTTCTCTCAGGAGGGGAGGGAGGAAGTGGGAGCAGGGCTGGGCTGCCAGGGTCTTTGTTCCCTCCCTTCCTGTGAGAATGGTAAGTAGAGGGGGAAAACTCTACTGGCTTCTAGCAGGATTGAACTTTGTGAGGGAGCTGGAGGTTCTCGCATCATTGCTAGATCATTGCCAGTCCTTCTGAAATCCCATCACACATGAAAAAATCGTGAGAGGTGGCAATACCGTAATATACAATATTTTATCCAGGCCAGTTTTGTTCTCCCTTATTTAGAAATGACTAAAGAGAATTTGCTTGTACTTTCCAAAGACACTTGCCTTCAGGCAGACACCAAGCATGGAACATTTCAGCCCAAAAGGTGACTATTAAAAAGTTTTTGCTGTATTTAATGATATGGTACATTTTATATTAGTATAGATGTGTATATCATGTCTGTGTGTGTATATATGGAATAAACATCATAAACAAGTTAGGATAACATAAAATGGGATCTAATGAAAAGTATTTTAAAAGCTTAACTGCAGCCCTGGCTATATATAATAAAAATGTCTCAGTAAGATATGGGAAAATGATTTATAATGTATTATTGGCCTAATTAAAGAGTTGATGGCACTATAACTTGAGTCTTGTGCCTAAAAACACACTATCCCTGAATTATTAATATACTATAATTCATTCCCTGTTGTGCCTTATGCTGCACAGTTCTTATTCCTTTAACAAGTTATTGGCAATGCAGTTGTATCCAAGAATCTAGGGTATGAGAAAGATTAAATGCATAGAACAAATGCAGGCAAAGTAGTTTCACATTTAATGTATTATTTTTGTGACTATGGTATTAAAATAGATCCTTTGTGAGCTTTTCCTGGAATGGGAAGAAAGCATCTTTCTTTACTATTATTCCAAGGCTTCTTTATTGGGGTGTAGTGGACATTTAATTACTTTGAAATTCTCCATAACAAATGTGCTAGTCTTGGCTTGAATCGTCCTGCATGGAAAGAACACCCTCCCCTCTGTCTTTGTGCTCTTTCTCCTCCAAGGAAATCTCTGCACTGGCATTTGCTTGGAAAGGGTTCCCTGGGGCTTCTGGAGGAGCAGGGAACCGTTTGCTTCCATGGTACTGTTCCTGGCGACTTACAACATTTCAGCAGATGGAAATTGTTTAGGAAGTTAATGGTAGCATAAAAATAGGGGTGGAAATTCACCTTTTTGCTTGTGTAACATAATAAAGAAGGTTGATAGGATTTGGCTTATATAATTAAAGTAGAGAATTTTTTAAATATGAGATTCAGTTCTTGTCTATCATAGAAGTCCCATTGGAGCACTCTGTTGACTGCAGGAGCAGTGAATTAAAAATATCAAAATAGGACTGAAAACTGAACAGTTGAGTGTTTATTAGCATTTGTTCAACTCCGGTGACTATTGGACATTTTGAGGGAAAGTATGTTTTTGTTAAAGGTTCAGTACCCCACCACCCCTCCTTATTTCCTTTCTCCCTCTCCTTCCCTTCTCCCTGCCCCCAAAGTCCTCCAGCAAACCCAAGGAAGATTAACCAGACTTGGCATTCCTGCCATTCCTAAGGGGAAAGGTGCAGGCAAAACATTTACACCCCCACCATCTGTCAGGCTGTAGTAGCAAAGAGTGGACTCCCCCTCAATTTTAAAATAAATCCTTTGCAAGTCACTTTTGATAGTTTGTGTTTGCATTCGCTTGTGGGTTCCCCACCATGACTGCTCTTGAACAGCTGCTGTGGGACCTAAACAGTAGCAAAGCTTCAGCAGGAGCCATGCTGCTAAGGGACGACATGGGGTAGCAGAGCAGAGTGGAGACAGGAACCATCCATGTGGTTCAGCAGACCTGGATGTCTTTTTTCCCCATGAATCCATGTGGGTCAGAACTTGTCCGATCCCCAGTCCATGACCCCTAGGCACTTCTCTCCTGACCCCACCCTCTCCTTGAGGGGACAATTTGCCAAGAACTCTGAAGGTGAACCTTGTTAGGTTTTTTTGCCTTTCTAGCTGCCTCCTGCATATTTCTTCACAAAAAAAGTTGATCTGTCCTCTTCTTAAGAGAGAAGAAAATAGCCTCAGTTTTAATGTAAAGATAATACATTACAAAAATGATCTCAAAATGCTTTTTGGCTGAAGCATGTGTGTTCCACTGAGGCAATTTTCTCTTTTCTATTACAAAAGAGAGGATTAAATAACTGACATGAAATTTACAAATTCCCAGTTGTAGCAGTTGCAATTTGTGTTGAATAAATGCAATTGACATGAAAATGTTATTAAACAAAACAAAAACACAAATTGGGAAACTTGAAATATCAAATTTTTCTTTTGCAAATTATGTGTAAAATTGCATTTATTAAAACGATCATGTGTAATATTTGCAGTTTGATTAATTTTAATTCCTATCTGAATTCCTCTTTTAAAGAAATGTAGATCATATCTGAGTCATAAGTTGCGCAACAAAATACCTTTATTTCTGACAATTTAATTTTCACATACCTCTGTTATGCAGGAAGTATACTTTTAATAAGTCATGCGTGTAGAGCAGTAGTTTAACATTCAAAATAAATTATTGTTGTGTTGTAACTGTTTGAGGTACACCCTGAACCTACTGTAAGCAAAGTTCACGTGAGGATTAGATCCATATAGTCAACTATTTACTCTGCATTTTATTGAAAATAAATCTTAGGAGCTGCTATCAGCTTCTGTGGACAAAATTATTTTGGATTACATTTATTTGTGTTGTAATGCTTTTTTTTTGTTCAGGTTTCTTAGACTGTACTAGGAAACCTAGATAAAAGGTTATTTGGGTCTATTTTTTTCTGATTTCTGTTCCTCCCCACCCCCCACCTTTTAAGCAGTGCCTAGCGCTATACGAAACAGTTTCCTGACCTTTTCCAAAGTCAAAACATGAAACAGAGAGAGGAGGATATCCTACGGCTTATAGTGTGTTAAGGGAATTACCTCATCAGCATGAAAGGTCCATTGCTAATGAGCACCAGAGACAAGTGAGCTATTGGAGCGCTGCACTCTTGAGGATATAAAGCAATATGTCAAAACACACTGGCTTCCCCCGCCCCCCTTGTTCAGTCTTTCCTTAGCCTTTCGGTAGACAATCAGGCATGTGGGCGTCCTTGGACTTTTTGCTTTTCCCTATGTCACACTTCTGTCTGCCTTCCATTGCTCTGCACCACTCCTCCCCTTCCAAAAAAAAAAAAAAAAAAAAAAAGAAAATACTAGGTTTGTAGAACTTTAAGGGGAAAGAGGCAAATCCTGCTTTTTTTGGAAAGAAGGCTTGAACAATTTGTTTTCCCCTGGCATGCTGTTTTACATTAGAAAACCAAGGTTTTGTCTACCTTGTTTATCTTGGAAGACTCTAAAGACAACTGTAGAATCAATAAAGCTGAGACATCACAGAAATCAAGTAAGGGACACCTGATTAAGAGGGAAGTATTTTTTTTAAGTTGTTAAAACTTGTTTGCTCTTAAAGATTTTTAGGAAAAATGAGTGTTAAGAATTGAAAGAAGAAAAATCCGTCTCATCTTTCAAGAGCAGACAAACTAGCACTTTATCAGCCCAAAGATGGAACAGTGAATTGATTGATTTCAACAAAATACTCTAAATATCTAGTATTAAACATCTATGGGGTTATGTGTACGAGTTCTGCCCCCAAACTTCTGTTGATTTCAGTGGGAAGCTAATGTCTTGATGATGCCGGAAAAAGTAACTTGCCAGACCAAAACAAAAAAAAATTAATTTGAGGAAAATTGCTTAAGCAAATTGAGACAAGGTAAAGTAGTGCTCTCTACTTATTTTTAAAGCTCTTTTATATTCAGTTTATGAACATAGCAATAAGAGTTCTGGCAGGCACAGCTTTTAGATGATCAACTCTCTTCTGGGATAAGACAGAAATGTATTTTTATAGGGGTGGGGCCATGACAAAAATTGCTTAATTCTGAAGTCAGGAGTCCTGATTTTAAAAAAAAAAAATTCTCTGCTTTGAATGTTGTAGCTGCTAAGATTGGATCAAGGATAAAAATGCATTTTTCACCACTAGTGAGTTGAAAAAAAGAAACCATATGTTTATAAAATGTTTTAAATATTCAGCAGTAGGTTGTGGTTTGGTTTCAAATCCAGAAAAGGTGTCAATAAGACAGGTTTTTTAATTCATTTGAATTCATTCATCTACCAATAGAAACCAAGCAAAAGCTAACTGATTTTTGTGCTGACATATAGACAAGCAAAAACTAAAGGGCTCTGTGGCAAACTGCCAGCACTATTATGATGGGTCCTGTGCTTTCTACTCTTGTGGGGGTTCAGGGCACTGTTTCTCACCCCTGAACTGGGATATCAGCTGTCCCACTAGTGCCCCAGAAAAGAGGAATGGAGAAGGAGGGACCCAGGCCCACCCTCTACTCCAGGTCCCTGCCCAGGGGCTCTAGGGATAGCGGTAAACCACTTGAACTAGCAATTCCTTCCCCTGGGCTACTTCCCTCTCCAGCTCTTCAGCTTGTGGGGCTTCCTGCCCTCTCTTCACTGGGGCCAAGTTTCTCCCATCTCCTTGTGTCTGTAGAGTCCCTCTGCTCTGCACAAGCCAGGTTTCCCTTTCCCTAGGGTTTTGGTCTTCTGGCCCACAACAGCACTTCTCCAAACCGCTCTGCTTCAACTCCTCCAATTGTCTGATTGAAGCAGGGGTGTTTTATCAGGTGACTGGCTTCAGGTGCTCTAATTGGTTTCAGGTGCTTTAATTAATCTGTAGCAGCCTCTCTTCCCTCTACAGCAGTGGTTCCCAAACTGGGATTCATGAAATATTACAGGGGGTTCTTGGGGGGAAAAATTCCCTAATGGTGGACAAAGCTGTCCCTAGGGATCCTGGGCAGCATGGGGCCAGCAGCCCGGAGCCCCTAGACTTCTAAGAGCTAAGCAGTTCAAAGCAAGCATATCTATCATACTGAGGAGATTTAAACTTCAAGACTCCTTATAAAAAATGGAAAGGGAGGTGAATATTTTTTGCTGTTTTTAAAATTGAATAGGAAGCTAGCATTGTTTTTAAAATTATTATGAAGAACAAGTTTAAGCTTTTTTGAAATGTGCACTGTTTTTGCCTGGACTGCTCAAGACCTGAATGCTTGTGTAGGAGGAACTCTTTTTAGTGAGATCTTGAAGAGTTGCCATTTTCATAATGTAATAAAAATACTGTAATGATAAATAATTAATAGTGTGTAACAAGCATGTCAAAAAACAAATTTTATACTTCCAAGATCACTGCTTTTATAATTTATATTCAGGTACAGGAGAAAATCCCTGGAAATATTCATTTTTAAGAGGGGGTTTGTGAGACTTGACGTGCTAGTAAAAGGGGTTCACAGGCTGTTAAAGTTTGGGAACCACTGCTCTACAGGGAATAAGGCTCTCACCATCCTGAGGCTTACATATCTCCCATCTATCACTCTCCTGCTGCCCTCTGGCCATGCTATATCACAGGCTCCAAAGGAGCTAATTGGTATAGAGTCAATGATAGTGGTGAAATACCCCAGACTTGTCATCCTGAACATTTAAACATCCGTGGTTGCAGATATAAAAGCCAAAAACTCTTTCTTACTTCCTAGGTCTTTCACATGTCCTCTGTGGTCCAACCAACACAGCTAATCACATGTTGGTCTTTTCATTAGATATCAATATAGAGGCCATTACTATCCAACCATCATCTTGCACAGATGAGCGTTACCTTTATGGTGGAATTTTCTACCATAAAGGTAAAGCTAGTCTGTGCAAGAGACAGAGCTTTTTCAGGAGCTCAACTGAGATTGTGGAATGAACTCCCACAGGCCCTAAGGACCATCACAAACCTCATCACCTTCCTCAAAAAGTGCAAGCTGCTTTTCTTCAACCTACCTTCTCTAACAAAACACAGAGCAGTATTGCATTTAAAAACAACACACAATTACTCCCAAAACAAAACACTCCAGAGTTCACGTAATTCTCCCTCAGGGAGAGGATTAGAGAGAGAACTAACCATAAAGGGCAGATGTTAGTTACATCACTTAAAGCACTACTGGGTGTTTAAAAACCTATATAGAATAATACATACAATAGTATATTGTAGTGATATCATTATAGATTTTTATTATCTTTATAGGTATGAGTACATGATATTTTGAGTACATTTTCCATGATAGTCTCTAATTCTAGTACAATTTCAGGGATATAGATTACTTGAAGCGTTGATGGAAAATTTTTTTGTACGTGTTGTACCAAATTTTCAGTAAGTTCCAAACAAAATAATTAGATACTAGTTCTCTAGGGATGATTCAACCAATACTATATCTTCAGCATTGCTGTAAATATATAATTGTTAAAATGTTAATTTAACAAAATTATTTCAAGCTTTAATTTTTCACGTTTACATTATATCATTCATACATTTTGCAAGGGCTCCTATTATTAACTTAAAACAAAGAAATTGTTCAGAAATGACTTGATTGCTATTAAGCTACAGAAAGTGGTCAATATGAAACTGCATAATTGCCTTTATTGAATAACAAATTAGTGCTTCCCAAACAGGTGCACTAGATGCTTTCAGATCATGTAACAGAATATGCCCCTTGAGTGGTAAAACAAGACGACATTAGAAGACTTCTACTTTAAGAATAAAAATAATTTTTACTCGTTTATTATTTTCCATAAATCTGCTGGTTTTCTTCCCTGCTTTCTTTCTCTAATCATTCTGTAAAGTAACTATTTTGTTGGTACTATAAGAGTAGCTATAATAGCATGGCATCAAATTTTATTTTACTGGTACAACAGTACATATATAAGTTTGTCAGTGATAAGTACTTAACATGTATTAATAATTCTGTAACTTACAGTCAAATTGTTCCTTGAGGTCTTCAGTATTCTAAGCACAACTTAAGTGTCCAGTCAGAGTGTCTTTATAGTTCGTTTCCATTATGGAATGAATGTAGTAACTCTTAGAATCAGGTTTTCATGACAAATGCTTGTGGAATGTAGATGTAAACATTGCTGCCAGTAAACATTTGCCAATATTCACTTAAAGTTCTTGTTTCCATGTTTCTGACAATAAACTTTTCACTATATCTGGGAAAAAACTTAAGTTGAAGTAAATTTATTTAAAGATTTGAATGAATATTTGTGGAAAGTCTTTTACAGTATTCAATTTGTACTAGTCCTGAAGCACTTTACAACTATAATATATGATACAACATTACTGAAATTGAGCTGTTTCTTAGATGAAACAAAATAACATTATATTGGCATAAAATGTTCAGCACAACACAGAGAAGCAGTTTGACCAGGCTCTTAAGGCGAAGTCCATACAGAGCAGATGTAAGTTCCCATTTAAAAGGTATTAAGTATTAATGCCTTTAAATGTTGAAGAAGGCAAAGAAGTAAACATTTTCAACCCAATAATTTCTTTGCCCCATTGTGTTCTCTATATTGTTTAGCTTCACAACATCCTAAGCCACTGTTTTGATCTGTGTATATGTCAGCTGTCTTGCAGTTAGCGCTTGGACTTTTTAGAGCTGGTTTAACTGAAGTAAATGGAAAACTCTTAACTCTGATGGGATGAACATTTAGGACATAAGGTATAGTCATGCTCCTTGAAGTAGGTAAGTACTTGTCTCCAGTAATACGAAGTACTCTTTTTTCACAACCTTAATGGGCCGTATATATCACAGACTGTTGCAAGTCAGCCTGCTAACTGAGCCCCTACACTCTGCAGTTGCCAGAGGCAAAATAGCAGTTGGATGCAGTAGATCTGTTTGGGTGAGTTTTTCACAAGATGGATCAGTTTTGATTTTTAAAACTGTTAAAAATTTTTTTTTCACCTGTAAGTACTTACTAGACCAGATTCTGCTCTCATTTACACTGGTGTAAGTCAAAAGTTCCATCTTTGATTTACAGTACTATAAGTGAGACTAGAATTGGACCCACAATGTCTTTAGTCGACTGATATGTGTCGTCCCCTAAGCATTCTAACCATAGTCTCAAGACTGCATTTAAACCATCCATGATGAAAGATATTGAACTAAGTAACAGCATCTGGAGTACTGTTCAAGTGATTATTTTGAGCATTAGGTTTCTACACTGTGGTAGATATTTTTGGCAAGTATGTACCTCTGCTAAAAAATTGTTGCTATTATGGCATTGTTTTAGTCATATACTGAAGCTCTTTTTCTTAAATGAACTTTTAATTCATTCTTTGTTTTGTTTTTATTTTTTGCATAAGAACACCACATGCTAATTCACCCCATGGAGCGTGAGTATTATCCAAACATCACAAAGTCAGTTCCAAAGTCCAGACGCTTACCAGTCCCTCCCTCACAAAGCATGTAATAGCAAAATCCTCATTCCAAATTGAAGTCAACCAGAACTTTGGAGTATCTTCAGAGTAAAATACTGTGCAGAACAGCTGCAAGAGTTTTGATATATAACCCTTGGTGGGGTGAACATCACCCCATAATACTGAAAATATACAACATCATTTACACATGATGACAAGATAATGTTTTTATAAGAATTTCTTCAAAAGAGGAAGGAATACCAGAACAATTAAAAATAACCATAGATACTTTCCCATTGTGTAAAGTCCACATTGGGTACTGCCATAATGGCAGCCAACACCTTCTTGGCTATGAGCCCTGTCAGTTACCTCAACTCTGATTCAGGCAGAAATGAAGCTCAACCCTTCTACCGGATCTCTTCCACCCAATCCTCCACCTTCCAGACTGGGGAAAAACCTTTAATCCAGAATTCCTATTCTCTTGCCTCCAAACTGTAGAGTTTGTCACTATACATAAAACATGAATAAGAGCACTTGAAGCCCTCCTTTTGTGCTGCTTTTTAAAATAAATGGAATTTGGATGCAGATTCTTGCATTCTGTGAACAAGACTCAGATACAGATGCCAATTAAAAAATATTGGACGTGATTCTCTAGTCCCCTCTGGTCCTTTTGCATTGGTGCAGTGGCACAAAGGAGCCAGAACCTAGCTGGCTTTCAGAAACTGAGAATTCTGCCCATGTGGCATAGCCAGGTCCTTTGTTGTCTCTCTCCTACATCAATGACCTAGCACAGGGGGCATGGTATAGTGGAAGGAAGTATAACTGGGACACAATAGCACTTGGTTATTCTCAGCTCATGAACAGCTCCCTGTGGGTCGTTACCATCTAGGGTTGTTTACAGCAACTCTAAGTCTATTCTAAGATACACTAGAGCCTGGGTCAGCATAGAGCTGGACTGGAGTCAGGGAGCTACGATCAATTCCTTCATCATCTCTCTTCCCCCTCCTCATCCCATCAGATATTATCAGGAGAGAGTAAGTGCAACAGAGGATCTGGGCAGCTTTTATTGGGGTGGTTTTTTTTGTTTTTTTTTTTACTTCAGAATTTGATAGCTGGTCTTTCATAGGGAGACAATGTGTTATTTCACATTGTTAGGGGAAAATGAAATTATTAAACCTCAAAAAATTTATAAACCACTATGGAAAGGATGACTGGATTTACCTCTGCCCTTCCAGCCTCCTATTGCTAATCTGATATTATTTTCTAGGACACTAGTTAGATACCTGACGCTTTTACAGTTTTTCTTAGTGAGTAAAGCATCTTCACTTTGGCAAGATATATGGGGATTCATACTGCCCACAAGCATTATTCTGAAAAGCTTTTGAGTCAGACCACACTTAAATCATGATGCTATCCAGAAAAGAGACTCTCATTGAAAACTACCTCTGATCCTTTTTATGGGGAATATGATTGCTTCTATTCAACACCCTTATTAGTGAGTCCAATAATTAGTTCTAACTGTAAGGACATACAGTTGTCCCTCCGAAGCCAAGAAGAGGAAAAAAACAATTTGGTTTCACAAAGATGTTTCACTGAAAGTTGTCTCTTGTTTAGTTACATGCTCTTGTTTTTTCCACATTGTACACAAATAGCGCTGTGACTGCATGTACCCCGTACCCTACCCACCATTGTAATAATCTTTGTACAAAGTGTGCCTTGTAAGCAGTGCTTAATTTATAATGAAAGATGTGCCAGGGCTCAATTAATGATTTTTGTTTTTAATTTTAAACTTATGACTTTGAATGTGTGGTGGCATTACTGTCATTACCACTATTTGAAAGCGTATCCTACTGAACGTACTCGTGTTAGATGTTTACAACTGCATATTCTATATTGTGTACAAAGTAGTAGCTTGTGCAGAAAAAGAAATTAGAAGCTATTGCAGAGAATAAAGTCTGTATATGTGCTCTAGCTACAGCCCTATCCACCTTTGCTCTGGCTTTCTCCCCAGTATTATTACAGAATATTATCATCACACCTCCCTCATTCGCTGCCCTCTTTTAATGCCTCCCCTCCAACACACACACATTCTCCCCAACTATTCTTTGTTCAGTTGAAATAACAGTAACAGCAGTATTATATTGTGCTAGTACTTAACAACCAGCTATGGTACATTGCAATAACAACTTCTAAATAAATCAATAAAAGTAGTTAACTATGTCTGTTTTCTATATTATTAAGGAACATTGTTAATAGATGTCACAAATTATATTTTAGTGTGGAATGAACAAATGTAACCAGACTTAAAAAAACAAGATTTAAGATTTTTCCTTACACTAATTCTGCAGTGCGTGGGAGAGGTGGTATTGGATCCAGCCTTGTGTTTTACTTCTCCAGGTAAGTCCATAAAATAGCCAAGTTAGCCTGGCTATCTTGTTTTCTTTCCTTGCTTCTTGTGTCATCGGCTCCTCTGTGTCCTCTGCATCATCCCAGTCTCCCTGCAGGACTCTACCCTCTAGCTTTTTGTTTTATTTGACTCATTTTTCTGCTCCTCCCTGACTTTGTGCCCTGGGAGGCTGCCCCGCTTGCCCCACCCTGGTTACAGCCCTGATGGAATCAACTGTGTTGAGAATTTTAAGAAAACACATTTCAGAGCAAAATATAGAGTTTTTTTTTACTTTCATAATTGATGTGGCAATCCCAGAGGTGCCAGAGCTATGAAGTGCCAAGCCTAGAAGTGCCAGGGCTCAGCCCTGGCACAAATTAAGCACTGCTTGGAAGGTATCACTTGAAAACTCATAATTTACTGGTCAATTATCGTCCTGATAAAATGTGTGGGGTGACATTTTATGTGAAGCTATAAGATTCCACTGTATGGTGTTAATACATGTTCCAAACCATAACCCTACCCAAGCAGAAGCTGGCGAACAGGTCTGTCCTAAACAAAGGAATGTGCTTTACTTAATTTGCATTTCTTTAAGCAGTAAACAGAGAAATCTATCAGAAAGTGGCAACAAAGGACACTCCACAGGTGAGGAAAAGTGACGGGGCATCCTTCCCCACAGACTTTTTGTCTGCTGGTAGCCAGATAGAAATGTTTTTTGAGAGGGTGACTGAAACTATCGAAAGGAGGGACAAACACCCCAAGACCTTGCACCCTCCCTGCACATCATGTTGCACCTGAAATGACAAAGGAAGCATTTGTTGGATTCTGGGAGAAGGGGTCCTGACCTAAGAATACTGCTGAAAGCATGTGGTGTGAAACTTTGCTTGAATTTGCTATAGTTTAAGTTAGGCAGCAATAGCATTCTAACTTTATTTTCATTTCTGACTTGTATGCCTCACTATTTGTGCTCACTTAAAATCTCACTCTTTTGTAGTTATAAAATAATAAAACAAGTTTATTATTTTATCTAATCCAGTGTGTTTAAATTTAAGTGTCTGGAAAACTCCATTTGGGGTAGCAAGTTGTGTGCATATTATTTCTATTAAAAGAAATAACAGATGCTATATAAACTTGTATTGCCCAAGAAGGGGCTGGGCAGTACAGAACTTGCATTTCTGGGGGATGGGAGGGATGGGAATTTAAGAGAGGGAGTGTGTTGGGGTCATCCTGCAGCATAACCAAGGCTGGTAAGAACCAAGGTGTGGCTAGCTGGCTGCAGGACATGTAGAGACATAGCTGGGAGTGACTTGCATGCTGGAGGCTGTTTGTGAACAGCCCAGACTGGATGTTACAGCAGCAAAGCATTGTAAAGGGCAGGTTAGAGGGTAGTGGTGACACAGCTACTCATTAGTCTCAAGTGTACCCTGGTATGCAACAGCAACATGTCATGGTTCTGTTTCATTAACAGATTTACGTGTCATTTTGTAAAAGTTACTAAAAATCATTCTTTTAAGTATTGGTTTATATTTTTCAGGGACTCATAGTACAGAAAACCTTCAAATGTATTTCCTAGGTTTGTGTGAATAATGAAAATATATCCACAATATTACAAGGATGTTTATGACCATGGTGCCATAGATTAAGAGTAAGGACTACATCTTCAGGTCTCCATTATTTTCCAGATCCATTTTTAATACATCCCTGTAAAACTTGGCATGTATAAAGTTAATGAGACTTTATGGTACTGAATTAAGTCGGTGAGACTTCACGGTATGAGTTAGACTTCATAGTATTGCTTATGATGCATGAACTCATGCAGAATCTAAAATATAAGCAAGAGAATCAAGTGAATGACATTGTATTTTGTTTTCAATATTTTAAAATGTATCTTTAAAAAATCAGATGCTGGTTATGTGATGCCAAACATGGCACTGGTCACTCTCTTGCAACCTGTTATAGGTTGTTGCAATGCAAGGGGAATCAGAAAAAGAGCCATTTGCAGACTGCACTGAAAATACAGATTTTATTCACAGATATTTGAGTGAAGTAAAATAATCAATCATCCATTATGCTTAAGGTATTACCAAAATTGTGATATTCTCTTCAGTTTCTCTGGATTTAAAAACATCAATAAAGTCTAAAGATTTCACCAAGCATAAGAATTTTCCAGTCTTAGTACACAAAGCTGTTGGAGTCTATCATAAAGATTAATTAGTTGGCGTAGTTATATCTTATCATTCCCAGAGGCTGCTAAAATTATAATTTGCTGAAGCTGCAAAATCCTACACCCATTCTGAGGTTTTGTAACTGAACATATTAGATACAGCAAGAACAGCTGCATTAAAAAGGTTGTTGGAAACAAATAGAAAATGCTGTAGTGTTCTTTTTTTAGAGAAATGATGTTTGCATCACTATCCAGTGGACATCTGAAAATCATAAATTATTAAATATTGGGAAATAATTTGCTATCATTATAAACTTTTTATCCACGCATGATTTTTATCCCCAGCATCTTGTAAGAATTACAGAAAACTATGAGACAGGAACTCTGGTCATGCAAATGTAGGTCACCACAATTCTTTTAACATTCTAGCAATTTAAAGGCCCACATAAATCAATGCTATAACTTGCAGGTTATACACCAATCTCTCTGTCTCAGATATAGTACCATTTGCACATGCCAGACAAGTGCCAGAAAAAAAAAAAGAGAGAAATTCTACTCTCCTGTATACCAGTGCAATGCCAGTGACTTTAATGTGCTTAGTAAACACATGCAAATGAAAACAACAAACAAAACAAAACTGTAGTAGTGTTTGGTATGTAGCATCTTCACTAAATTCACTCACTGATTAAACTGATTCTTTTTAATTTGATTAAACTTCTGGAACCAAATTATTTGTATTAAAAATAACACAGCCTCTATACTTTGTTTTGATTGCCATAGGCATTGAGGATGAGATTATGGCTAGCTCTCTATGCTCCCTACTTCCCTGTGTCAGCAACCCACGTTTCTGGTTACAACATATCTGGGAAAGCAACCTTCATAGGATTTCTACTCCCACGCAGGTGGATGTGAGAGATTGAGAAGTAAGGAGCCTGGTCTGGATGGCAAGCGAGAAGGAGTGAAAAAATTGCAGTCCTGAATGATGGGGAGGATGGTGGTGGTGTTGACAATGATAGACCAATGGAGAAGGTTTAGAAAGGAAGTAGGGATTTCTGTTTTGGCCCTGTTCAGTTAAAGATGTTGGCAAGAAATTTAAGAGCGGATTTCAGAGAGATGAACGGTGAAATATGGAATTGGATTGAAAGAGACACTTTAGTGGGGTGAAGGGGGGCGGGAGAGAGATTTATAAGCCATCAACACACAAAAGAAAGATGAAACCACGTGAGTTCATGAGATTTCCCAGAGACAGTATGTAAAGTAAAAGCAGAAGGCCAAGGACAGAGCCCTAAGAAACTCCCACCAAGAGATGCTAAAAGAATGGTCAAAGATGTAGGAGGGTAATCAGGAGAGGATGGTCTCATAACTCAGTGAGAATAAGATCTCAAGAAAAACAGGATAACTGACAGTGTCAAAAGCAGCACAGAGGTTGCTACCCAATCACCCCTTAACTCACATATCTTTGGTCTTGTTGATGTCTCCCTAGTGTTTTACCCTAGGCAAGATGTGTAGCTTTTTGCAATGCACTTCACTGGGAGAGGACAAGTCTGCCCCTGCCCTTTGGCCAAGAATGAGCAGGTTTTTTAGGTCCCATAAACTCTTTACCTTTTAGCACATCTCCTAGAGATATTGCATTTTCCCCCCACTCGTTGGCCAATGGCTTGAAACGCCCCCACAACAGTATCATTCTTTAAAACAAGATTTATTAAAATCAGTAAGCTCTGAATAAGTTTCAGTAAGCGGCACAGGAGGCGGCGAACAGAGCGGCTAACAGGGGAGTTTCAGTGGGAGTGCTGTTGGAGGAGCAGGTTTTTGTGGTTTGTGGTGTTTGTGTGTGAGTGAGTGTGTGTGCAGGCTGCTAGGGGCTGTGTGCTGGGAGCGAGGCTGAGCCCTGAGTTGGGGGCGGGGCTTACCTGATTAGGGGTCCTATATAAGGAGGCAGGCACTCAGGCAGCGGCACAGGAGGCGGCGAACAGAGCGGCTAACAGGGGAGTTTCAGTGGGAGTTTCCAGGGGGAGGTTACAGGGGAGACCAAGGCAGAGGAACCAGGAAGGCAGACTAGGGAAGAGGCAGGGGTCTGCAAGCAGCCCAACCCTCGTTGGTGGCCTGCAGAGTGGTGTGAGGCGTGGATTGCCAGGCACACAGTTGGAGCGCTACGATGGAGGCAGAGGTAGCAGGAGCAGACACACTGAGGATGACTGGATGCGGTAGCTGCGGCATGTACATGGTCCTAGAGGGAGCACCTGAAAGGAGTTTCACCTGCATGAAGTGCCGCCTGATAGAGCTGCTGGAGGAAAAGGTAAGGGGACTGGAGATGCAAGTGGAAACTCTGGCTGAGTTTAGAAGGGGATTTGAGCAGATGATGGAACACAGACATGATGAGGCGCAGGGGACAAGCTCAGACAAGCGGATAGAAGCAAGACCAAAGGACTCTGAGGAGGGGCTGCTGGGTGAGGAAAGTGGACGGTGGCAGCATGTGACTAGGAGAACCAGGCAGAGGAAAAGACGGGCCAGTGATGGAGACATAGAACTCAGGAACAGGTTTGCTGAGTTGGGAAATGAAGATGGAGCACAGCAGGCTGCTGAAGGACAAAGGGCAAGGAAGAAGAGGCGAGCAGCTAGTCCTGCAGAAAGAGGGGAGGAGTCGATGGAGGCGACACCAAGTGGGAGCCCTAGGAGGACTGTAAGGGCGAATACACATCGTAAGGAATTGCGACCACCTGCTGTGGGGGATGGACCGCAGAATCGCACTGTCGCCAGGAAAAGGCAAGTTTACGTGATTGGAGACTCTTTACTGAGAAGAGTGGATAGGCCTGTAACTAGACCTGATCGGGAGAACAGAAGGGTGTGCTGTCTGCCAGGGGCTAAGATACAGGATGTGGACCTGAGGCTGAATACGATCTTAGCGGGAGCGGGAAAGAATCCGTTGATTATCCTTCATGTGGGAACGAATGATACGGCTAGTTACTCGCTGGACTGTATCAAGGAGGACTATGCCAGACTGGGGAAGAGGCTCAAAGACATCGAGGCTCAGGTGATCTTCAGTGGGATTCTGCCGGTTCCTAGAGCGGGGCGACGAAGGAGTGACAAGATTATGGCGATCAACAGATGGCTTAGGGAGTGGTGTTATAAGGAGGGCTTTGGAATGTACGGTCACTGGGAAGCGTTTACGGATAGACGACTGTTCGCTCAGGATGGACTTCATCTAAGCAAGGAGGGAAATAGAATTCTAGGATGGAGGCTCGCCGACCTCATCAAGAGAGCTTTAAACTAGGAAGTTGGGGGAGATGGTTGGGAGATGTTCGGGAGATCTCCACGCCGGAATGTAACCTGGAGAGGAAAGTAAACAAAGTGAGAGGGGACACCCTTGTGGTCCCAAGATTTGATCCAAGGAGGAATAGTGGAGAAACCAGAGTAGCGGGTGATGCTGGTGGTAAAAGGCCTCTGCACGACGGGGGAAAGAATGCCACTGATGCCAAACGCCAAAAATTAAAAGGCCTGTACACTAATGCGAGGAGTCTAGGTAATAAGATGGAGGAACTGGAGTTACTGGTGCAGGAAGTGAAACCGGATATTATAGGGATAACTGAAACCTGGTGGAATAGTACTCATGACTGGAGCACGGGTATTGAAGGCTATGTGCTGTTTAGGAAAGACAGAAAGAAAGGCAAAGGTGGTGGAGTAGCCTTGTACATCAATGATGACATTAACTGTAGCGAAATAAGAAGCGATGGAATGGATAAGACAGAGTCTGTCTGGGCGAAAATCACATTGGGTAAAAAAGCAACTAGAGCTTCCCCTGAGATAGTGCTTGGCGTGTGCTACAGACCGCCGGGATCTGATTGGGATATGGATAGAGACCTCTTTAATGTCTTTAATGAAGTAAACACAAAGGGGAAATGTGTGATTATGGGGGACTTCAACTTCCCGGATATAGACTGGAGGACGAGTGCTTGCAAGAATAATAGGGGTCAGATTTTTCTGGATGTGATAGCGGATGGATTTCTTCATCAAGTAGTTGAAGTACCTACGAGAGGAGATGCCATTTTAGATTTGGTGTTGGTGAGCAGTGAGGACCTCGTAGAAGAAATGGTGGTAGGGGACAACCTTGGTTCGAGTGATCATGAGCTGATTCAGTTCAAACTAGATGGAAGGATAAACAAATGTAGATCTGGGATTAGGGTTTTTGACTTCTCGAGGGCTAATTTTAAAGAGTTAAGGAAATTAGTTAGGGAAGTGGATTGGACGGAGGAATTAGTGGATTTGAATGCGGAGGAGGCCTGGAATTACTTTAAGTCGCAGCTGCGGAGACTGTCGGAAGCCTGCATCCCGAGAAAGGGGAAAAAAACCATGGGCAGGAGTCGTAGGCCAAACTGGATGAGCAAACAACTCAGAGAGGGGATTAGACAAAAGCAGACAGCTTACAGGGAGTGGAAGAAAGGCAGGATCAGCAAGGAAAGCTACCTTGGCGAGGTCAGAACGTGTAGGGATAAAGTGAGGAAGGCTAAAAGCCGCATTGAACTGGACCTTGCAAAGGGAATCAAAACCAATAGTAAAAGGTTCTACAGCCACATAAATAAGAAGAAAACAAAGAAAGAAGAAGTGGGCCCACTATACACTGAGGATGGAATGGAGATCAAGGATAACCTAGGCATGGCCCAACATCTAAACAAGTACTTTGCTTCAGTTTTTAATAAGACTAGTGAACCTTGGGATGATGGAGGGATGATAAACGGGAATGTGGATATGGAAGTGGATATTACCGCAACTGAGGTAGAGGCCGTACTTGAACAGCTCGATGGGACGAAGTCGGAGGGCCCGGACAATCTCCATCCGAGGATATTAAAGGAAGTGGCGCGTGAAATTGCGAGCCCGTTAGCGAAAATTTTTAAGCAATCGGTAAACTCGGGGGTTGTGCCGTATGATTGGAGGATTGCTAATGTAGTTCCTATTTTTAAGAAAGGGAATAAAAGTGATCCGGGTAATTATAGGCCTGTTAGCTTGACGTCTGTAGCATGCAAGGTCTTGGAAAAAATTTTAAGGGAGAAAGTAGTCAAGGACATAGAGGTCAATGGTAATTGGGACGAATTGCAACACGGATTTACTAAAGGTAGATCGTGCCAAACCAATCTGATCTCCTTCTTTGAGAAGGTGACGGATTACTTAGATAAAGGAAATGCGGTAGATATAATTTACCTAGATTTCAGTAAGGCGTTCGACACGGTTCCGCACGGGGAACTGTTAGTCAAATTGCAAAAGATGGGAATGAATATGAAAGTTGTTAGTTGGATAAGGAACTGGTTAAAGGGGAGACTCCAGAGGGTCGTATTGAAAGGTGAATTGTCAGGCTGGAAGGAGGTCACTAGTGGAGTCCCTCAAGGATCGGTTTTGGGACCGATCTTATTCAACCTTTTTATTACGGACCTTGGCACAAAGAGCGGGAATGTGCTAATAAAGTTTGCGGATGACACGAAGCTGGGGGGTATTGCTAACACGGAGAAGGACAGGGATACTATTCAGGAAGATCTGAACCACCTTGTTAACTGGAGTAATAGGAACAGGATGAAATACAATAGTGAAAAGTGCAAGGTTATGCATTTAGGAACTAATAATAAGAATTTTGGATATACGATGGGGGCGCATCAGTTGGAAGCGACGGAGGAGGAGAAGGACCTTGGGGTGCTGGTTGATAGCAGGATGACTATGAGTCGCCAATGTGATACGGCTGTTAAAAAAGCAAATGCGATTTTGGGATGCATCAGGCGGGGTATTTCCTGCAAGGATAAGGAGGTGTTAGTACCGTTATACAAGGCGTTGGTGAGACCCCATCTGGAATACTGTGTGCAGTTCTGGTGTCCCATGTTCAAGAAGGATGAATTCAAACTGGAACAGGTTCAGAGACGGGCTACAAGGATGATCCGAGGAATGGAAAAACTGCCTTATGAAAGGAGACTCAAAGAGCTTGGCTTGTTTAGCCTGGCCAAAAGAAGGCTGCGGGGGGATATGCTTGCTCTATATAAATATATCAGGGGGGTTAACGTTAGGGAGGGAGAGGAATTATTTAAGTTTAGTACTAATGTAGGCACGAGGACGAATGGGTATAAACTGGATATTAGGAAGTTTAGACTCGAAATTAGACGAAGGTTTCTAACCATTAGGGGAGTGAAGTTCTGGAACAGCCTTCCGAGGGAAGTAGTCGGGGCAAAAGACTTTCCTGGCTTTAAGACAAAGCTCGATAAGTATATGGAGGGGATGTTATGATAGGATTGTCAATTTGGGCAGTTGATCTTGGATTACCACCAGATAGGTCTGCTCAATGATCTGCGGGGAGATGTTGGATGACATGGGAACTGAGTTACTGCAGAGAATTCCTTCTTGGGTGCTGGCTGGTGAGTCTTGCCCACATGCTCAGGGTTTAGCTGATCGCCATATTTGGGGTCGGGAAGGAATTTTCCTCCAGGGCGGATTGGCAGGGGCCCTGGAGGTTTTTCGCCTTCCCCTGCAGCATGGGGCACGGGTCGCTTGCTGGTGGTTTCTCTGCAGCTTGAGGTCTTCAAACCAGTTTTGAAGATTTCAATAACTCGATCCTGGGATAGGGGGTGTTATAAAATTGGATGGGTGGGGTTCTGTGGCCTGCCTTGTGCAGGAGGTCAGACTAGATGATCAGATTGGTCCCTTCTGACCTATTAGTCTATGAGTCTATGAGTCTATGAGTCTATATGTAGAAAGAATCTCCAAACATTTTCAAGTTCACCCTTTACTAATTTTCACTCTTCCCTGACTTAAAATGTATAGGCACAGTCCTGGAATTCACACTCAGTCCTTTCTCAGAGAAAATGTGACCTGTTGAAGGAAGACCTAATAAAATAAATAGGTATATCTCCAATTATTAGTTATCTCCTAGAACTGGAAGGGACCTCAAAAGGTCATCAAGTCTAGCACCCTGCCTTCACTAGCAAGACCAAGTACGGATTTTTGTCCCAGATCCCTAAGTGGCCCCCTCACAGATTGAGCTCACAACCCTGGGTTTAGCAGGCCCATGCTCAAACCACTGAACTATCCCTCCTCTTCGGTAAGGGCTGTGGGACTGCAGTTTGTGTTAAAGGGGGGAAATATTTTGTGTCCTCTTTTATATTTAGCTCAGTCTGAATCAAGAAAAAATTCAACATTAATCATTTTAAACCAGATGATCTTTTTCATCTGGAGTGAGCTTACCCTTAGGGGCACTACACAGTACAGCTCTTAAAAGTAAGTCTGTATTCAAAATCATGCATTGAATAACCACATTTTCAAAAGAAGCATTTCAACTGTTTGCAGAAATACAACTGTCCATGCAAAATCAACACATATGGGAGGAGGATCATGCTGATTAGGAGGCATAACAATATGAGCTCAATGTAAGGGAATGGCAAGAGTCCTGGTGGCTCGGTGCACACCTATTCAGTGAGACCACATAATAATTTCAGCCTGATTATATCATTTTGTCAACAGGCAGGTATTTAAGCTGCTTTTCCACTGCACACATTTTACTCATCTAATCATAACTTTCTTTAGACAAGTAAAATGATAGCTTTTTCCTTGACAACAGGAAACAAACTGGTCTAAATCAAGTTCAATGTACTGTGCAGTAAAAGATGAGCTGGTGAATTATATTTCAACCAGAAAACATCAGAGAAATTCTGCCTGTTAAGGATTTTGTGAATTCATAGGAGAAACTTGGTTTTAAAAATAAATATCACTTATAACTTGAAGGACTCATGATTTTTTCCATTGTTTAGCTGTTCACTGGTAATTACATACATACATGCACACAACCGATAGTCCTAAAGCTGTGAGGCACTGAAGAAATCAGTTCAGATTACCTTATTCATATTTAAGGAACATTTAATATCTGCGACCCAAAAACTAGCATTCCTTAATCTAAATCACAGAGCAGAATAAGGCCTGCAGCCTTTATGGTCATATACTATGGACAGGAAAAAAATGTACTTTACGATATCCCGATAAACAAATCACTCTTCATTTAAAAGTCTGCTCCTGGGAAGTGAGAAGACTTCTCAGCCTCTTGTAGGAGGTGGTCAACCCTTTTAGTACTGGGTCTTACGATTCCCTGTGGAAGCCAATTTTCCAATTGTAAATAGAGACTGGGCAGTGTGTCTATTACATACAAACCTTCCACATCCACTTTATGACACCACAGCACTTACATAAAAAAAAAATTAGTGTGGTGATAATACACCACTCTTTGTATCAAGGCTATATGTGAATAAACTAATTGCTGTGCCAATGTTCTGTGGTAATTTTTTCCCCCCATGATTGAAAGGAAGATAAGGTAACTCTACAGTAACAGAGTTAAGATAATTTGGGTAGCTTAACCTTAACCATGTTTCTTACTTGAACCCTAACTGCATTTCATTTAATTTTTTTTTTAATAACTGCATTGTCCTGTAAAAGATATTTCCTCTTAGGTATGTGAAATGTACTCTCAATTTTAACTTCATTTTCAGGATTTTTTTTTTGGTCTGGTATCTTCCATAGTTTTATAAATATTCCTGAGGGGTCTACTGAATGTTTAACTTAATTGCTGTGATGGTAAATGAAACAGGAATGTAGGAATGTGTAACATGACTGCATTCCTTAATTCTTCATCCCAAACTTTAATAATTTGAATATTTTGAACTAGAAGGATTATTCTATTCTATATATTTCCAGGACATTAGGTAATTAAGTTTGTGGAAGAGTTCTATTTCCTAATGACATAATTTATTAATATTATTAAATAATGTGTAAGCAGAGTTAGGATAAGCTCTACACTGACATCTGGTGGAAAGAAGTTCAGAGAGTGTATTTGCATAGGTACGCCCACCCTATCCCAGACTCCCAAGCTGTGGGATTGCTTGGTGACAAATTGCTCACCCTCAGTTGGGTGGTACTGGCTAGACATGGGACATGGGTTCCAAAACCCAGAGAGTTGAGAGAGGTTGGGAACAGGTATCTGTGCCTGGTGGTGCAGTTGCCTTGTGGAGCCAGAAGCACCAGTTGCACCCCCTCCTCTCTCCACTGTGGAATGTCAGAGTTGATTTTTTTATTCTCTCAAGAATCTAAATACAGGTTACTGAGCTGAACGCCCTTTGGGCTAATGGTGCACTAGCACTGGGGCTCCCCCACTAAGAGCTGAGATCACTAAGAGTTGAAATCACAAAAAAGCTGAAATGACTGAGCTGAGCATTGTGCTAACTAGTGGGGGAGCCTGAAGATATGCTGTGGAACAGAGCAGCTGGTGGAGCGGAGCAGTTGCGGGGACGGCTGGAGCGGATCATGGGACAGCTGGTGGCAGCAGAGCGGAGTAGCTGTGGGACGGGTGGAGCGGCCCACAGAGTGAGCAGAGCCGAGCAGTTTTGCAGAGCAGCTCATGGAGCAGAGCAGCTGGTGGAGCGGAGCAGTTCCTGAGGATGGCTGGAGGAGCAGAGTGGAGCAGCTGGTAAAGCGGAGCAGTTCGTGGAGAAGGCGGAAGCAGAACCCACGGAGAGGCAGGGCAGTTGGCCCCGGACCACGTAAGGTGCCCCTTTCTACCCAGGCTGGGGGGGGGCCTCTACAGATAGACTCTTGAACTCTGGGGTGGCATTGACCAGAGACTTTTGGGTTGTTGGACTTTGGGGTGATTGGACTTAAAACCTTAAGCGGAAAAAGGACAGTGGCAAACGTACTTGGAGGTGGGTTTTTGTTTATGGTTTGTGTTATAACCCTGTTTGTGGTGTTTCTCCAATGGGATGCCGCATTGATTCCTTCCTTTATTAAAAAAGATTTTGCTACACTCAGACTCCGTGCTTGCGAGAGGGGAAGTATTGCCTCCTAGAGGCGCCCAGGGGGGTGTGGTATGTGAGTGTCCCAGGTCACTGGGTGGGGGCTCGAGCCAGTTATGCATTGTGTTACTGAAACGGAACCCCTGGATACTGAACCCGGCCCTTGTTGCTGCCAACTAGAGGGGCAGAAGGGTTACATTTTTGGGGGCTCGTCCGGGATCCCTGGGTCAGTACCCCTCGCAAGCACTTGTTGAGTGTTCCACTGTATTTGGAAATAATTATGTTTATATTTTGAGGAAACTACTGTTTGTATAATGGCTAATATGTCGGGTTTGTTGGGCCCCAGTCCTGCAGCCTCTAGCTCAGGGGCGGCAGACTCAGCCTATGATTGGGCAAAAGCACTGGGGCATATATTGGAAAAGATTGTGTTGGCCTATGCTACGTCAAACTCTTGTCGTAAGTTAAGGTTATTTGATGGGGAAGAGGAGTTTGAACTCTGGTCGGAGCATACTACTGAAATGCTGCGGGAGTGGGCCTTACCCGATGTAGAAAAGCGACGATGTCTAATAGAGAGCCTTAGTGGCCCAGCATTAGATGTAATTCGCACCCTGAAGCTCACTGACCCTGAGGTCAGTGTGAAGGACTGCCTAGAGGCCCTTGATAATACCTTTGGGAGCGTAGAGGGCCCTGAGGACAGTTACTGTAAATTCATTAATTCCCGACAGCAAAGGGGTGAGAAAATTTCAGCCTATATACAGAGGCTGGAGAGACTACTTCAGAGAGCTGTTATGAGGGGAGCAGGGACTGCTGAGCAGATGGATCAGACCAGACTGGCTCAAGTTGTAAGAGGGACTCAGTATTGGAACCCAATCCTACTTCATCTCCGACTAAGAGAACGGCAGGAACATCCCCCAAGTTACTCCCAGCTGATAAAGGAGGTCAGGGAAGAAGAAGAAAGGCAGGCAGCCAGCGAGTGTTGGGAAGCCCAAACATTGGAACAAGCCAGCACGACGCCACCGCCAATGGCCAGCGTACTGATGGTGAGCACCACAGAGGAACTTGCCCAACAAATGCAGGTCCTGACAGAACGGATAGCTGAGCTGCAAAGCATCATTGACCAAGCTAAGACTTCCAGGAATAAGGAGCCTCAGACTGTGATGATAGAGAAGTCAGTATCTAGAGTCACCGTCCCACCTCGCCGAATGGAGAAAGGACACTTCTTTTGCTACCGGTGTGGTCAGGATGGGCACAGTGCTGCTAACTGCCATAAGGAAGAGAACCCCTCCTTAGTGTATGAAAAGCTGAGGATCAGTTGGGAGAGATCCAGTAGCTGCCAGAAGGTCCGGGGACGGAGACCACCTAGGCCTAGAGGATTTGAAGATTCCCCCAGAAGAGACCAACCAGCTGGGATCCCTGCAGGACTGATAGGGCCTCGAGCAGAGGTCATGGTGAGGATTGAAGGGGCGGAGTGTAAAGCCGTGCTTGACACTGGATCTCAAGTGACTATTATATTTCAGTCATTCTACCAACAGATGCTTAGGCACCTGCCCATACAGCCACTGACTGGCATTGGTCTGTGTGGCCTCAGCATGGATGAATACCCTTATCAGGGCTATGTCATAGTACACCTGGAATTCCCAGAAGAGATTGCTGGGGTAAGACAGGAGGTGGACACTGCAGCTTTAATATGCCCTGACCCCAAAGGAGCCTCTGATGTGTCTGTGCTAATAGGGACCAACTCCAGCCTCTTTAGGATACTGGCCGATTACTGCAGACAGCGAGCAGGAGACCAATATCTGAATACCTTGGTGATACACACACACTGTGCCGAGGCTTACAGAAAAATTGAGGACACGAGAAAAGCGATGCCTGATTTGCCAGTCGGAGCACTGAGGTATGTGGGCCCGGTCCCTTTAGTGGTGCCTGCCATGTCAGAAAAGGAGGTGATTGTCAGGAGTACCTGCCTAAAAGGCAATAAGGGAACATTAGCTGTGGTAGAGCAGCCAATCAAGGGAGGGCTCCCAGAAGGAGTGCTGGTTCTCAGCGGAGTCATAACCCTACCTGCTGAAGCCCAGGAGGAGGTGACGATACTGGTTGCTAATGAAACACGCCGTGATGTGTTTGTAAAACCAGGGCAGAAGATTGCAGACATTTTTGAGCCTGAAAGCGTTGTGAGACCCCAGTGTGAAGCTGAAGTTCCAATGATAGATCCTGCGAAGTTTGACTTCGGGGACTCACCGCTGTCTGAGGAGTGAAAGGATCGCCTGAGGAAGAAGCTTTGCGAGAGATCCAAGGTGTTCTCACTACATGAGTGGGACGTGGGATGTGCAAAAGGAGTGGAACACCATATCAGGCTACAAGATCCCCGACCCTTCAGGGAGAGGTCTAGGAGGATTGCCCTCTCTGAGATGGAAGACGTGCGCCATCATCTTCAAGAGCTGATCGCGAATGGTATCATCACAGAGTCACGAAGCCCCTATGCCTCACCCATTGTGGTCGTTCGTAAGAAGAGTGGAAAAATCCGGATGTGTATTGACTACCGCACCCTAAACAGGCGCACTACAGTTGATCAGTACACCATGCCTCGAGTACAAGATGCCTTGGACTGTTTGCTGGGTAGTCAGTGGTTCTCTGTGTTGGATCTTCGGAGTGGATACTACCAGATCCCTCTAGGTGAAGAAGATAAGGAGAAGACAGCCTTCATCTGCCCATTAGGGTTTTATCAGTTCGAACGCATGCCCCAAGGGATTTCAGGAGCACCTGCCACATTTCAACGTCTTATGGAAAAAGTCGTGGGAGACATGAATTTACTGCAGGTTTTAGTTTACTTGGATGACCTGATTGTGTTTGGAAGAACCCTGGAGGAACATGAAGAAAGACTTCTTAAAGTGCTTGACAGGTTGGAGGCATACGGTTTGAAGCTTTCAATTGATAAATGCCAGTTCTGCCAAACCTCAGTGAAGTATGTAGGTCACATCGTGTCCCAAGAGGGTGTGAGTACTGACCCCGATAAAATAGAAGCACTCACTACCTGGCCATGTCCCATTAACTACAGAGAACTCAAGACGTTTCTTGGATTTAGTGGTTACTACCGCAGATTTGTGAAGAACTATGCTACGATTGTAAAACCTCTGAATGATCTTACCAGGGGATACCAGTCCAACAAGAACAAATCTAAGACCCAGAATAAGCGGAGGCCTCCAAAGCCGCCTTTGCAGAGACACTATGGCCCCTTCGAACCATTTGGGCCGCGGTGGGATGAAAGATGTGAGAGAGCTTTTCGGGAAATCATTACTCGCTTAACTCATGCTCCCGTCCTAGTCTTTGCTGACCCAAGCAAACCGTTTATCCTGCATACTGATGCCAGTTTGGAGGGTCTGGGAGCAGTACTGTATCAGGAAGTGGAAGGCAAACGCAAACCGGTAGCCTTTGCCAGCCGAGGACTGTCTGACAGTGAAACTCGCTACCCCATCCACAAGCTGGAGTTCTTGGCCTTGAAATGGGCCATCACTGAGAAATTCCGAGACTACTTGTACGGTGCTCAGTTCCAGGTGTGGACAGACAACAACCCACTGACCTATGTGTTAACAAGTGCTAAATTGGATGCTACAGGCCAGAGATGGGTGGCCGCCTTGGCTAGCTATGAGTTCAGCATTCAATACCGATCAGGGAGGAGCAATGTAGATGCAGATGCCTTGTCCAGACGTCCGCAGGCACCTGATGTCGCTGTGATACCCACGGATGGCGTGAGAGCTATTTGCAGTGTGAGTCGCCGAGAGCCGGAGTCCCCTGAGAGCCTTCATGGATGTGTTGCTGAAGCTTTGGGCCTACCCCCTGAAGGCGTGCCTTCTGCTTCAGTGAACTATATTGCTTTGGACCAATCTCCTTTGCCCATGCTCAATACGGCTGACTGGCAAGAGGCCCAACTACAAGATGCTGACATTCGTGATACACTACTTGCCAAAAGAGAGGGGCGAGGCCCAGCTGAGGTTGTCCCACCTACCCCAGAGGGCAAACTACTATTGAGAGAATGGACCAAACTAAAACTGATTCAGGGAGTGCTACACCGCACGACCACAGACCCTCTACAAAAGCAACGGAATCAACTAGTGCTGCCAAAAGATTACAGAGCCCTGGCCATGAGGGCCCTGCATGATGACTTTGGACATTTAGGGATGGAGAGGACCCTGGAACTTATCCGCAGTAGATTCTATTGGCCACGGATGGCTGAAGATGTTCGCCGGAAATGTGAGACCTGCGCGCGATGTGTGCAAAGGAAAACTCTGCCCACGAGGGCTGCATATCTGAAGAACATCACCAGCAACAAACCTCTGGAGCTGGTTTGCATTGATTTCTTGTCTTTAGAAGTGGACAAGAGGAATATTGGGAACATCCTAGTAGTGACCGACCATTACACGCGATATGCGCAGGCATATCCCACACGTGATCAGAAGGCCACTACCGTCGCTCGAGTACTATGGGAAAAATATTTCTCAGTTTATGGATTCCCAGCCCGGATACACTCGGATCAGGGACGAGACTTTGAGAGTAACCTTCTGAAGGAGGTGCTGAGGATAGCAGGAATTAAAAAGTCAAGGACAACGCCTTATCACCCACAGGGTGACCCTCAGCCAGAGAGGTTCAACCGAACCCTTTTAGATATGTTAGGGACTTTGCGGCCAGAGCAGAAGGCAACCTGGAGCCAACATGTCGCATTTCTAGTGCACGCCTACAATGCCACAAAGAACGACGCTACGGGAGTCACCCCATATCTCTTAATGTTTGGGCGAGAACCAAGATTACCCATAGACCTGTGCTTTGGTGTATCCGAGGATGGAGATAGCTATGAAACTCACCAGCAATATCTATCCCGTCTACGAGAAAAGCTGCGGGATGCTTATCACTTAGCTACATCTGCAGCTCAGAAGAATGCAGGCCGCAACAAACATCGATATGATGCTAGGGTACGTCTGCAAGAGCTCCAGCCAGGGGACAGAGTCCTGCTGCGAAATTTGGGTATTGCTGGCAAACACAAGATAGCTGACAGATGGAAGGCAATACCTTACTTAGTGATGGAAAAGCTAGGAGACCTGCCGGTCTACAAGATAAAACCTGAAGAGGGTCCAGGGCAGACCAAAACCGTGCATAGAAACCTTTTGCTCCCTGTGGGAGAATTGGTAGGCAGCCCTTATGAGATGGGCCACAACAGGGCAACTGGGCAGAACGAAGGTGCTGTACCAAAGCCGCCTTCCAATGTGGACAGCCGGCCTCCTGCAGCTAACCTACCCCTACTCGGCACATCTGACAGTGAGTCTGAGGAGGAAGACACAACCATGGTGTATCCTGGGATGAAGACAAGATTTCAGTCTCGATCCGCTGAATCAGAAGAGAGCACATCCTCTTCCACCCTAAACCCTATGGCAGAAGTATTTAGGCCCATTCCTGACACCCCTGAGCCACTGGTGGGACCCCCGTGTAATGACTTACACAGGCTATTGGACAGTGGTGACATACAGATGGAGGATGTCCAGAGCACCTGCGACCCTCCACTGTTAGAACTACAAATGCAGGAGCCTATGCCAGTATCTGAGGGGAACTCACAGGAAACCTTCCCATCTGGCACTCAAGAGGATGTCCCCCCCACCATAGCAACAGAGATTCTTAATAGGTGAGACAGGGTAATAAGACCAGTGAAACGGTTAACTTACGATGCACCTGGGGTGATTAGTGAGGAGCCTATACATTTAGCACACAGGTTTGTGAAAGCTAAAGTGGGCTATCTAATGCCTTTTGGAGGGGACCAATAAGTTGGTATAGTAGGGAATGTGATTTGTCGGGACGACAAATTCTTGACTGGGGGGAGGATGTAAGCAGAGTCAGGATAAGCTCTACACTGACATCTGGTGGAAAGAAGTTCAGAGAGTGTATTTGCATAGGTACGCCCACCCTATCCCAGACTCCCAAGCTGTGGGATTGCTTGGTGACAAATTGCTCACCCTCAGTTGGGTGGTACTGGCTAGACATGGGACATGGGTTCCAAAACCCAGAGAGTTGAGAGAGGTTGGGAACAGGTATCTGTGCCTGGTGGTGCAGTCGCCTTGTGGAGCCAGAAGCACCAGTTGCACCCCCTCCTCTCTCCACTGTGGAATGTCAGAGTTGATTTTTTTATTCTCTCAAGAATCTAAATACAGGTTACTGAGCTGAACGCCCTTTGGGCTAATGGTGCACTAGCACTGGGGCTCCCCCCACTAAGAGCTGAGATCACTAAGAGTTGAAATCACAAAAAAGCTGAAATGACTGAGCTGAGCATTGTGCTAACTAGTGGGGGAGCCTGAAGATATGCTGTGGAACAGAGCAGCTGGTGGAGCGGAGCAGTTGCGGGGACGGCTGGAGCGGATCATGGGACAGCTGGTGGCAGCAGAGCGGAGTAGCTGTGGGACGGGTGGAGCGGCCCACAGAGTGAGCAGAGCCGAGCAGTTTTGCAGAGCAGCTCATGGAGCAGAGCAGCTGGTGGAGCGGAGCAGTTCCTGAGGATGGCTGGAGGAGCAGAGTGGAGCAGCTGGTAAAGCGGAGCAGTTCGTGGAGAAGGCGGAAGCAGAACCCACAGAGAGGCAGGGCAGTTGGCCCCGGACCACGTAAGGTGCCCCTTTCTACCCAGGCTGGGGGGGGGACCTCTACAGATAGACTCTTGAACTCTGGGGTGGCATTGACCAGAGACTTTTGGGTTGTTGGACTTTGGGGTGATTGGACTTAAAACCTTAAGCGGAAAAAGGACAGTGGCAAACGTACTTGGAGGTGGGTTTTTGTTTATGGTTTGTGTTATAACCCTGTTTGTGGTGTTTCTCCAATGGGATGCCGCATTGATTCCTTCCTTTATTAAAAAAGATTTTGCTACACTCAGACTCCGTGCTTGCGAGAGGGGAAGTATTGCCTCCTAGAGGCGCCCAGGGGGGTGTGGTATGTGAGTGTCCCAGGTCACTGGGTGGGGGCTCGAGCCGGTTATGCATTGTGTTACTGAAACGGAACCCCTGGATACTGAACCCGGCCCTTGTTGCTGCCAACTAGAGGGGCAGAAGGGTTACAAATGCAATCAGAACTTTAGTAATTGATAAAAAGATAAATCCTTAAAAATAAATATATTAATTAAAACAGGACAAAACAAGGCAAAACAGTACAGCGATCAGACAGACACCTAGGTCCTATAGAATTTTAAAAGACACCAATATAGAGATCTCTTCAGATATACTGTAATAATTTGACTATCACAACTAGATGATATAGATACACTGGTGTGTGAAGACATCATACATCTTTACTTCAAAATGAGAAAAATTAATTGTTTTCACTTCGTTACGCTAGCTAATTGTTCATTTGGGCCCTCGTCGAGCTGACAGTATGTTTAAACTGATATACAAAGAATTTAATGCATTCTGAACTATTTGCCCTATCTCTCTTATGTCAGTAACAGAAAGAAGGATACACACAAATTCTATATACATCACCACAGAAACATGATTTGGAGGAGAAACATTAGGCCTTTTCATTTACATGACTATATCAGGAATATCTCTATTGAAATCAATGGAGTTGCACTAGTGTAAAACCGTTGTGAGAACAGAATCTGGTCCAGTGTCTCCACCAGGGCTGCCTGGGGGGGGCAAGTGGGGCAATTTGCCCCGGGCTCCGCAGGAGCCCCCAAGAGAACGGGCGAGGCTCCCGCCCTAGCCCAACCCCGCCTCTGCCCCTCACCCGGAGCCTCAACGGATCCAGCAGCATCCCTGAACAGCAGTGCACTGTGGCTCCGGTGGGACTCCTGAGCTCCCAGCCCCGCCCCCTTACCATGTGGTTCTGAGCGGGGCAGAGCTCAGGAGCCCCGCCGGAGCCGTGTCGCACCACTGTTCAGGGACACTGCTGGATACGATGCGCTAAGGCTACGGGTGAGCAGGGCTCCAGGGGTAAGGGGCCGGAGCCGGGGGGGTTGGCTAAGGGGCAGGAAGTCCTGGGGACAGTCAAGACACAGGGAGGGGGCAGAGATGGGGGGGGCGGTCAGGGGACAGGGAATGGGGGGGTTGGATTGTGGGCATTCCGGGGATTTGTCAGGACTCAGTGGGGGGGTGGATAGGGGTCGGGGCAGTCAGGGGACAGGGAGCAGGGGTGTGGTCCCAGGGTGGTGGTGGTGGGTCTCTGGGGGATGGTGAGGGGGCAAGGAACATGATAGGTTGGGGATTCTGAGGGGGGTGGACAGTTGGGGGGTAGGAAATAGGGGGGTCAGATGGGGGGCAGGGCCAGGCTGTTTGGGAGGCACAGCCTTCCCTACCCTAAAGCTCATTCAGCAGTTTGAGGCTTGCAGAAGAGCCAAGCTGTTAGCTTTTCCATTAGGGCTACCATCTGTTTTACTTCTCAAATGCCAAATTATAGCCTATATTTAATTTCAGTGCTATAGGGATATTCATGTCAGGGGAGAGTAGCTTAATTTAAAATTAGCCACTGGGGGAGGGATCACATGAGAAGAGCAATATCCTGCACCACCTACCTCCTGCCCGACCCTACACAAGGGAGACACCCCTTCCCCCCCGGCATTCCCTGAGGCTTCAGAGGATTTAATTCAGTGGTTCTCAGACTTTTTTGTCCTGGTGACCCCATTCACATAGCAAACCTCTGAGTGCAACCTCCCCCTCCATACATTGAAAACACTTTTTTATATATGTAACACTATTATAAATGCTGGAGGCAAAGCGGGGTTTGAGGTGGAGGTTGACAGCTTGCGACCCCCAGTAATAACCTTGTGACCCCCTGAGGGGTCCCGACCCCCAGTTTGAGAACCCCGGGGTTAATTTAATTTTAGCACCCTGTGTCCATTCACATGCATGTGCTATTTTGAGCATGTCAGTTTTCACAACATAGGCTTATCCCAGATTCTGGAACAAGCTCAAATGCTCAGTTCGTGTTTGTACATAAGCTATACTAAAGACAAACCCACAGTAACCATCTCCAGTTTGTGAGGGACCCCATGGAGCCAGTCTCTAGGAAACAGATAAGTGCATGGAGGTTAAATCCATTAATGGCTATTAGCCAGGAAGAGTAACGAATGGTGTCCCTAGCCTCTGTTTGTCAGAGGGTGGAGATGGATGGCAGGAGAGAGATCACTTGATCATTACCTGTAGGTTCACTCCCTCTGGGGCACTTGGCATTGGCCATTGTCGGTGGACAGGATACTGGGCTGGATGGACCTTTGGTTTGACCCAGTATGGCTGTTCTTATGTTCTAACCTAAATGAACCCAAAGTTATGGAGACAGATATGAGTCAAGGAAGCCAGCAGAGTATGAGAAACCTGGAAAAATCTCTGACTGGATGGGCTCAGGCGTTTGGTCACAAGCTGAGGTGGTTCAAAAGTTTTGGATTTTTTTAAGCAGAATTTTTTAGTGTTTCTTTAAACGATCAAACACAGCAAGCAGCAAACATTTTGCCGCACACTTCTGAAACCCCAAACCATATTCAGGTTTTGGCAGACTAATTTCAGCTTTTTAATTAAAAAAAACCACAACAAATTTTGAAGGAAAGCAGACATTGTCCGTGATTTTTTTTCTGCTTTTTAAAAACCCCTAGTTTTCGATCCAAAAAAAGTTTTGACGGAAAGTATTTGTCCAGCCCTTTTAATGAGCTTTAGTGCCTTTTAGCACTAGTTGATGCTGAGAACCAGCGATACCTTGTAAAGAAGTTTTCTCAAAGTTGGATTTGTGCTGAGATGCGGAAGGTTTATTTTTCCCAGGGCTGACCCTGGCAGGGAGCAAGTGGGGCAATTTGCCTGGGCCCTGCAGGGGCCCCCACGAGAATATAGTATTGCAATTTTTTTATGGAAAGGGCCCCCAAAATTGCTTTGCCACAGGCCCCCTGAATCCTCTGGGCGGCCCTGGTCTCCACTGGCAAAAAAATGAGATCATGGTCAGCGGAAAGCTATGACATAAATAATATCAATTCAGAGACCAGGAACAACTGACATTTTGTCCTAGTCAGTCATGTCTTAGTCACACACAGGAACGATGCTGTTCATAGAAGAGTACCAAAAAAGTTTGTTTGGCTGAGCAGCTAAAGTGTTAAAACTTGGTCCCCCTGAAGGCAATGGGAGTTCTGCTGGTGAGTTCTGTGGGACCAAAATTTGATTCTAAAGGCTGAGACTTTCTATATTAATAGCTGAAGAAGCAAAAGACCAAGTCAGATTGGTGTACAGGAGCAAATGGTGTGTCCTGGCCACTATTAGATGCATAAGAATCACAAAAAAACCAATTGTTGTAGGGAGTTAGGCAAAGTGTTGTCAGAAACCATGATGAGGAAGATCAGATCTAGTGACTGGAGTAGGGTTGATTGGTCCTAGGTTTCAGAACCAAGGGTCAGACCCAGAATCGGGGGTCAAGAGCCAGGTTAGAACAGGGCCAGGGAAGGGCTGGGATCTAGGCTGGAATCAGAACAGAACTAGAGCAGGGCAGGAGCAGGCTGAGGTCTGTTGAGTTTGTCAATGTTCCAAGCCTTGAAGCAACATTGAGCAGACTAAGGCTATGTCTACATTACTGCAGTAAGTCAATCTATGCTACACAACTCCATCTATGTGAATGATGTAGTTGGTGTCGATGTACCTTAGTTCGAGTTACCATGGGGTCTACACCATGCGGGGGTCAATGGGAGAAACTCTCCTGTTGACTTACCTTACTCTTCTAATTGGGGGTAGAGTACAAGGGTTGACTGGATAGTGATCTGCTTTCAATTTGGAGGGTCTTCACTAGATCCAGTGGATTGACCTCATAACGTCGATCCTGGCTGTAGTGTAGACCTGCCCTAAGCTGCTGTTTCTCCTGTGAGTCGTATATACCTAGTCTGAGAGTCACCTGACCCAGCTTCTGGATTGGCTGGAGCCTTACATAGGACTGACTCATCACCGCAGGTGACTTAATCAGACTCTAGTTGGTGATTCATCGCCTCACAAGTGTACAGTGTACCCATATATGTGTACCTTCTTCCAAATGTTTTTCCTTGAGACAATATTCTCCACATACATCAAATTCTTCCTTTGTGTACATACACACAACTCCTGGTGTTGTCAATAGAACTTCCACAGAAATGTCTGACAGCGAGTTTGATTCAAAATGTTGTGAAAGATAATGTGCTTCTCCAGCACAGTGAGGAATGTTTCCAGATTAATATAATCCCCCCCCCCCCTTGTTCAATTTTTCCACACAAATGCTATACGTATACAGTCATCATCTACACATGATGATTTGGAGATTTATAGGAAAACCATCAGGATCTGTGTTGGGTAGGGTCCCAGTATATGAATATGGAATAGTGTTCTATGGAGTCTAATCATGAGATTTTTTTCTAAACAACTATACTTATTGACAACACAGTGATTGAGTTTGCTCAAATACTCTGCTGTAAGTCAAAAAGAGTTTGTGTCATCATTTGACTTGGAGGCTTTCTCATCATCACAGGGGAGATAAGTATTGAAGACTAAGGGTATGTCTTCCTGGCAAAGAAAAACCGACAGTTGGCTATGCCAGCTGAGTCATGCTCGCAGGGTTCATGGTGCAGAGCTGTTTCATTGCTGTGTAGATTTCCAGGCTTGGGCTAGAGCCTGAGCTCTGAAATCCTCCCATCTTTCAAGGTCCCAGGCTCCAGCCTAATCCCAGAAATCTACGCAGCAATGAAACCTCCCCACTGCCCGAACTCTGTGAGCCTGAGTCAGCTGACATGGGCCAGCCGTGAGTGTGTAGTTGCTGTGTAGGCCCAGGAGATTCAAGGGCTCCATAAATCTAGCATCTCTGGCAGTGCTAGATTTTTTAAATATCGTAGGGAGGAGTTATGATGGGCTGATTGAGGTCACTCCCTAATACACACTTCTTCCACATAAGTCAAAAGATATAGCTTGGATTGAAGGAGAAGAAGGGGATGAGGAGGTGGGATGCAGAGGGATTTGATGTACAATGTTCCCTGCACTACCTGTCCTTCCACCCCTACTTAATATACCTTAGTTATGACTCGGAACAGCCACCATTGAGGTAAGAGAGTAGATTAATCTACTTTCCTATTCATTTCTTGGCTTCACAGGTGAGACCAGAAATAGTTTCCTCACTCTGCCATGTCAAGAGCAATAGTGTGGCCCTTAGCCCACTTCCTAAGGTTGTTCAGGAGCACGAGCAGCAGAGGGCTTAGACAGCTTATTCACGCCTTAGAAATGGCAGTTTAGCTGTACCTACATTGTGACGGATTGGGTCACAGAAACCCCCTTGGGACTGCCACCTGATGCGCTGAGATTACCTTTGAGCCCATTTTCCCTGGCAGTTTGGGACCTCAGTACCTTGCCTGGTTGTGCTAGACACACTAGCCTGCTACAAACAGAGACCCAGGTCTGAACCACGTCCCCCAACAGCTGCAGGCTTAACTGAAAACAGCTTAAGAATTGCTCCTGTCTCCAACAGCCAGATACCCAGTTCCCAATGGGATCCAAACCCCATCCGTTTTACTCTGTCTAAAGCTTATACAGGGTAAACTCATAAATTGTTCACTCTCTAACACCAATAGAGAGAGAAGCATAGCTGTTTGCTCTGGGTTAATTGATAAGTAAAAAGAGTGATTTTATTAAATATAAAAAGTAGGATTTAAGTGGTTCCAAGTAATAATAGACAAAACAAAGTAAATCACCAAGCAAAATAAAACAAAAACACCAAAGTCAAAGCCTAATACAGTAGGAAACTAAATGCAGGTAAATCTTATCCTCAGAGATGTTCCAATAAGCTTCTTTAACAGACTAGACTCCTTCCTAGTCTGGGTCCAGCAATCACTCACACCCCTGTAGTTACTGTCCTTTGTTCCAGTTTCTTTCAGGCGTTTCTTTGGGGTAGAGAAGCTATCTCTAGAGCCATCTGAAGATGAAATGGAGGGGTTTCCAGGGGCTTATATAGTATTTCTCTTGTGGGTGGAAACTCCTCTCTTCTCCTGTGTAAAATCCCTTCACAAGATGGAGTTTTGCAGTCGCCTGGGCAAGTCACATGTCTATGAATGATTCAGCTTTTTGCAGGCCAATGCCATTATTTACATGTTAGTTTGAATGTTCCCAGGAAAGCTTAAATGTGGATTGGAGTTTTCCAACGTCCATTGTTAGCTAAGCACTCCCAATTACTTGACTAAACCCTTCACACTATGTTGACCAAATCTGCCTTATGTGCTTCCTACAGCAAACACTTTAAATTACAAGCATAGAGCCAATGCTCATACCTTCAGATATAAAAATGATACATGTATACAAATAGGATGAATACATTCAGAAGAACATAAACTTTGCAAAGACATGTTACATGGCATATCTAGCATAAAACATATTCCAGTTATGTCATATTTACACTCATACGTATATTTCTATAAAGCAGTATGGGGTGCAAAGTCACATACATAAAGATCTTTTTTAAGCCATAGTATTCAAAAAAACCCAAACTCTTCTTGGCTCTCTTCTTATACCTGCATGCATTTTTCAGGTGTTCCCATAGGTAAGTAGTGTTCATTTTCCATCTGTCCTTCCATCGAGACAATCCTTAGAGGGGATAGGAAAAGCGCACACAGGCTAATTAACTGAGTTTTTACAGCATAGCTCAGCACATATGGTCATCTTTTATATAAGTGTACAAACATCACACACAATCAACATTCTTCTAGGTAAATATTTCGTAAACCATAACTTTGGATTTGCTCATAATGGGCTGATAGCTTCTAGTGACTTTAATATGACTATACCAGTCCAAGGATTCTAAAGGGTGTAAAGATAAAGGAGGCAGCTGATTTGTTTAGAGTGGTCATTACTAAAAATAAGAGAAGGAAATTTACCAGAGGAAAACAGGCTAAAGATCAGGAACTTTTTGCTAATGATGAGGTTTGTTAAGCTGTAGAATAATTTTCCAAGTGAAGGGGTTGAATACCTATCCCTTGGCATGTTTAAACATGGATTGGACAAAGCACTGAAGACTATAATGTGAAGAGCAATCCAACATTGGTCAGGGAGATGGAAAAGATTACTTGATAGCTTTTTTCCATACCTAATTTCTGTGATTCTATGAAAACTTAAAAACCAAATTGTTAAAAAGATGAAATGATGCAACACCATTGCTATAAACAAAAGATAATATCCAGGAGGAAGAGGAAGAGAAGAGCATCAAATTGGTGTTAATAAATCATTACCTCAGCTGGAAAAAGAATACTTATTAAAATTAATTTCTACTGCAGGAAAAATGCATGCAATTAAAAAGCACTACAAAAATTTTCTATAGAAGAATTAAAATTATAATTGATGAATGGACTCAGTTAAATGCATGTTTGTCTCCTTTGCCCAGTAAAATCCTATTTTTCTTTCCAAGGCTGAAGGTTATAAAGAAAATATGGTTACTTTGGTGAGTTAGCCTCACTTGTTTTATGAGTAAGAGACTTTTGCACCGTAAAATTCATGATGGCAAACCTCTTGTTCTCGTAATAAAACAAGCAAGGCTATCTCCATGAATTTATGCAGTATTAGGATGATTCATAGTGATGATTGTGCTGAAGACAGAGCTTAAACTTTTTTGAAAACTGCCCCAAAGATATAATCTCACTTTATTCCTTACAAGAAATATTAACGCTTCATATTAGCAACTGATACAACTAAACATTATCATACTAATACTCACTATTTCTTATTAAATTAGTTTATTTGGACAAAAATTGTCACAAAAACTGAGGCTGTTCTAACTTTCTATTGGGTCCAAATTGGTTTCTAGCCACTCTCAGGAAGTAGAATGATAGAATAACAACTTGCATGGAAATTGCTCAGACACTGCAGTGCTGCGCAGCTGCAGCATAAAACCTTAAAAAACCCTAAGACAGATAACACAATCTCTGCTCCTTTTCCCTGGGTCCTGCACTAAGTAGAGCTCAGATGTGACCTGGGATCTGGCCCTGAGTCTTGGTTACCATGGTGGAAAGACCACCAGGATTTTCCTCAAAGCCCTAAAAGGTAGTGGGCACACAATGCTTTTATCTTCTACCTCCATGTATCTGTGAATCTGATTTCCTTAAATCCCTTCATACCTTTTAACTTGGTTTAGAGTGATAAACTAAAACTCTCTCTCTCCCTCTGTGTCTCACACACAGTTATATGTTGTTTAATTTCTAAATGATTTCCATTTTTGTGGTGTACATTGAGACCATTTTGGCCACAGTCAGCATATTTCAGTCAACCAGGAAAGTGCTATCACTAAAGTGAATGAGTAAGTTCTCCTTATAGCTATGTGCTTCTCATTGGGTATGATATTCTTTTTTTTAAAAAAAAAACATAATTTTCAGGATTTTTTAAAATAAAAAGTCATGATCTTTGTTGCTCCAGCCATCCTACTATTGAGAAAGACTTCTCTGAATTTTCAAATTGGACTCCATGTATCTCCAGTCTAGTGGGGTAGGGAATTTTAAAAAGTTTTGAACTAATACTTAAATAGTATTAAAAGGTGTTAAAACATGTTGTGGCAGAAAAAGGATATTGACTTTTCTAATGATTTCCCTGACAAATAATTTATTATTAATTAAGACCTTGTGTGCCATGGCTTTTCCTTTTTATCTTAACGTTTAAGACGGGATGTGATCTACAGTGTGTTATACTCCTACAGAGCACATGGGCTCTTTATAGAGGAAGGTAAATACACAGCATTTATTGAGAATACAACAGTTAGCATATGCTTCTCAGACACAGACACACACACACACAGTCCTGCCGGTGATGTTTATAGTTACCAGTCTGTTGTAGTTCTAGTCAATCTAATGGCCAGTTAGATTGAGCACGAGTCTGGAGCTGGGCTCTTGTCGGTTGCAATTCGATGCTCCTGGAGTGTGGCAAGATGAACCCATGGCTAAGCACCCTGGTTCTTACAGGTTTTTTTAGGTTGTGTCAATCCAGCCTTCATTATGAATGCGCGTTGATAATTATTTGATGTTCTTTAAGTCTCTTTACTTTTTCTTCCTTGACTTTGGCTATATCAATGGCCTTTACACCTTATCTTTTCCTGAAGCATGCATCCTCATTCACACAAGCAGATTGAGACTACAAACAGTAGTATTTTGTATCGAGCAAAAAGGCATTGCAAATTAAACCTTGCCTTCAATGTTTTTTTAATCTACTTAACATAGACACAATAGAGAGTTCTGTCTCTCACCTACTAAACCTAAAAACAAAGAAATGTATATTTAACTAGAGTGCCTAATTTGTAATACATATAGGAAACCATAGTAGACGTTATAACTTATCCTAAAACAAAAGGGTGACCATAATCACTCATAAGGATTGTTCTGGTCCATCATTCCTTTCTGCTATTCAAAAAGGGTGGCTGACAGGATGAAATCAAATTATGCATTAATTCTTATAGTACATTATAAAATCCAGCTCCTACAAGTTCACTAGCCTGCTGTGCACTAACTGGCTATGTGGACCCTGTTGCTGCACACTAAAAGTTCCATGGTGCATTTTGACATACCGCGCTGTAGATTGACAATCTGGGCCTGTGCACTAATGTGGACAAGATCTGTGACTTCTGCATTTTTTGCTATGACAAAGTCATTTTTTAGAGATGACAAGCAACCAACTCTAATTACCCCTCATGAGAAACCTGGCTTTTCAGAATACCACACAGTAATATATTTAATCTGAATGTCAAAATTGAAAGATCAGATTACAGCTAAAGACTTTTACAGAGTATAGTCTTCTAAATTGTCTCTGCTTCATTTCATCAGAGCAGGATATAAATCATGGGGATCATTTGGCATCTCTAATAAAAATATTAAACGCTAATGAAAAGTGTTTTGATTTATCTCTTGTCTTATGGCAAGCTTGAGAATTCTGTTTCTGAAACAGAGACACATACTTTAGTCTGGATTCACATTTTCTCCAAGGGCTGGTCTGCATACAGATATTCATAGATTCCAAGACCAAAAGGGACCATTGTGATCATCTCATCTGACCTCCTGTAGAACACAAGCCATTGAACTTCTCCAAAATAATTCCCAGAGCAGATCTTTTAGGGAAAAAATCCAAACTGATTTAAAAATTGTCACTGATTGAGACTCCACCATGACCCTTTTAAAATTGCTCCAGTGGTTAATTACTGAATATTATATCTGTATAACTATGTTGGTTTGAGGTATGATTTTTTTTACCCAAATAATAGTACCAGTACAGCCCCTAGTATTGATGCAGTTACACCAATGTAATGGTGCCACCTTCTTCAGTACTCATCCATCAGTGACAACAGGCCCAAGGAAATCTTTCTTCCCAGTACCAGCTTCATTCATCTTTAACCCTGGTGGTTCTATATTATTCTATTTTTAAGCTCCTTCATGTCCATGACTTCAGGTCTTGAATCTTGGTCTGCAGTGCTTGCACAAGCTAGGCAGTCCTGACCTAACATCCAGTGACCTTCTAGCAGTGACCAGAATAGCAGCTGAATTCTGACAGAGGACTCCAGCCCTTGGATCTGATTGGGGGTCCTGATTGGTCCCCAACCTCTATTTAACCCAAGCACAAGCACAGGAAATTGTCCATGTCACTGGGTTCCCCTTGCTTGGGGCTGCTTATTATGCAATACCAGCTCCTACTGCTTTCTACTAGCATCCTGACATCTGATCTTCAATCTGCCCTCTAGCCTGTCTCATACTTGGATCTCCTGGTAACCTGATCCCTTGACTCTAGGTTTTGCCCTCTGGCTTGCCTCGGATTCTGATCTCCTGGTATGTGCTCTGGCCTGATTCCTGCTCTGACTAGGTCAGAGTCTCCATACTCTGGTCATGACACTTGCCATATATGGTATCATTTCAGGGTCCACTCTTGAGACATGACAGAACAATCACAGTGGTCTTTCTTAGATCTTCTGTAACAGCATTATTTAGTGCCCTAGCTTTTTTCTTTGTGCTTCATATCTTATCTTCTGCAGTATTGAAACTTTTAGTATGCACCTCAGGCAGTTTATTTCTGCAGTCAATATCTTTCATTCATCAGTTTTGCTTGTACTCCAACATTCCGACCTACACAGCCATATCGGTATGACAATTGTCTTATATATCCTAATTTTCATTTTTATCTCAATGTCTTCGGCCTTCCAGATATTAAAGAGTTTTCCTAATGCAATAGCAGCAAGTCTGATTTGTTCTTTTTTTAATTGTTGTGGTTTTTTTGGTTATCCTCACAATTCCCATTCTTCAATGTTAGTCCATGGAGATGCACAACTTTTTCTACTCATTTTAGTTTCTTTTTCTCTGACTTTGTTCTCTGTTTCTTCCTCTTGTCTTCCAACTGAGTCTGAATTTTCTGCTTTCCAGGTCTACTCTGTTGGTTATTCTCTGTAAATCCTCCTTGGTTAATGGTATGAGGTCAATATCTTTTACAAACCTAAGGTTATTCACTCTCCTCCCACTTAACATGACTCTTCTCATTTCATCTTGCAGTGCTGCAGCTATTATTTCTTTCACCACCATATTGAATAAATCTGGTCAAATGTCTATCCTTGTCTCACTCCTACAGTCATCTTGAACACTTCTGTCACTTCTTGTCTACTCTCATCTCATCTCATTCATTGACTTGCTGTAGATGGTTTTCTGTCTGCTTGATCAGTTTCTTGGGGATGCCAGACACTTTTAGGACTCTTCATAATTGTTAATCCTTTCCCCTTCTTTACCAAATGCTATCAAAACTTGTTTGAAGTCTATACAATTATTGTAACAGGTTCAGTTATGTTCTATGTACTTCTCAAATATCTGCTCTGATATCTGGCTATAGTGCCTTATGATGTACAGCTTATTCCTTTTCCTGTATGGGAATAAGCTATTTTGCTATAAATACTTTTCATATCTGTATAACTATGTCCATGCTGGGTCGGGTGGAGGAAGAGTTGCATTGCTTTAATTATGTCAATATAGTTAAAGTGATACAGATTTTGTTACCTGCTGTTGGCCTGCCATTCTCCCTCCCACCTTATCCCCTAAATCTGCCACAATCTCCTTCCTCTGCAGGTCATTGTATCGATGGGATGAGCTGAGAACTATGTGACTGTCAACTTTCACTTTTTCATATAAGTTTGCCCCCTTTCTGCATTTTTTTCAAAGGAAATGATATAGGCCAATATAAACAATCCAGCTGTAGTGTTATAGGAAAAGCTTGGTAGTGTCACTTAAAGTTAAGATTGACCTTCACCTCCCATTATAAAATCTCATTTCCAGTTGATTATAACTTGGCCAAACTTGAACTGTTTGGGCTGAAAATTTCCTTTTTTTTCTTCTTTCAAAAATTTAGCTAAAATGTTTTGTCTGTTTCTGAGAGTGAGATTGGGAGAAAATACATAATTTTGCATTTTTAAATCTTACAACCCTTTGAGTAACTCTAGTTCCTCCATACTTTTGGAGCAGGAACTTGACATTTGACAAAGGGTGGCCTTTGCTATCCCTGTGAAATTCACCCAAATTTGGCCAAGTTATAAGCTTTGAAAAAATCTCAGTGTTCAACAGTAGTGTGTTAAAATTCAGCAACTAAATATTCCTAAGATTCCATCTGCACCGGGTGTACTCCAGTCTGCAGTCCCAGGCACTAAGCAGCATTTTCTCTGTAATTGCTGCTTGTGGAGGCTGGGGGTGGGACACTGTGGTGCCAGACACAGGAACCAGGAGCAGGGAGACTGTGTGCTCAGTGCTCCCCCTGCAGGTTCCCAGAAACTAGAGGAAGAGGAGGAAGAAGCAATCTGACTGAAATGCAGATGATGGTGGACTGGACCTGGGAAGCATTGGGATGGGGGTGGAGGGAGAAGGTTGGGTCAGAGAGCCATAGGAAGACGACTAGGCCTGGGAGTTAGGATCTGGTGGGGATGGGAAGAATACTAGGGATCAGCTTAGCAAGGAGACTGAGACGGGATATAGGCATTTTCTGGGCAAGGAAACTGGGACTGAGGGTGTGTGGAGGAGGGGCTGGGAGCCAGTGTAAGTAGTGAAGAGAGATCAGATGAGGAGCCAAAAGCGAGGGGAGAAGATTGGGCAGGAGACTGGAATGGGATGAGGAGCTAGGTGGGAGGGTGGAGGTTGGGATGAATTGCTGGTGAGGGAGAGACAGGACTGGCACAGGTATAGGCCAAAAGGAACATTGACATAAGAGTAAGTCTTGGGAGGAATGGAGCTGAAGGGTCTGTATTCACAAGAGCACAATACCTCCAGAACTTGGAATTGAAAGCAAGTTTTCTTAGTCTCCACATTCCTTTGCTGTCAGCAAATATCTGTGAAATCTGTTGGTGAAGCATATGTTCCATCCTTCTCTAGAGTTGGTTTGTATAGAGAATGACAACCTACTACTACTATCAGTTACTTCATTAAGTGGCAGAGGCTGTGCTGTGGATCTAAAAGGTCAAATCCTGTTGACTCTCTGTATAAGTGTCAGTATGATGAAATTTCTGTGTTTTCAGTTTGCTTTTTTAAAAACCTAGAAGAATATGGACACCCCTCCCCCCGTTAAAACAGCGTAATTAAGGTTGCACTCAAAATGTAGGAAATGCCAAAATGAAAGTTGCCTGTGGAACTTTTAATTCAGTCCCCTAGTGCATATGCATTATGATTCAGTCTTGAATAACACAACAACATACTATTTTTTTTTCAACAGGACCCTTGATTCATTCAGTGCACAGGATGGACCATGCTCTGGGGATGAATCAGGGTTGAGTAGTGAAGGAGGCTGTTGTCTGTAGGATCCCTGCTTTATTTGTTGCAGCAGTTGGAAGGTGTATAGTGAACGAGGAAGGGGATTACATGAAGGAAAAGGATGGTCTCACAATTAAAGTTTAATGCTGTCCTGGAGAATGGGATCCCTATCCCTCCCTCTGCCACATAATTCCTGTATGACATTATTGAAGTCACTTAAGCCAAACTTTTCACAGGGTGCCACTAATTGTGTGTTCCTCATTTTCTGAATGCTTAATTTGAGACTCTGGAATTTGATTTGCAGAAGTGCTGAGCGCTCATATCTGCACATGAAGTTGCTGGGAGCTGTTCTCTGAACATATACAGTGCTATATAATGCTGAATACTCTGAAGAATCACTCCCTAAGGGTATGTCTTCACTGCAGCTGGGAGCATACCTCCCAGCTTGGATGGACAGACGTGCTAGCTCCGCTCAAGCTAGCATGTTAAAATTGGCTTGGGCTAACCACCTATGTAAAAACTTGCTTGACTTCTTGGGTCCAAGCTCAGGTGGCTAACCCATGCTGCAATGTTCACACTGCTATTTCTAACATGCAACTTGAGCAGAGCTTCTGCATGTCCAGGCTGGGAAGATGTACCCTGAGCATCTCAAATTGAACACCAAAAATTAGTGGATACTTTTGAACTTACTCTTTCTGTGCCTCTGTTGCTCAACCATAAAATAGGGATGATATCACCTCATCTCACGGGGGTATTGTGAAAGTAAACATTTAATGTTTGTGAAGCAAAGCACTCAGATACTACAGTGATGAGCACCATAGACACATACTCATGAGGAGGAAATCAATACTTCTGTCTTCAAAGCAAGGTTTGAATAGTGTATACTAAAGACTAGGGCTATAGATTGAACAACGAGGAGCAAACAAAATATTGAATAACTGCACTTAAGTGAGCACCATCCATTCTGTGCATCACATGAGGAGAGGGTTCTGTGGCAAGAATTACATGTGATCGTGTAATTAAAGACAGCAAAGAATCCTGTGGCACCTTATAGACTAACAGACGTTTTGGAGCATGAGCTTTCGTGGGTGAATACCCATTTCCTCAGATGCATGTAATGGAAATATCCAGGGGCAGGTATATATATATGTGTGCTAGCAAGCAAGCTAGAGATAACGAGGTCAGTTCAATCAGGGAGGATGAGGCCCTGTTCTAGCAGTTGAGGTGTGAAAACCAAGAGAGGAGAAACTGGTTCTGTAATTGGCAAGCCATTCACAGTCTTTGTTCAATCCTGAGCTGATGGTGTCAAATTTGCAGATGAACTGAAGCTCAGCAGTTTCTCTTTGAAGTCTGGTCCTGAAGTTTTTTTGCTGCAGGATGGCCACCTTAAGGTCTGCTATAGTGTGGCCAGGGAGGTTGAAGTGCTCTCCTACAGGTTTTTGTATATTGCCATTCCTAATGTCTGATTTGTGTCCATTTATCCTTTTCCGTAGAGACTGTCCAGTTTGGCCGATGTACATAGCAGAGGGGCATTGCTGGCATATGATGGCGTATATTACATTGGTGGATGTGCAGGTGAATGAACCAGTGATGGTGTGGCTGATCTGGTTAGGTCCTGTGATGGTGTCGCTGGTGTAGATATGTGGGCAGAGTTGGCATCGAGGTTTGTTGCATGGATTGGTTCCTGAGCAAGAGTTATTATGGTGGGGTGTGCAGTTACTGGTGAGAATATGTTTCAGGTTGGCAGGTTGTCTGTGGGCAAGGATTGGCCTGCCACCCAAGGCCTGTGAAAGTGTGGGATCATTGTCCAGGATGGGTTGTAGATCCTTGATGATGCGTTGGAGGGGTTTTAGCTGGGGGCTGTATGTGATGGCCAGTGGAGTCCTGTTGGTTTCTCTCTTGGGTTTGTCTTGCAGTAGGAGGCTTCTGGGTACACGTCTGGCTCTGTTGATCTGTTTCCTTATTTCCTCATGCGGGTATTGTAGTTTTGAGAATGCTTGGTGGAGATTTTGTAGGTGTTGGTCTCTGTCTGAGGGGTTAGAGCAGATGCGGTTGTACCTCAGTGCTTGGCTGTAGACAATGGATCGTGTGATGTGCCCGGGATGGAAGCTGGAGGCATGAAGGTAGGCATAGAGGTCGGTGGGTTTTCGATATAGGGTGGTGTTAATGTGACCATCACTTATTTGCACCGTGGTGTCAAGAAAGTGGACCTCCCGTGTAGATTGGTCCAGGCTGAGGTTGATGGTGGGGTGGAAGCTGTTGAAATCATGGTGGAATTTTTCCAGAGTCTCCTTCCCATGGGTCCAGATGATGAAGATGTCATCAATGTAGCGTAGATAGAGAAGGGGTATGAGTGGACGAGAGCTGAGGAAGCGTTGTTCCAGGTCGGCCATGAAGATATTGGCATATTGTGGGGCCATGCGGGTGCCCATAGCAGTGCCACTGATCTGGAGATATATATTGTCATCAAATTTGAAATAGTTGTGTGTAAGTATAAAGGCACAGAGCTCAGCAGCCAGTTGTGCTGTGGCATCATCATGGATAGTGTTCCTGACAGCTTGTATTCCATCTGTGTGTGGGATGTTTGTGTAGAGAGCCTCTACATCCATGGTGGCTAGGATGGTGTTTTCTGGGAGGTCACCAATGCATTGTAGTTTCCTCAGGAGATCAGTGGTGTCGCGGAGATAGCTGGGAGTGCTGGTGGCATAGGGTCTGAGTAGAGAGTCCATATATCCAGACAGTCCTTCAGTGAGAGTGCCAATGCCCGAGATGATGGGGCGTCCAGGATTTCCGGGTTTGTGGATCTTGGGTAGTAGATGGAATAACCCTGGTCGGGGCTCTAGGGGTATGTTGATTTCTTCTGGTGTTAGTGTAGGGAGTGTCCTGAGTAGATGCTGTAGTTTCTTAGTGTATTTCTCAGTGGGATCTGAGGGAAGTGGCCTGTAGAATTTGGTATTGGAGAGTTGTCTGACTGCCTCCTTTTGATAGTCAGACCTGTTCATGATGACAACGGCACCTCCTTTATCAGCCTCTTTGATGATAATGTCAGGGTGGTTTCTGAGGCTGTGGATGGCATGGCGTTCTGCACGACTTAGGTTGTGAGGCAAGCGATGTTGTTGTTCCACGATTTCTGCCTGTGCACGCCGGCGGAAGCATTCAATGTATAGGTCCAGGCTGTCATTTCGACCCTCAGGAGGAGTCCATGTGGAGTTCTTTTTCTTGTGCTGTTGGTGGGAGGGTTGAAGAAACTACAGCATCTACTCAGGACACTCCCTACACTAACACCAGAAGAAATCAACATACCCCTAGAGCCCCGACCAGGGTTATTCTATCTACTACCCAAGATCCACAAACCCGGAAATCCTGGACGCCCCATCATCTCGGGCATTGGCACTCTCACTGAAGGACTATCTGGATATATGGACTCTCTACTCAGACTCTATGCCACCAGCACTCCCAGCTATCTCTGCAACACCACTGATCTCCTGAGGAAACTACAATGCATTGGTGACCTCCCAGAAAACACCATCCTAGCCACCATGGATGTAGAGGCTCTCTACACAAACATCCCACACACAGATGGAATACAAGCTGTCAGGAACACTATCCATGATGATGCCACAGCACAACTGGCTGCTGAGCTCTGTGCCTTTATACTTACACACAACTATTTCAAATTTGATGACAATATATATCTCCAGATCAGTGGCACTGCTATGGGCACCCGCATGGCCCCACAATATGCCAATATCTTCATGGCCGACCTGGAACAACGCTTCCTCAGCTCTCGTCCACTCATACCCCTTCTCTATCTACGCTACATTGATGACATCTTCATCATCTGGACCCATGGGAAGGAGACTCTGGAAAAATTCCACCATGATTTCAACAGCTTCCACCCCACCATCAACCTCAGCCTGGACCAATCTACACGGGAGGTCCACTTTCTTGACACCACGGTGCAAATAAGTGATGGTCACATTAACACCACCCTATATCGAAAACCCACCGACCTCTATGCCTACCTTCATGCCTCTAGCTTCCATCCCGGGCACATCACACGATCCATTGTCTACAGCCAAGCACTGAGGTACAACCGCATCTGCTCTAACCCCTCAGACAGAGACCAACACCTACAAAATCTCCACCAAGCATTCTCAAAACTACAATACCCGCATGAGGAAATAAGGAAACAGATCAACAGAGCCAGACGTGTACCCAGAAGCCTCCTACTGCAAGACAAACCCAAGAGAGAAACCAACAGGACTCCACTGGCCATCACATACAGCCCCCAGCTAAAACCCCTCCAACGCATCATCAAGGATCTACAACCCATCCTGGACAATGATCCCACACTTTCACAGGCCTTGGGTGGCAGGCCAATCCTTGCCCACAGACAACCTGCCAACCTGAAACATATTCTCACCAGTAACTGCACACCCCACCATAATAACTCTAGCTCAAGAACCAATCCATGCAACAAACCTCGATGCCAACTCTGCCCACATATCTACACCAGCGACACCATCACAGGACCTAACCAGATCAGCCACACCATCACTGGTTCATTCACCTGCACATCCACCAATGTAATATACGCCATCATATGCCAGCAATGCCCCTCTGCTATGTACATCGGCCAAACTGGACAGTCTCTACGGAAAAGGATAAATGGACACAAATCAGACATTAGGAATGGCAATATACAAAAACCTGTAGGAGAGCACTTCAACCTCCCTGGCCACACTATAGCAGACCTTAAGGTGGCCATCCTGCAGCAAAAAAACTTCAGGACCAGATTTCAAAGAGAAACTGCTGAGCTTCAGTTCATCTGCAAATTTGACACCATCAGCTCAGGATTGAACAAAGACTGTGAATGGCTTGCCAATTACAGAACCAGTTTCTCCTCTCTTGGTTTTCACACCTCAACTGCTAGAACAGGGCCTCATCCTCCCTGATTGAACTGACCTCGTTATCTCTAGCTTGCTTGCTAGCACACATATATATATACCTGCCCCTGGATATTTCCATTACATGCATCTGAGGAAGTGGGTATTCACCCACGAAAGCTCATGCTCCAAAATGTCTGTTAGTCTATAAGGTGCCACAGGATTCTTTGCTGCTTTTACAGATCCAGACTAACACGGCTACCCTCTGATACTTAATTAAAGACAGTATCATGGGAAACTGTATAATACATTTGGGCACTTCCTAACTTGTGAGTGCTTGAATTTGCAATGTTGGAGCTCTTTTATGTGTAATCTATCATCTATGCCATTACTGAAATGTAGTGCTTATATTTATTAATAAATTGCATTTAGTCAACATTAGTCAAAGACCTTTGAAATCTGTGGATTAATCATTATATAAAGTGACAAGGTGGGTGAAGAAATATCTTTTATTGGACCAACTTCTGTTGGTGAGAGAGACAAACTTTCAAGGTACATAGAGCTCTTCATGTGTGGAAAAGGTCCTCAGGGTCACAGCTAAATACAAGGTGGAACAGATTGTTTAGTATAAGTATTTAACACATATTGTCAGAGATCATTCAAGGTGATAAAGGTTGATAAATGCAAAGTAATACAGTATGATATATATACTGTACTATATTATATAAATATAATCCCAACTATACATACAAAATCATGGGATCTAAATTAGCAGTTACCACTCAAAAAAGGTCTTGGAATCATCGTGGATAGTTCTCTGAAAACATCTGCTCAATGTCCAGTAGCAGTCAAAAAACTAACATTGTTAGGAACCATTAGGAAAGGGATTGAGAAGAAGACAGGAAAATATAATGCAACTATTGAAATCCATGGTATGATCACACTTTGCTGCATGCAGTTCTGGTTGAATAGGAAAGTATTATGTGCATCACTTAGTAACACAAGAGCTAGGAGTCACCTAATGAAATTAATAGGCAGCAGTTTTAAAACAAACAAAAGGAAATACTCTTTCACACAATATGCAGTCAACCTCCGGAACTTGTTGCCAGGGGAAAAAGAGGATAGTTTAGGAAAGATTTATTTCACATTGGTCCAATAAAAGATATTATCTCACCCGCCTTCTATCTCTGATATACTGGGATCTAGGTGGCTACAACAACACTGTAAACATAATATAAAATGTTACTTTTATAATATGAATATCATTATAAATTGTTTATATAGTTCAAGTTAATGGAGGGTTTTTGTTATTTTTAAAATTTAATTTGCTGCTTGTGAAAGTTGTCAGACAGCCTTGAGCACTAAGGTCTTTCATTTCCCTACAGAACACATAAACTGGGGCAACAGAGGTGCAAGCTTTGCCTAATGCCTCGCCCTGATTTAGAAGGGCCAGCTCCTCCAGGGTCAGAGGGTAGTTCATTTTGATGTAGTTTGTCCTATCTGCTGAGACTGCCAGGGTGCCAACGAGTACCAGTGGTGGTGTTCTTTTTTTAATATGGACACACACTTGGTAGGAACAAGACCAATTCTTTACATGGGATTTTTAGGACAGGGTGAGTGATTTAGAAAAACTTCAAGACCATCTGAACACACTTTTTGTTTAATCTAAAAATTGTGCATTTGAGTCTGGCGTATTCAACAGCAGCAGGTCACTCCACGCTCTGGGAGCTTAGCCAAATAAGTTCAGGTTCTGGCTGTTACATTTGATGAACTTGAACCACCCATATCATGATGTAAGTGTCCTTATATGACAATTGCTGCCAGGAACAGCTTGTTCACCAAGAAACGAATGTAGGTAGCAACAGGAGGCAGCACTGTATGATGGATATGGCACTGACCTGGGAGCTAGGAAATCTGGATTCTATTCCTGGCTCTGCCACTGGCCTGCTCTGTGACCTTGGACAAGTCACTTCACTTCTCTGTGCCATGGTTTCCCAAGCTGTAGCGTGGGAATAATGATACTTGCCCTTCTTTTGTAAAACAGTCTGAAAAGTGCTATACTAGAGATGATTACAATTATTATAGTTAAAAGAGGGCTGACAGTCTTGAAAATGGTCAGTCAAGAAGACTGCCCCCAGAAGAAAAATCCAACTATTTCCCTATGTTGTCATCCTTTTCCTGACAGCCATAATCCTTTCCCAGAGTGCAGGTTAGCTTGGGCTTCTGTCACTTTGTAATGACATCCACAGGAAAGGTATGAGTTCATCAGGTTTGGAAGATAGAAAATGAACAATGATTTCATTAGGTTCATTCTTCACTAATCTTTTAGTGGTTAACTTAACAGTCCTCCCTTGTCAACAAACCAGAAGGTTATCAGCTGAAGTCCAACGCAAACTCACACCCCTTCTGGATAGAGTAATATAGTGCCAGCATTTGCTGTAACTTGGGAGCTGCCATCTTTCATAAGAGACATTAAATGCAAATCCATTCTACTTTTCTCTAGTAGAATTTAAATTTCTTCTGTGACCCATTTAATCCCCAAAGACCCTTAAGCATTTTACAAGCAATCAGTATTTAATTCTTACCACACCTCTTTAACTAATATTTTAGCAGTAGCTTCTTCATAGCTAAGGTTGCAACCATCTTCCATTTTAAAGCCCTTTCATGATTCCCCTAGAACTTTGGCTTTGGAAACTGGTTTGGCCTCAAAATTGCCATATTTATTCTGAAAGCAAAGCCAAATGTTTTGGTAAAGTTCGAAGAAAATAAAACAGTTTTTGAGCTCCAGGTCATTTAAAAATTATCCTGAACAGACTTTTGCCTCACCTTTCCTTGTCTCCGTCTAGCTAAAGAATGGCTTGTTTTCTAGATGGGTAAATTAGGGAACATACAAATTAAGTGACTTGTCCAAGGACGGTCACCCAGCAAGGCACCAGAAGCAGGAACAGAACCCAGGAATACTGACCATCAGTCCCCTGCTCGAACCGCTAGACAACATTGTCTTTTCTGGCATAATATGAAAAGAGTGGAGGATAACCCCAGTAACCACCACAGTAATTGTCCTCCCTATAAAAATGAGAGCCTGAATTCTTGCTGGCATAAGTCCATTGACTTCAGTTGGCCCTGTATTACGAATATCCATCTAATTACACATAATAGAGAGAGGGTTTTTTATTTCTTTTTTTTTCCACTGGACATTTATTATTCTAACAAGTGTGTTCCTTTATCTAGGGGTACTACTAATGTGAAATAGCTTCACCATATTTTCTATATAGTTGTATTTTGATTTACAGAAAATATACCTCTTCAAATAACTGTTCTTCTGTCACATATTCTTGTGAGAAGGATTTTTCTGTAACCATGGTAGTTATTGTGTAAGAGTTGGTTATCATTGGTGAGGTTGCTATCTTTTTAGTCTTCAGCAACAGCCTTTTCTGTAAATCTTGGCTCCATTAGCACAAGGAAAACTGTTTCTTGTCAGATTTCTTGGCTGATGCTCTCCTTGATGTGACCTCTCACTTTAGGATGTGTGAGTGACATTGAGTTATATCACACAGCATAACATAACATTGTGGGATTGCCACAGCATGACATTGCAGAGGGGAATCTTTAAAAATGATGAGATTTTTCTCGAATAATGAGTTAACAAGAACGATATGCCAAAAACAAATTGGGACAGGCTCTCTTCCCTGTTCTGGCCCCTTCGTGCTGCTGTGTGTCTGGCCAAGTGAAATTTCCCTCAGCATGGGGGAGTTCACATCTGACACAAAACGGGCATAGTGAGATCCTATGCCACCTTCCTACCAGTTCCAGTGTAGGGAGTGGTGCCAGAGGCAAAATGGGGCATGAATGGACTGCTACTGTGCTCCTGTTCTTTGAGACCACTGTCAGCTGGTGTAGGTTAGAACAGCCTGGAGCTGCTCTAACCTATATTGAGGCTGGAGCCAAGGCTGGCAGAGAATCAGAGAGCTGATGATGTCTTCTTCCTTTGCTGTGCTGAGCAGAGCTGGGTGACAACAAAGAATCTGGCCCATTGTACCCTGGGAATGGGAATCACTTTTAAAATAATTGTATCATGGTCTAGTACTATGGGCACAGAACTAAGGGTTAGAATAGCTGGGCTCTTTTTCCAGGTTCTACCACTGACTTATTGTTGTATGACCCTGGCCAAGTTTATCAAGCTCAGTTTCTTCATCTGTAAAAATGCCTTTGGAAAGGCTTTATGAACTACAGATGAAAACTAATAGGTATTTTTATTATGATGGTACTTTATATGTAAAGTAGCACAATGCCCAGACTCACGCTGTACTTATCCCTTGACTGCCAAAGGCCACGTGGTCACTGCTGTGCTCAGCAGTGGATGATGGGAATTAGGGTTGCCAACCCTCTAGGATTGTCCTGGATTGGAGTTTCCAGGAATTTAAAGATTAATCTTTAATTAAAGATTATGTCAAGTGATAAAACCTCCAGGAATATGTCCATCCAAAATTGGCAACCCTAATGGGAATTCAGGAGGTACAAACCTCAAAAACTTCAGAAGTTTAGTTATACAAACCTTTAGGAACAGTCTGCTGTGCCAAACTTTCTCCCTTCCCTTGTGATCCTTTCATCCCAGCACAATTCAACTCTTTTCAACCTGCCATGTTGCTCTTTCTGGGGTTGGTGGACCGTCTTTGGGGTAGCCCGGTTTCCACTTCCAATGTGGGATCTTCTTGTATTCCCATAGTTCAAAGCAGCAGGACCCAATCCTACTTGGGCCATTTTTCTTCCTGCTTTAAAATTCGGCGGCACTCTGGAGTTCCCATCCAATATACAACTTGCAGTGCACCAAAATCTCAGAAAAGGAGAATGGGAAGGGAAGAAGTGGCTTGGATGCTGTGTGGTCTTGAGAGGCAATTGTCCCATGGTGCCGCTAAAGCTGAAGACAGTCAGAGAAGTGGGTCTGTTGAAGAGGGGTAGCAGCTGCAATGCAGCGGTCTAACCCCCGAAGAAAGGGACTGGAACTCATCAACACCAATCCTCAGTTGACCAAGGAGGTTGTTACAGATGTGAACTGCTCCCTCCCCTACCAGAATGCTCCCTGCCCTATTGCCCCACGAATGAAGAATTAACTCAGTGTATTTTACTTAAGCTACATTTAAAAGGTTGATCAACATCTATTTACAACACTGGCTTTTCTCCAGACATGTTTGTATTGTATTTCATGTTGCAGAGAAGCAGCTTATTTTGGCTGATTGCTCAGTTTTACAAAGCAGATTGCTCTGGGAGAGGGAGGCTACACTGTATATAAAACAATGCTAGAATGAGACCTTTCATTTGATCATACTGAAGCTATTTGTTGTACTAGGAATCAAGGTCACAATTTTCAAATGTCGGTGCCTAAATCCATATTCAGGCAGTGGAATAAATGAAGCACGATTTTCAGAGGTGCTTAGTGCCTGCAGCTCCCAGTGATTTTAGTAGGAGCCCCTTCCTCCTTAAAATTTGTCCCATTAAATGAGTTGCCCAAGTGCATGTCATGAATTGGTGACAGAACTAGGAATTCAGTCCTGGAATTCTAGTCACCAGTTTTCTATTTGTGTTGTTGGAAAAATGTGGCTATTTATGGCCACAGATTGGTTACAATGGAGTGTTTCCAGCCCCTCAGAAGAAGAAGGAGTTGCCTTGTGTTACCTGCAATGATTGCTGTGGCTGGGTAGTGCAGAGCTGGTGGTTTTGGGAAACAGCCATGTCCACCCCTCCTTGGCTTTTGGAGGAAGGTTGCATTGACACAAGCTTCTGAACTGGGTATTCAGGAGAGGGCAACAAAGCCAGACCCACCCAAATTTGTATATTTAAATGGCTGTCTCTCATTTCTGTCCAAGGAAAAACAAATAGCAGAGCTATCGTGGGGAGTAAATCAATCTGTATAGCCATTATATTTTGCAGTATTTATAATAATATCTGTTATAGACCTCATTCTGATTTCACTTATGACAGTTTTACACCAGTGGTAACTATTGATCTCACTGGATTTATTCCTGATTTACACTGTTGTGAAATCAGAATTAGGCCTATGTTTTTATAAATCTCTTATTAGAGTTGTCTCTGTTTTCTTTATTAAACATTGGACCAAATTTTTCTCTCATACATATACACAGATGGAGTTGAATTTGTGTCTGAGGTAAAAAATTGGCCCCATAACTCAGCTAATAAAGGCTACATGTCAATAGCCAGATCCTCAGGGAATGTAAAATGGCGTTGCTCCATTGATTTAAATGAGTTGGCTTAGCTCAATCTCATTTGAACCATTTTATTCTGCACAGCTGATTTGGAAAGTTCACAAGAACAGGATTTTGTATGGGATCCTCGGTAGATTGTGGACTAAATCCTGCTGTCTTCATTCAGGTAAATGTCTCAATGACGTTGGTCTCCTGTTTCTAGGCAGCCTGGAAATTGCATACTATAAGAGGTACTTCTGTTTCAGTAACTTGGTAATTGTTCCTGGGTCCAGCTGTTCCTAGCAACGCTCAGGAATGTGAAAAATGAAAAACAATTAGAAAAAAAGAGGGTGACTAAATTTTTCCAAATGCCAAAAAGGACTGTGCTGGAATTCAAGTTTGGGGTAAAGTTTTGAATTCTTATGATCTGTTCTGATACTAAATCAATTTGCCCATCTCTAACCTCAATTCTATTTTAAATGAGTTCATACCGTATACCAGATTATTCAACGACAGGCTCTAAATTCTCTTTTGCTCATTTGAGTTTATATGAGGGGCAGAGTATGTTTCTTTGGAATCAGTTGCTGATGAAGTTTTCTGGGCTGCAGTGTTTTCTCTCTGAATCCCTCTGAAATGGACTTTAACAGATTCTAGTCCAAGATAGAAGAGACTTGAAGAAGTGAGGCAAAGCACTGGGATGTGTTTCACAAATCTGTTGACTGCATGTCCCCGAATGCGTTCCAAGAAATTCACATTTGGATTTCAGCAAACGAGAATTATGACAGGGGCTATCCAACACTTTTGGAAAGTGAATTTGCTTGATACCAAGGTAAGGCTTGCCAAAGCTCAGCTTGCCAAATCATAGCTCTGGAAAATGTGAGAACCAAGAGATCAGCAGTTTGAGCTAGTTTCAGTACCCTCAACTCCCACTAAAGTCAGGGAGGGGATTGAGGGTTTTAAGTACAACAGAGGAGCTGCACAGTATCTCACAGGCTAAGACTCCCTCCATAGCAATGATTCTGTTGTTTTCAGGTCTCAAATTTACCTAGCAGTTTAGTGGGTCAATATTTAACAAAACAACTCATCTGTTTTAAAAGGAATGTCTCGTTCATGGAGTTTTGCATCTAATGTAACATTTAATGATAGAAATATACGGTTACGGTTTATTCTCTGAATTCTGGCTAAAATCTTTCATTTTCTCAGACCTAATTGTCTCTGGCTAGACATGTTCTATATGTGCCCTTAGAAGATGAAAAAACATTCCTGTACGTTGTGTTCTAGATCAAGTACACACTGTAACTGAATTAGTGATGAATATAATCTTCCTGTTTAGAAAGGAGTTTATTTATTTGTCTTCAAACAATAGTCTTTCTCAAAAACAAAAAACAAAACCCAAACTAACTAAAATTGGGATTAGGATTAAAATGATTTAAAAATTACCATGTTTCCACATGTTCACAAATACCCTATTTGCACAGATGCTCAGTGTAAACCTGTGAACAAATTAAGTCTGCAAATGTGCATGCATTTTTTGTCATCCTACCCTGTTGAAATATCAGGCCTTATGTGTCTTCCACGGCATTTTGAGTGTATGGGCTAGCAACCAACATCAATTGGTTTGAAATGTTTTATGTATAAACTTTAATATTACCTTACGTACATTGCTTGTTTAATGGGACGCTGGTTTTAAGCCTGAAGAGAAGCACAGCTTTTATTATGCCTTATTCTTTCCACTGGGTGCTATATTTTAACTTATGAAACTTATCTACAAAAGGAAAAAATGATTGGCGCAGTCTACAACTAGTCTACAACTTATTTTTAAATACAATTTTCCATGCCAGCTGTACATCATGCAATATAATGTGGTCTATCAACACTATCCATTCTTTGAGTTTGACCCAGCTGAAGTTGGTTGGCCACCAACTTTGCTGCTGTCCAAGGCCTCATCTGATGGGCTAATAAACAGACAATAAACATGCATCTCTGGCTCCTGGGTTGCTTGAATGACTTTGTACACTGGAGCCTCAGTTTGAGCAGAAAAACAAATTCTGAAATATAGTGTGTCTCCTGGATTTCTTCACCCAGCTCTGTCTGCAAATAGCGATAAATTTATGTATTTACTGTATCACTGAGGCCATTCTAGTAAGTGTTTACTCAGTGTTTCCAGGAAAAAAAAAGCAGTACAAGTGGTTACCATGACAACCACTGGCTCTGAAAAAGCGTTTTATAACTTTTTAAAAATCTCGTAAGATTGTTCTAATCTTAATTTATTGCTGCGTGTCACAACTATATGCCGAGGTAGAATTTCTCAGAGCGAAGTTGACTTAAAATGACTTTCATAGAGAAAGTGATTGTTAAGAGAAGAGAATTCAGTATCCCACAATTAGCTGACATGTATTGAGTATTGTCATTACGACTGAAGACACAAGGCAAATGGGGGCAAATTGGCTGTGGGGACACTTATCTGTGGTTTTTAGTTTATACAGCTTAACAAAAGGCCAGATGTGGAGTCCTTTTCTGTGGGCCAAATGCTTCCACCCTTCCTCATGTTGAGTAACACATTACTCCCTAATGGGGTAATTCTGGCTTTGCTATCAAGCCCAAGCAAAAGGTAGCATCATGTTGTTATGCTAGCCCTGTTTCTGACTGGAAGGCAGATTGTGACTCCAAGAGCAGTGTACTTCCCATGGGGCTGCTGTGTTCCCCGGAGCTGGTTGTAGGGATATGCAAGCATGGTGGTTGCCCTGGCTACCTGGATACTTCGGCGGGCCTGGAGGTGGCGGAAAGAGGACCGAACCCAGAGAACGAAGTCACTGATGAAGATATGGAGTTAGATGCTTATGTGGAGCTTCTGTGGAGTTGCCCAGTAGGGCAGGCAGCCAGAAACTGTTCACTATTCCTGAGGTGTCTAGCCATTCTCAGCAGTTTCTCTCCGACAAGCAAGAAGCAAGAGAGGAGTTGCCTGGTAAGCGAATGTGGTTTTGTATTGTGGAAGTGGGTCCAGGGTATAAGAATGTAGAAGGCTGGCTGTGTTTCTGTGTGCTGGACATTTCCCCGTGCAGGTAATCAGTATGGTGGAACAGGGTCTTGATGCACACTGAGATTTCAGAGGAATCCTTCACAGAGAACTCGGCAATCCTCATCCTTGGCAGAGCTGCTTTGTTCCTTACTTCATTGTAGAAAACTTTCCCGTGCCATTCAGGAGTCACTTGTTCACGGACCAAAGCGGCACACAGGTGAGAACCATAGGGACCAGGACAGAAGCCACAAGCGTGTAGTAGATGTGCCCTTGCTTCTTTGCTTACCCTCAGAAGTGAGATATCTGTTACAATGACCCCTGACTGTGGAAAAGTGTGGGAGAATTTTAGAATTTTTTTTCTAGTGGGCTGTAACACAGCCCTTGCAGAGTGCTTTTTTCCCAGTGTAGAGCATCGCAACCCCCCTCCCCCAGCCAACACTTGCTGTGTTTATGGTGTTTGCCAAGATTTGTGCTAGCTAAGGGTCAGTGAGAAAGTGATTGTTAAGTTCACACACAGCACTGAAATATTTCAGCATTGAAATACTCCTCTAGTAACATAATGATCATGTTCCTGTTCACTGTTCCTTGTGCTTCAGCAGATGTGGCCTTGAGAAACATCCCACACACAACGGCTGAGCGTCTCCATCAGATAAGAAAGTGCCCAAGATGGAGCAAAGAAGACATGATCTGGGTGGTACTGCACTTTTCTAATTCAGAGAAAAGAGAATGCAAGGAGTGGAGGGATGCCGAAAGGCAGGACAGAAAAGAAAATCAGGAGTTTGTTAAGGATGCTATTGAATGGATGGTTAAAGTCATGAAGGAGCAAACGCAGCTGCTGAAGTCCTTAATAATGCTTCATACTGAGCAAATGCATGACTGTCCTCCCCTGCAGCACATTCAAAACTTTTTTCCATGCCCCCCCTCAACTCCACCCGCACAGTCCTTTCCGCTTTCCAGGACTTCTCAGTTTCCCCTTCACTCCACCCCCTTGGACAACTTTCAAAATGATAGATGGACCTACATATAACTCTGAAAGTCTGCCCTTTCCTGGTACCTCCTTTCCCACCAAGCGTGTGTGTGTGTGTGTGTGTGTGTTGTTTCTAGTGCAATAAAAGGAAAGTTTTTGAACCATAACTCATCTTTAGTTGTTTCCTACAAATTGAGATAGCAGGCATTACCAATACATACACAGGCCGTTTAATCATTTGCTTACTGGAATGTCAGGCCCCAAATTTCACCATTGCTTTTTAAGAAAAGTACATATAATGTAACATTGCAGCACCAATCACAGAAATATCCGTTACTGGTTCTCATTTTCAAACTGTTGCCTCAAAGCCTCCTTGATTTGAACTGGCTGCTTTAAACTAGGTTTGATGGGGGCAGGTGACCAAAGACCACGGGTAAGTCAAAAAATGGAGACCTGGGAGAAGGGTTGGAATCTGGGGTGCAAGGATGGGCTGTTATAGAAGAAATAAGGGAGAGACAAGACAGAACTGGTGGGGGAATCAAATCAGTATCTTAGATGTCTGTATACTAATGTGAGAAGTATGGGGAATAAGCAGGAAGAACTCCAAATGCTAGTAAATAAACACAACTATGAAATAGTTGGCATCACAGAGACTTGGTGGGATAATACGCATGACTGGAATATTGGTATAGAAGGATACAGCTTGCTTGGGAAGGACGGGCAGGGAAAAAGGGAGTAGGTGTTGCCTTATATATTAAAAATGTATACGCTTGGACTGAGGTTGAGATAGAAATAAGAGACAGACTTGTTGAAAGTCTCTGGGTAAGGATAAAAGGGGTAAAAAACAAGGGTGATGTCATGGTAGGGGTTTACTATAGACCATCAAACCAGGAAGAAGAGGTGAATGAGGCTCTCTTTAAACAACTAACAAAATCATCCAAAGCACCGGACTTGGTGGTGATGGTGGACTTCAACTACCCAGACACTGTTGGGAAAATAACACAGCAGGGAGCATATTATCCAACAAGTTCTTGGAATGTATTGGAAACCATTTTTTATTTCAGAAGGTGGAGAAGCTAACGGGGGGAGGCTGTTCTAGATTTGATTTTGACAAATAGGGAGGAACTGGTTCAGAATTTGAAAATGGAAGACAACTTGGGTGAAAGTGATCATGAAATGGTAGAGTTCATGATTCTAAGGAATGGTAGGAGGGAGAACAGCACAATAAAGACAATGGATTTCAAGAAGGCAGACTTTAGCAAACTCAGGAAGTTGGTAGGTAAAATCCCATGGGAAGCAAGTCTAAAGGAAAAAATAATTGAAGACAGCAGTTTTTCAAAGAGACATCATTAAGGGCACAAGAGCAAACTATACCACTGCATAGGAAAGATAGGAAATATGGCAAGAGACTACTCTGGTTTAATCAGGAGATCTTCAATTATCTAAAACTCAAAAAACAGTCCTACAAAGAGTGGAAACTTGGTCAAATTACAAAGGATTAATATAAACAAATAACACAAGTATGTAGGGAGAAAATTAGAAAGGCCAAGGCACAAAATGAGATCAAACTAGCTAAGGACATAATGGGTAACAAGAAAACATTCTACAGATACATTAGAAGCAAGAGGAAGACCAAGGACAGAGAAGGTCCATTACTCAATGAGGGGGGAAAGACTCATAGACTCTAGGACTGGAAGGGACCTCGAGAGGTCATCGAGTCCAGTCCCCTGCCCTCATGGCAGGACCAAATACTGTCTAGACCATCCCTAATAGACATTTATCTAACCTACTCTTAAATATCTCCAGAGATGGAGATCCCACAACTTCCCTAGGCAATCTATTCCAGTGTTTAACTACCCTGACAGTTAGTAACTTTTTCCTAATGTCCAACCTAAATCTCGCCTGCTGCAGTTTAAGCCCATTGCTTCTTGTTCTATCATTGGAGGCTAAGGTGAACAAGTTTTCTCCCTCCTCCTGATGACACCCTTTTAGATACCTGAAAACTGCTATCAGGTCCCCTCTCAGTCTTCTCTTTTCCAGACTAAACAAGCTCAATTGTTTCAACCTTCCTTCATAGGTCATGTTCTCAAGACCTTTAATCATTCTTGTTGCTCTTCTCTGGACCCTCTCCAATTTCTCCACATCTTTCTTGAAATGCAGTGCCCAGAACTGGAGACAATACTCCAGTTGAGGCCTAACCAGCGCAGAGTAAAGCGGAAGAATGACTTCTCGTGTCTTGTTTACAACACACCTCTTAATGCATCCCAGAATCACGTTTGCTTTTTTTGGAACAGTATCACACTGTTGACTCGTATTAAGCTTGTGGTCTACTATGACCCCTAGATCTCTTTCTGCCATACTCCTTCCTAGACAGTCTCTTCCCATTCTGTATGTGTGAAACTGATTGTTCCTTCCTAAGTGGAGCACTTTGCATTTATCTTTATTGAACTTCATCCTGTTTACCTCAGACCATTTCTCCGATTTGTCCAGATCATTTTGAATTTTGACCCTGTCCTCCAAAGCAGTTGCAATCCCTCCCAGTTTGGTATTGTCCGCAAACCTAATAAGCGTACTTTCTATGCCAACATCTAAATCGTTGATGAAGATATTGAACAGAGCCGGTCCCAAAACAGACCCCTGCGGAACCCCACTTGTTATACCTTTCCAGCAGGATTGGGAGCCATTAATAACTACTCTCTGAGTACGGTTATCCAGCCAGTTATGCACCCGCCTTATAGTAGCCCCATCTAAATTGTACTTTCCTAGTTTATCTATAAGAATATCATGCGAGACTGTATCAAATGCCTTACTAAAGTCTAGGTATATCACATCCACTGCTTCTCCCTTATCCACAAGGCTCGTTATCCTATCAAAGAACGCTATCAGATTAGTCTGACATGATTTGTTCTTTACAAATCCATGCTGGCTACTCCCTATCACCTTACCACCTTCCAAGTGTTTGCAGATGATTTCTTTAATTACTTTCTCCATTATCTTCCCTGGCACAGAAGTTAAGGTAACTGGTCTGTAGTTTCCTGGGTTGTTTTTATTTCCCTTTTTATAGGTGGGCACTATATTTGCCCTTTTCCAGTCTCCAGGAATCTCCCCCGTCTCCCATGGTTTCCCAAAGATAATAGCTAGAGGCTCAGATACCTCCTCTATTAACTCCTTGAGTATTCTAGGATGCATTTAATCAGGCCCTGGTGACTTGCAGGCATCTAACTTTTCTAAGTGATTTTTTACTTGTTCTTTTTTTATTTTATTTTCTAAACCTACCCTCTTCCCATAAGCATTCACTATATTAGACATTCCTTCAGACTTCTCAGTGAAGACCGAAACAAAGAAGTCATTAAGCATCTCTGCCATTTCCAAGTCTCCTGTTACTGTTTCCCCCTCCTCACTGAACAGTGGGCCTACCCTGTCCTTGGTCTTCCTCTTGCTTCTAATGTATTGATAAAAAGTCTTCTTGTTTCCCTTTATTCCCATAGCTAGTTTGAGCTCATTTTGTGCTTTTGCCTTTCTAATCTTGCCTCTGCATTCCTGTGTTATTTGCCTATATTCGTCCTTTGTAATCTGACCTAGTTTCCATTTTTTATATGACGCCTTTTTATTTTGTAGGTCATGCAAGATCTCGTGGTTAAGCCAAGGTGGTCTTTTGCCACATTTTCTATCTTTCCTAACCATCGGAATAGCTTGCTTTTGGGCCCTTAATAGTGTCCCTTTGAAAAACTGCCAACTCTCCTCAGTTGTTTTTCCCCTCAGTCTTGATTCCCATGGGACCTTACCTATCAGCTCTCTGAGCTTACCAAAATCTGCCTTCCTGAAATCCATTGTCTCTATTTTGCTGTACTCCCTTCTACCCTTCCTTAGAATTGCAAACTCTATGATTTCATGATCACTTTCACCCAAGCTTCCTTCTACTTTCAAATTCTCAACGAGTTCCTCCCTATTTGTTAAAATCAAGTCTAGAACAGTTTCCCCCCAGTAGCTTTTTCAACTTTCTGAAATAAAAAGTTGTCTGCAATGCAGTCCAGGAACTTATTGGATAGTCTGTGCCCTGCGGTGTTATTTTCCCAACATATATCTGGATAGTTGAAGTCCCCCATCACCACCAAATCTTGGGCTTTGGATGATTTTGTTAGGTGGCCTGTAGTAGACTCCCAGCATGACATCACCCGTGTTTTTTACCCCTTTTAGCCTAACCCAGAGACTCTCAACACTTCCATCTCCTATGTCCATCTCCACCTCAGTCCAAGTGTGTACATTTTTAATATATAAGGCAACACCTCCTCCTTTTTTCCCCTGTCTATCCTTCCTGAGCAAATTATACCCATCCACACCAACATTCCAGTCGTGTGTATTATCCCACCAAGTTTCAGTAATGCCAACAATGTCGTAGTTGTATTTATTTATTAGCACTTCCATTTCTTCCTGCTTATTACACATACTTCTTGAATTTGTATATAGGCATCTAAGTTACTGGTTTGATCTTGCCTCCCAGTTTTGCCCTGACCCTCCTTTCTCTCTGCCATTATAGCCCATGCTCCCTCCTGTTTCCGACCCATCTCCCAGGTCTTGTTCCCCACTTACCTGTGGGGTTTGCTCACCTGTCCCCGTCGAACCTAGTTTAAAGCCCTCCTTACTAGGTTAGCCAGTCTGTGCGCAAAAAAGGCCTTTCCCCTCCTTGAAAGGTGAACGCCATCTCTGCCTAGCAGTCCTTCCTCGAATAGCATCCCGTGGTAGAGGAAGCCAAAACCCTCCTGGCGACACCATCTTCGCAGCCAGGCATTAACCTCCACGATGCATCTGTCTCTGCCCGGGCCCCTACCTTTGACAGGAAGAATCGAAGAGAATACCACCTGTGCTCCAAACTCCTTAACCCGTACTCCCAGAACCCTGTAGTCACTCTTGATCTGCTCAGTGTCACATCTCACAGTATCATTTGTGCCTACATGGATGAGTAGTATGGGGTAGTAGTCAGAAGGCCGGATAATCCTCTACAATAACAGAAAATATGGAAATGGCAGAGGTGCTTAATGACTTCTTTGTTTCAGTTTTCACCAAGAAGGTTGGTGGTGATTGGATGTCTAACATAGTGAATGCCAGTGAAAATGAGGCAGGATCAGAATCTTAAAGTAGGGAAGGAGCAAGTCAAAAATTACTTAGACAAGTTAGATGTCTTCAAATCACCAGAGCCTGATGAAATGCATCCTAGAATACTCAAGGAACTGACTGAGGAGATATCTGAGACATTAGCAATTATTTTTGAAAAGTCATGAAAGATGGGAGACATTCCAAAAGACTGGAAAAGGGCTAATATAGTACCCATCTATAAAAAGGGAAATAAGGACAACCTGGGGAATTACAGACCAGTCAGCTTAACTTGTGTACCCGGAAAGAAAATGGAGCAAATAATTAAGAAATCAATTTGCAAACACCTAGAAGATAATGAGGTGATAAGTAACAGTCAGCATAGATTTGTCAAGAACAAATTGTGTCAAACCAACCTGATAGCTTTCTTTGACAGGGTAACAAGCCTTGTAGATGGGGGGAAGTGGTAGATGTGGTATATCTTGACTTTAGTAAGGCTTTTGATACTATGTCGCATGACCTTCTCATAAACAAACTAGGGAAATACAACCTGGATGGAACTACTATTAGATGGGTGCATAACTGGTAGGAAAATCATTCCTAGAGAGTAGTTATCAGTGGTTCACAGTCACGCTGAAAGGGCATGATGAGTAGGGCCCAGCAGGGATCAGTTCTGGGTCCGGTTCTGTTCAATATCTTTTTCCATTATTTAGATAACGGCATTGAGAGTACACTTATAAAGTTTGCAGACGATACCAAGCTGGGAGAGGTTGCAAGTGCTTTGGAAGATAGGATTAAATTCAAAATGGTCTGGACAAACTGGAGAGATGGTCTGAAGTGAATAGGATGAAATTCAATAAGGACAAATGCAGAGTATGCCACTTAGGAAGGAACAATCAGTTGCACACTTACAAAATGGGAAAAGACTGCCTAGGAAGGAGTACTGTGGAAAGGGATCTGGGAGTCATAGTGGATCACAAGCTAATATGAGTCAACAGCGTAACACTGTTGCAAAAAAAGGAGACAACATTCTGGAATGTACTAGCAGGAGTATTGTAAGCAAGACATGAGAAGTAATTCTTCAGCTCTACTCCGTGTTAATTAGGCCTCAGCTGGAGTATTGTGTCCCGTTCTGGGTGCCACATTTCAGGAAAGACATGGAGGAATTGGAGAAAGTCTAGAGAAGAGCAACAAAAATGATTAAAGGTCTAGAAAATGACCTGTGAGGGAAGATTGAAAAAAATGAGTTTGTTTAGTCTGGAGAAGAGAGGACGGAAAGGGTACATGATAACAATTTTCAAGTACATAAAAGGTTGTTACAAGGAGGAGGGAGAAAAATTAACCTCTGAGGATAGGACAAGAAACAATGGGCTTAAACTGCAGCAAGGGATGTTTAGGGTGGAATTAGGAAAAACTTCCTAACTCTCGGAGTGGTTAAAAACTGGGATAAATTGCCGGGGATGTTGTGGAATCTCCATCATTGGGAATTTTTAAGAGCAGGTTGGACAAACACCTGTCAGGGATGGTCTAGATAATACTCAGTCCCGCCTCGAGTGCAGGGGACTGGACTAGATGATCTCTCGAGGTCCCTTCCAGTTCTATGACTCTATGATTCCAATGCATCATGGGACATTCAGCCTGGTCCCAAGTGCCCCAACTGTGGACACGCTCTGCTGACAGAGGGAGTGAGTGTGAACATGCCATACTGATTTTTATTATAGCGCTTTTTGAGTGTCGACTTAACTTTTGTCAGAAAAACTCTGTAATGTAGACAAGGCCCTAGTAGCAGTCAGCACAGTCTTTCTTCCTCCTACTGCTCCTATGACTAGGGTAGCCAGCACAAGCTGAGCTATAATCTTGCTTGAAGTAGTCTTATTGAAATTAATAGTATTACTTGAGTGAGTAAGGCCAGTTGGATGTGCCTTTTTTCCCCCTCAAACTGTTTTCATTAAATATCTGTTCCAGCTCGAACATCTCCGTTCAATGACTGGAGGTTGTGTCTCACTGACAGTTGACATCTAAGGACTTGATCCCTACTCAGGCAAGGCTCCCACTAAAGTCAATGACTGAATATGGAGTCCATAATCAGATCCTTAGCAAGGGTTATTCATTGCAAGAAGCACATTGACTTCAAAGGACATAGATCAGGCCCTTGCACAACACAGGACTTCCCAATAGGAGGCCAATCTTCACCTGATGATTGGACTGAGAAAATGAGATAAGATATAGGCAATCTTACATAATCGTATATAGAAAACAAATCTAGGCAGCATGTGGAAACACCTCTTTTTGCCCATAGAAAGAGTTATCACACATTCACATCTGGATATCAGTCAGTAATTAGCAGCATCCTGTTTTGAGCTTCATTTCCTCATCTAGGAATACAACAACATCACAGCCACTAAAAATAAAGACAAGGAGAAACAACAAATAGGACTTGCATTAAGCAACACTGTTTTCATAAGAAGATGTTATAGATTTAAAGAGATACCATCAAATTTCTTAGTCCCATAAATGGAACCTTTTTCATAGGAAGGTAAATCTTACACATTTCTTTACAAGACAAGACAACATAGGTATCATTTTTATTTTAAAATCACTTTTATAAAGTCTGTCTTAGAGCTGGTTGGAAAAAATTCACATTTCAAAACTTTTTGAGACAAAAGGGACAGCACAGTTGACAAAAGGTTTTTTTAAAAAAAAAAAATTGTCCCCCTTTCACCCAGAGGTGTGTGTGCACATACACACACAGGGTATGTATTTATAGTGCTATATGTGCCATGGTTTTTTGTTCATTAACAAAATATTTTGTTACTAGCATTCTTGTCTCTGCCTTGGTCTTTCAGCTGCTCTCCCTGCCACACTCTGATAGCACCACAACTCACTGCAGTGGGACATATTTATCCAGGCCCCTTGACTAAAACTGAGTGGGGGTGGTGTAGGTTCCAGACACCTTTTATCTATCAGGTATCAGAGGGTAGTCGTGTTAGTCTGGATCTGTAAAAGCAGCAAAGAATCCTGTGGCACCTTATAGACTAACAGACGTTTTGGAGCATGAGCTTTCGTGGGTGAATACCCACTTCCTCAGATGCATGTCATGCATCTGAGGAAGTGGGTATTCACCCACGAAAGCTCATGCTCCAAAACGTCTGTTAGTCTATAAGGTGCCACAGGATTCTTTGCTGCTTTATCTATCAGGACAGTTGGAGTTAGAGGTTACAGGGTTCTCTCTGGTTTGAGAACATCTGTGTGAAATTACCTATACACTAGCAGTCTTAACAGAAATAAGATTTTTCAAAATAAGTAGATGACGGAATTAAAAGAACAATAACAAAAATGGTTTTCTTAACATCTCTAGAAGTATGTGTCTTATAAGATAAACTAGATAAGGCATTTTAAGTTTCGTTACACAGAAAAACAAGAAAAATTATTAGCTGGCATCCTTGAAAAAAACTTTCAGGAACTCTCTGTTCAGCCTGGTAGCATTGGTTGCTTTGCAGAGAACAACTCTTCTCTTGCTTTGTGATCTCTCTTATCAAAGCCCCTCCTTACCCTGAACCAGGATTGCTAACCCCTGCTTTCCAATTCCATTTTCTTCAGTCACTTTATAATAGGATAGCTGGCCCATTAAATCAGTTGGGCCCAGTGCTCCTGTTCCAGTCCATCTGTGCCCTAGTTTGCTGTAATGAGAAGGGCGCGGCTGTCCCTGGGAATTATAAATGGGAGACAGCAGAGCACCCAGAGGCCTGAGAGTTCAGAAGGGGCGTAGATCTGGGATGAGTCCTTCAGGGAGAGGCTACTCTTGAAGTAGCAAGTGGTGAAAGTTCCCTGATTGAACAGTAGAGCCAGATGAGGCTGGTGAAAGCTAAAGTCAGGTTTTTTTGTGGGGGAGGTGAAGGAAGTTACCTACAAATTTCCCCAGCCCAGAGAGTCACAGCCAAGCGGAGGGGGCTGAAAGTTGAGAGCAGCAGAGGCAGATGCCTTGCTTGCTCTCAGACCCAGAAAGCTGAAGGCTGAAGAGTGGGGAATGATGGAGGGGTGAGAACTAGAACTAAATCTGAGAATGAAGCAGCGTTGGAGAGTGGTGAACGCTGCTAGAGTTGCATTTGGTGTTGATGGATGGTTGGGAGCTGGAATTCTGGTAGAGTTGTGGAACTTCTTGTAACAAATTAATCCCACAGTCAGCTATTTATGTGTGGAGAGTCTGTGTGGGGTATTTCTGGGAATCACTGAAGGGGAAATTGAGACAGATGTTCTCTGTGCTGTGGCCTGTCACTAGAGGGTGTTCCAGGAGGGGCTGCCATTTGATATTATGGTGGAGAATGTGAGTAGGTAATAGGCCCCTGAGAAGAGGGGAACTGAGGTGGGGGAACATGCTGGCAGGGACACCAGGAGGCAGTTGCTTTACAATAGAGTTTGGACTCGCTGTTTTCTTTTGGAGATATACCTTTGAAACAATGATTAACAGCTGTCTTTCAAAGACTTAATGGACTACCTCAGCTACTATCTTTCATAGGCCACCTTGGCTGATCGAACCTAGTTTCAGTCAGGCCTCTTGTTAATCCCCCTATGCAATTTTGTTTTACCAAGAAATATGAATTATGGCAGATGCCCCCCTCCCTCACCTATTATGACATTATTAAAGTCTGTATTTACAAATGATGGGCCTAGAGCCCCAAGCTTCTTCCTCTGCACACTGCTGGGCTTCCTGGGAAGTGACCAGGAACAAGTGCAGTCCCCAAATTCTCTTGAACACAAGGGCTGCCCCCAATGGGATAGTATCAGCATTTAATAAATACATTATATAAAAATATTAGATTTTAAGAGTTGCTGCTGCCAGATTTACAGTTTAGGGAAGAAAAAGAAGAGATTGTTATTAAAATACCCTCAGAGCTTCTAAACTTCTATTCCCCAAATGAAAATCAATTATAAGGATCCTGGAAAATGTTTCAGTCCCTTTCTTGTACAATAATCTAATCCTGAAGACTGCTCTTTGATTCCCTTCTTTAATATTTTGGGTTTTTTCCTCTTGTTTTATTTTACTTCTTCCCACAGCCAGCTTCAAATGACCTCAAGAACACAGGGCAGCTAAAAGATTGCTTAAACTTCTTAATACTTTTAATCCTTACTTGTTATAATTTGATTACTGAGACAGATTTTCTCTGTGGGCCTCCTATTAAATCACTTTCAAGTTGAAACAAACCAGAAATCCTTTTAACTTAACAGAGCTAGTATTCAATACAAGCTAGTCAGATGTAGCACAAAGACTGTAGCATGTTGCATCATATTCTTCCTGGTTTTTAAATAAAAAGCAGACACCAATCAAACCTACATATGAATTTACCATCATAGTATAATTTATTTACCATGATTATATTTTGCAAGTGTATTAAAATATTGATAGTTTATGGAGGGTTTGATATATTTGTTAATAGGGCTCTGGTTTTGGTTACATCTGGCCTATTGTGATAAAAGAGCATGTCCCTAAAATGTTCAGCATTCAGTGAACTCATTTTTGCACCAATGAAATATATTTCCTATTCCTCTAGGACAGCAGTACTATTGAGTGCACAGCATCATGTAAAAATGATGAATTTCTTATCCACAAGGGTGAAAAATGATAAAACAGCATCATCTGGCATTCAGCAGTAATAGAAGAACTTTTTGTGAAATCAGGTATTTTGTCACTGTGAAATATAAGTGTTTCTCATGGAAATTCATGCAGAAACTTTAACATGGAAAACTGTCTGAGACTGTGCATTCTGCCTATCGAATCTGTGATTGATAACAACAATGGGCAAACCAATCTCTGTAGCCTCTCCAGTATTGTGGACTTGAAAAGTTCACCTCAAACTCATACCTCACTGGGTTTCCATTCGGCTAAAGAAAGAGTGAGGGGGAAAAAAGGTCTTAAAGAGGGAAAAACAATGAAAACAAAAACTTAATTGTTCAATTTCTGGGGAAGGGCAATGCCATAAATTACTGTGGGGGCATCGCAGGGGGAGGAGGGAATTAATCCAGTAGATTAGCAATAATTTATCAAGATGAAGGCGTGTGACCCCTTTTCCCTGCCCTTTCATCCCCTTGGCTTGCCTAGTGTCTGTCCACTCTTCCAGTATAGGCCTGGAGTGCAGAAGGAAGATCAGCCTGCTACTTTTAGCTGCAGCTCTAAAGTTCAGGCCGTATCTCAGCTGTTTAAAATCTGTTTGGAGAGAACATATTAAAAATTGGCTTTCAAAGTGTTTTCTCCATTTGAGGAGCCTTCAAAAATGTGAAAAAAAGAATCACTGTTTGAGGGTGACCTGTGAGTTTTGTAATAATGAATATCAAGAACTTAATCAAGGTCCCTAAACATACAAACAAATGGCCTTAAGGTCATATGTATCCCCAGCCATAGGTGATGACAACACTAATACCAAGGGGCCAGTCCTATAGTGGCATCTCTGTGGGCACGATACACTAAAGCAATTGTGCACAGTACAGCACTGGACTTAGACCCAAATCCTGTATGCTCTGTGCAAGTCGGCCTTTGTGCCTGTGCAGAGCATTATTGACTTTAATGGAACTCTGTGTTGGTGCAGGGATCTGCCCAAGCTAACCACCTTGTTGGATTGAGGTTAGAGGTGTTAATGATGTTGTCTACAGTTGCAGGAGAACCAGAGACCTCTGAGGACCTGAACTCCAGCCTGGGTTGGAGAAAAGCCCTTTCACCTTTAAAATGTTATTAAAAATGGGCCTAAACCAAACCCCTTGACCTAATACCTTTGAACTTTAGGGGTGGTCGAATCCAGATTCAATCTTTAATGATATTTATATTTCATCAATGATTAGGGATCTCAAACCATTTAAAAATAGTGATATATTTTTAAAAGATATTTCCATTCAGATGCAAGTTATATGAGCACAATAACAACACAATCTTAGTAGATGGCATACTTCTGTCTTGCATTCCTGTACCTTAAAAGGAGCCAAATACATCCCTCTGAAAATTTGCAAAAGTAAAAATTATTTCCAGGCTGAAAGCTTTGATGCCAAGTTTAATCTGCAACCTAAAACTTTAAAATAAGGATTTTATAATGAAAATGACAATCCCTTAAATTTAATAAATTTAATAGCATTAGCGGGTGTTGCTGTAATGTATGCAATAGGTTCAAGTTTTGGCAGGCTTCAAGGTGTCAGTGATTGGAAAATCAGATGATGGATTAACCAGCTGACATATGTTTATAGACCCAATCTTGCAGTCAGTTCATATGCAAAACTCCCACTAAAGTCAATGGGAATCTTAGCTGGATAGAGAGACAGAGGATTGCGCTTTATATTACATATTAGAGCAAGGGAATCTACCTTATGATTCATTTAATTCATTGGATTTGGGATGTGTATTTACAAGGCAGGATATCAAATTATTTTACCAAATATTTTTATTACTGTAATATATTTCACTTGATTCCTGGATGCTAAAATTAAATTAGAGGCCTGATTTTCCACTGCCTTGCCCTTCTGTCACTTTGTAGGGAAGAGTATATTTTACAGTCCCTCCTATCTACACCCACCCCCGGGTAGATGACTAGTCCACTCCACTCACAAATGTGCTGTTCGGTCACTATTCATTTGAATACTTCTGCTGTGTACACTGCAGGTTTCCATCCAGCAGCTTGGAATAACAGCTCTCTGCCATTAGGGCACCATAAGAACTGTTAAGTCTTCCAAAATATGAAAGGCCTGAAGTGACAGAAAAAAGCCTCACATTGGCTGCTGTTCTTCAGGCACTCGATCACTGGCTCAATGTACCATCATGGACAGTTCCAAAAGGAAATGATGAAGTTATGGTTGATTTTCTTGAGAGGGCAGACCAGCAGGTCCGGTACCAGAGAAAGAGGGATGAAAGACTGGAACAATGGCATGCTGACAGGTGGGCAGAGAGGCTGAGGCTCACTGCCGAGGTGTAGGAGAATATCTCAGCAAGGGAGCTAGCACTTGCAAAGCAGTTCCTGGAACAAGAACAGTGGCTAAGGGAGAAGGACAGAGCTCAACAGAGAGGACTGTTCTAGCAACTCCTGTCTATAATGTCTGCAAGAGCACCGGCCCCTGCTACCTCTCCATATCATGGCATGATGACCCAGCAATGTCAGCCCAGCAGTAGCTTGAATAACTCCATGTCATGATGGCCCATGTGTTCAGGACTCATGAGTGGGTGGGCAGGCCTTCCTTCTTCCACCCCTTTCCAGTAGAAACCCCCATCCCTCCCACCTGCTGCAAAGTGAGGGCTAAACATGTAAAGAAGGGAAAGGAGAACTTGGGGTCAAAACATGCAGCGATAGGGGGATTGTGTTGGGTACTATTTCCTGCTCTTTCTATTGGGGTGTGTGGTGTTGTAATGGCAGCTGGCCTGCCCAGGACTGTGTGGGTGATTTACTGTTTTAAGACCTGTTTACACATAAAGCATGTTATGTTTTCAAGATAGTTTATTGTTGTCAGTGCACCACATCATTCAATCACTTGAGATAATAAAGTTAAAAACCTGGTAAGGAGTAATTAAGCATCACAGAGAAAACAGTATTCCTCTAGTTACCTAGGAACAACAATTCAATTTTCAATAAATTCCATCTGTACAGCCATTGAGCCGCCCCTCCTCTCCCTTTTCCAACTACAAACACATTCATTTTTCATCATGTCATTCTGACTTATATTGCATGGCAATCAAGACCATGCCCCTCCCAAGCACTGTGCCCTCCAAAAGAGCCAGTTTTCCCCCACAAGCACATGCTCACAGGTACTACTCCGTCTCTTCCATTGGACCATGCAAGTCCATAATGTGAGCATCCCTGATTTCTGCTGCTTGGGTGCAACCAGTTCCCAAAGTGGCAGCTGCACTTTCTGGCTGAGGAAACTGATCCAGTGTCCCCTTGTGGTCATAGGTCCATCCACAAGGGAATGGCTCCCCTCGGGCTTTACAAAGGTTGTGAAGAGCACAGCAAGCCACAGTAATATGTACAGCATTAATTACACTGGCATCCAAATGGGTTTGTAAATACCTCGAGGGTGATTTTAGTCTGCCAAAAGCACATTCAACAACCATCCTACACATGCTGAGAGTGTAATTTTTGCCAGGGACTCTAAAATCAGGGTGCTGTTTCATAAGCTAAGGCAAAAGAGTGTATGTGAGGTCCCCAAGAATAACAATATGGACAGTAACATCATTTATGGCAATGTCCTTTGGTGGGAACAGTGTCCTGGCCTGTCCATGAATGTAGACTCCCAAGCAGCAAAAAAACCCTGGCATCATGGACTATTCCTGTACAGTCAACACACATACATTCATATATCTGCCTCTGAGATCCACTAGTGCCTGCATAACAATGGAGTAGCAGTCTGTACAGTTTCTGTACTCATGTGTTCCTCAAGGAGGGCAAACTATGAGCACATGAGTCCCATCAATAGCACTGCCATAATTAGAGAAACCCCTTTCTCTCAAAGGCAGCAATTACCTCTGGGATATCTTTAATGCCTGCCACTTTGGGGTAAACCACACACCTGGTCACCTCAGTGACTCCCTCCCCACTTTATCCACAGTTGACTTTCCAACTCCAAACTGGTTGGCAATGGACCTGTAGCAGTCTGGGAAAGCCAGCCTCCAGACAGTTAGAGCAATCTGCTTCTGGACTGACTAGGTTGTGTTTCTTTACTCTGGAGGGTTGGGGCAAGGGGCTCACAAAACTTCAGAAATGTTGCTTGATTCATGCAAAAATCCGGCACACACTGCTGGTCATTCCGGGTCTGCAGGATGATGTGATCCCACCAATCTGTGCTTGTGGCCCTGCACCAGAAGCGGCAGTCTATGTAAGGGGAATCAGTGGTTATGCAGATTTTACCGAGCAGCCTCTGCCAGTAAGAATCTGCCATGCCAGGGCACTCCTCTGCCTCCTCCTCCTGCAGATCCATCAGGAAATTTCTCAGGCATGTTTGGTAGGGCAGAAAATGTTACCTAAATGTCCACCAGTGCCTGGCAGCTGCTCTGCCAGTTTCCTGACACAGGAGTGAAAGTGAAAGCAAGAGAAGTTCATAAAAAAGTGCCACTTCCATGTTGCTAGCTTTGGTAGCTGGGAACCATACAGATCAAAATACTGCTCGGCAGGCTGTGTTGGCGGGCAGTTCTAACTTCCTGTAATGCGAAGGGTGGGCAGTAGAATTTTCCCACAGTGCACCATGTTCCTAGGGCTAGCGCAGCACATTGTGGGGGGAGGAAGGGAATGCTAGGCACTCTGGGATATTGTTACTTTGACTCACGTCAGTGTGGGATGCCAAAGCCCTAGATTTGAGCACGGATTAGAAAATTCTTAACCTAGCTTTAAAATGCAGTGTACGTGCTCAAGCCCAGGATTTCCTGGCACAGATCAGATTACTTGAGTCCCACTAACCCTAGGCTTACATTGCCATGTAGACATGTGATGCTGGCAGACCAGGTGCTAGCTCATGCCAAGGTCCCTAGTCCTCTCTGAAGACTGACAAATGCATAGCAGTCTGGCTTACCTGTGCATTAGTATTGATAAAATAGTTATTAGATTTATAGTGATGTGTTTAGTGTTTGGATTTTATGAAATGCTTGTGAGTTGCGGCATGCATTAATCTCACTTATAATATCTGTATCCCATGTTACAAGATAATATTTAAGTGTTTGCTTTGTTACTATTGAAGTGTTTGCTATGAAGCTGAAGACAAAGAAGCCGGAATCTGAGGAGGACAATATTTCTAAGCATAAAGCAAGGTATCCCCAAACTGCTTAGCTTGGTTTAGCCATAAAGGACATATAGAGCTTGTGCATTACAACAGCTTCTCTTAGTTTTTGGAACCTAAGACTGTAACTCACTTGCATGTATATGTTTACCCACTTTAACCTTGTAAATAACTCTAATTTTTTTTCCTAGTTATTAAGCCCCTAATTTGTTTATTACAGGATTGGCTATAAGCATTGTCTTTGGTGAGAGATCTAAGGTACAATTGACCTTGGGTAAGTGACTGATCCTTTGGGATTGGGAGTAACCTGAATATTGTTGGGGGTTTTGGTGTGAGGGATTATCTATCACAAAGGCAGGCTTACCTGGATGGCAAGATAGACTAGAATGCCCAAGTGGACTTCTGTGATTATGTGTTAAGGCTCTTATAATGCTTGAGGAGTTCACACTTGATGGTTGGTGAAATATAATTATAGAACATACAACCCGTTTGGGGTATGTGCCATGGGTTGTGGCAGTCTGCCCTGAGATTGGCAGGGGCCACTTCAAACAGTGTGACAGAGAGAAAGAGCCACATTCTCAGCTGATGTAAATTGGTGTAGCTCCATTCATTTCAATGGGGTATGCTGATTTACATGTAATGAGGATCTCCATCAGTGGTGGACAACCTGTGGCCCATCAGGGCAATCCATTGACAGGCCGTGAGATAGTTTGTTTACATTTTACAGTTTGTTTATAGTTTGTTTACAGTTCACTGTTCCTGGCCAATGGGAGCTGCAGGTGGCCATGCCTGTGGATGGTCAATGTAAATAAACTATCTCGTGGCCCACCAGTGGATTGCTTTGACGGTCTGCAGGTTGGCCACCACTGATCTAGATCTTAAAGTGAAAGATTATGATTTCTTTGTTTGCAGTAGTGCCTAGAAGTCCCTCCTATTGATTTCAGTGGAGCTAGGATTCCCTCTCCTCCCTCATCGTTCTCCCAACCCCACAGGTTTTCCTAGGGTACTAAATTGATGTTAATTTCAGCTCTGATTTATACATACAAAATAGACTCAAGTGTAAAGGTGATTCATTTCACAAACACTTTTTAAATAATGGGATTCTTTCTGCTTGACTGGAAGCTGGATTTATGCTAGGCTCTTGTGCTGTAAGATCATAGTTTCTAGGAGTTTGATGTCAGAGGGGACCATTATCATCTAGTCTGACCTAATGTAACACAGGCCACTGCATTTCACCCAGTTACCCCTGTACTGAGCCCAATAACTAGTAAATTTGACTAAAGCATAACATGTGTTTGGCCTAACATATCTTTCAGAAAGGCATCTAGGCTTGATTTGAAGATATCACAATATGGAGAATCCACATTTCCCTTGGTTGTCTGTTCCAAAGGTTAGTCACTCTCACTGGTAAAAATTTGTGCCTAATTTCTAATTTGAAGTTGTCTGGAATCAGATTCCAGCCATTGGTTCTTGTTTTGCCATTTTCTGCTGGATTAAAGAGCCATTTAGGATCAGGCATTTCCTCCACATGATGGTATTTATATACTATAATCCAAATTACCTCTCAATCTTCTTTTTGGCAAAAGGAATAGATTGGACTCTTTAAAATCTCTCACTAAAAGGCATTTTCTCCAGGCTTCAAATATTTTTTGTCATTCTTTTCTGCACCATCTTCAATTTTTCAACACCCTTTTTAGAACCCAGAACTCAATACAGTATTCTAGTGTCTATCTTACCAATGTCATATACAAGGGTACAGTCACCTGTCTCCTCCTACTCACCATTCCCGTGCTTATAAATCCAAGGATTGCATTAGCCCTGGTAGCCACAGCATTGCAGTGGGAGCTGAGTTGCTTCTCCACAATGACTTTTAAATCCTTATCAGAATCATTTGCTTTCCAGGATACAGACCCCCACAGTGAGGGTATGGGCTGTATTCCTTGTTCCTAGAGGTATAATTTTACATTTTGCTGTATTAAAGCACATTTTGTTTGAGTGGGCCCAGGTTATCAAGTGATCCATATCGCTCTGTCTGACTGTCCTGGTCTCATCATTATTTACCACTCTGACAATCTGTGCCATTTGCAGATTTTATCAGCAGTGATTTTATATTTACTTTCATAGCACTGATGAAAATGTTGAATAGCATGAGGCCTAGAAGTGATCCCTGCAGAACTCCACTAGATACACCTCCATTTGATGATGATTCCGCACTGACCACTATTTTTTAAGATCTGTCAGCCAGTTTTTAATCCATTTAACACTTTGTTTTATTGGGATTATATAGATATAATGCTACGAGGATTTCAGTTGATTATTTCAATTTTTATAAAATTAGAAAAAGAACATTTCTAATTATGACCAGTGTGATACTGCAATAGTGTTGGGGTCAACATTTTGTTAAGGCATCATTTACTATTACTTTGATAGGATCTTGGTCATTAGAAGTGGAAAAAAGTGGTTAGCTCATCCACTCCTGCTAACTGCATGTGCATGTAGATGTATATTACTCTGATATCGTACACTAATTCCTTTATCTCAGTGAGTTTCTTTTAAAAGAAATGCACATCTTATAAAGAGCAGGATGCTGTTGCTAACCTTCGTCCTTACACATGCTACACAATATAATCATGAGCTTTTAAAGATGTACAGGTTATTCAGATATAATCCCTACTTTGATTAAATTCTACTAACAGTTTCTCATCTATGTAGAAAAACAGGGAGTTTATGGGGCTAGATAATGTAACAGTTTTATTTAAAGCTACTGAGTGTTTATGAGACAAGACTAATAAAATCTTCATGTTTACTCATAGAAATCTGTAAATGCCACCCTAGATTATGAATCAGAGGTGATTAGACAGAATTAACAGGCTAGTCCAAAGAAAACTTGAGACCAGAAGATCCAAGGGATACTTTTTCACACATGATTTGAATTATTGTGAAACTTTAGCTTCAGAGAGAGAAAGAGAGAGAGATCTTTCTGGGAGATGCAAATTTTGGGCAAAAGGGTATAATTACTAAGCAAGCTACTAATGTGGCACCTCTTTGGGATGTCACCTGTGTTTACCGATTAGAGTTTTGTGAATTGTTCACAACTACATCTGCCACTAGGTGAAATTCACTGTCTGTTTTGCTTCAAAGTAGAATCCCAGTCCTTATTTCTCAAAACAGTTCTCTAAGCTTTCAAGTTGGCCTATGTTCTGGCTGGAATGAACCAGGGCAAATTTATGGTTGTGTGTGAAAGAAACTCCTTGGTTTCAGTATACTGAGTTTTGATTAGAGATTCTAAATTCATTCAAATACAGAACTGAAAACTAGAGCTGGTCAAAAACCATGTCAATTTTTTTTTTAAATGAAAACCTGAGAACCAAAATGTTTTTGGAGAGGAGTTTTGACAATGTACCAACATTTTTTTTATGAGAATGAAGAATGCTCACATTGAAATTTTATTGAGATTTTTTTCATGTGGGGAAAAATCATTTCCTGAGCAGCAATAATCAGAGTGAAGTTCTAGAGACTGGGATGGAAGGAAACCCATAATGACAGAGACGGACGATAGTAATTTACATAAAGCAGAGTAAATTGAAACTTTCAGGTTCCTCACAGCTCTAAAGTGCCCTGCTGGAACAAAATTCGAATACCATTCTTATAAACAAAGAAACAAAGTGCTGCTAGACTACAAATATGACAAGTTTTTAATGGAAATGATGTAGACATTATAGTGTAGTTGACAGAATATGTGCTTTAATTGTAGTTTGCTTTCAACATCTGAATGGTTAGTATATTTTTACTATAGTAACTAGTGTGGCCAGAATACCACAGAACTTGATAGATTTTAAGGCTAAAAAGGATTATCTAGTCTGACTTCCAATATATCACAGAGTATTACATTTCACCCAACGACCTCAGTATTGAGCCCAATAACTTGTGTTTGACAAAAGCATCACTTATATTTGGCTAATGTATACATTCCAGAAAACTGTCCAGTCTTGATGAGAAGACATCAAGAGATGGAGAATCCACTACTTTTTTTGGTAGTTTGTTCAATGGCCAGTTACCGTCACTATTAAACATTTGTGCTTTATTGATGGTTTGAATTTGTCTGGCTTCAGCTTCCAGCTGGTCGTGCTTGCTATGCTTTTCTCTGATAGATTAAAGCGAGACTCTGAATGATAGTGTTTTACATAATTTGCAATCCTAGTTTTCCAAGCTGGCTGGGCATTTTCTTCATTCAAGTCCCTCTTAAAAGCAGAGACCTTCTTCTTGTTCTGTGTTAGTACAGAACCTAGCACAATGGGGTTCCGGTCCATGGCTAGGGCTCCTAGATGCTACGGTATGACGAATAAAAAAAAAGAAATGAGTTCATAATAAATCAAACAGCAACATAAACTCTACCAAGGCCCTAATCCTGCAAAGACTTACATATATGTTTAACTTTACTTACTGAAAGTAGTCCTGGTGACATCAGGGGAACAATTCCCAGTGTGTAAAATTAAGCACTTGTATAAGTCTTTGCAGAAATCTGGGCCTACTTGGCCATGTTGCTATATCCAGCCCCATAGCCAGCAATGCCAACCACTACCACTTGTCCAGCTCTCCCACATATGCTTGTATGGATAGAATGCCCTTGCTGAATAGCTGCACTATGTTCTCCTTTAAATTGCCCTTCTCCCATGATAACTACAGGAAACTAGCCAATGACTGGTGGCTACACTGAGGGGCAGTCAGGGATTTCAGTAGTTTATGTGTATAGAGCAATGCTAATGCAGAATATTGATCGAATGTATGTTTTTATACCTCTCCCCCACCCTTCATTTGTTGTCCTTTGATTATGAGTTCCTCAGGTCAGGGACTGTGTATAGGGAGAGCACCCAGCACATTACTAGTTATCTGTTACCACCACCAAATAATATCATCATAACAACATAAGCATAATGTGGATGCATGTGTGAGGAATCATAAGGTCCTGTCTGACTTATGTCCATCTTTATAGCTGGAATAAGAGGAGTTCATATTAAACACCAGCGCTTTATGAGATTTCTTCTGTTTCCCTTCTCAGAAGTAGTCAAACTTTATACAAATAATTGGTGAACTTCAAACAAATACATGCTTCTCTGAACTCATGCAGACAGGAAAGACAGATATTTTCTGTCTTGCCTATGCACATATTTTCTGTGAAGCTAGAGAGACATGATTATGACCAGAGACTAGTGGCACGTGTACATGCAATACATGACAAAATTTCCCTTTCACTCCAAATAGCTTTGAAAGTAATCTCGGATGGAAGATGTAAGAACAGAAAGGCAATCTGCTCTGTACAATGTCTCCTTTAGCCATTCACTGCTGTTCCTGTAGTTGGGACAATCCCTAAACTACTTTATGCTGATTAGAAGAGTCTGAGTAGCTGACTGCACCACTTTGAGCTTTCCCTAGTACAGGCCTTTGTGTCTTTTCTGTACACTCATTGTCTGTATTAAACCTCAGATATGTTTGTGCTCACAGAATGCTCGCAAGACCTGATGGATTGGGTAGGGGTGGAATGGCTATTTCCTCTTCTAAGCAGTAAGGGACACTATCTGATACAAATTCCAGATTTAACACTGAGAAGGGGGGCGGGGGAATCCATGTCCTGGCATATTTTTGAAAGCAATGGGTTATATTTGTCTATTCAGTTCCTCACGTTTTCCTTCTATGCCATATAATCTTCAGCATGTTACATGAAAACACTATAATTTGTAGGGCATCTTCCAGGCTCCACTGTTTCCCACCCTTCCATCATCCCCTTTTTAGAAACAACCTCATGGGAAATGTACTGATGTTTTCTCTCAAGTTGCACAATCCCTTAATACATAGTTTGAATTGTCTTGGACAATCAGGCAGTTTTCTTATGACCACCATTTGCCTCCCACTGTGCATGCAGATTATTGGTGAGAGAAGTGCCCCAGGTTGGCAGTTTTGCTAGATGCAGGGTTAGACAGACATTTCCACTCATTCAAGTGCTAATTTTAATAAAGCAAAATCACATCTTTTAAAAAATCATTGTAATATTTATTTGTAAAGAGAAGGTAGAATGCTCCTCTGCTTTCAAGTTTTTCTTTCAAGGGCAAGGCATAGGACCGGAAGTCAGGAAATCTGAGTTCTTTTCCCAGATAGGCCCAGATTTTGAATTACCTAAGTTTGTGGGTCTCAGTTTGTGGGTGCCCATCTTAAGAAATCCAAAAATGAAGCCAAGAAGTGCTCAGGAATTGCAACTCTTATTGACTTCAGTTGTACTTGTGGGTACTTCTGAAAACACAGCCCAGGGTGTCTCAATCCTGGGCACCCCAAATTAATTGACATTTTGTAAAATATAGGCATTAACATCCTGTGCCTCAGTTTTCTCATCTGTAGGAATAATATTCACCTTCCTCACAAGAGTGGTGTGAGGCCAAATTCATTAGCGTTTTTGTAGTGATTGGAGATCCTCAAGAGGTACTATCAAAGAACAAAGTATTACTATGTAAACACTGTAGCAGTGAAGCTATAGGGAAGGAAGTTCACCGTTCCCATTGGTGAACAAGAGAAAGAGCAGCCCAGAGCTGCTTCTTAACTCCAAAAAGACAGAAGCTCACAGGGGAAGGATCTCTCTGCTGCCATCTATTGGTGGGCAGGCCAGGCAATAGAATGAGCCAGGCCTTGCATGCATCATTACCTTCCATTTCTGTTTGAACTTTTGGGCCATTTTTGGCTAAAATTCATTGTTTTATGCATAGGGGTAATGAAATGTTATTATCTTTACTGTGTGACTTAAAGGCAAAGGAACTGCACTTAATATGCTGTGGGTGAGGGGTCACCATAAGCAAACTTTGGGTCTGCACTGCTGGGTAGTGGAACATGGCCACATAAGAAAAAGGGACTCTGACTTTCTGGCAAGGAGCTTGTGCTGGGTAGTAGGGACTCTGCTCAAGAATCCTATGTGCTATTAGTCCCTATCTACTGAAGACTTTACAAAATGGTACCAGCAAGGTGAAGCCTCCCTCTCTTGTTCCCCCAAACCAGCACTAACCAAGCTGAAATCACTCTAGCTGGGTTACATGGTAGAGCCTCAGGGTCAGACCAGGCAGCACTTACCCTAGGTGCAGAAGATGGACTTGTCTGAGTGTACTCCTGGACTCGACTTCACTAAGAACAGACAATGAATGGTGAGTGGGGTGTAGTGGAAGGGGGAGGGAGAAAGTGACTGTTGAGAGACCTGGTTTACTGCATGTTCACACAAGCGGGTGAGGAGTTGAATTAAAGGACTGTTACTGAAGTTACTGTCAGGAGGGGAGTTGTATTTATTATTTGTAGAAGTATATTGTTATATTGTTGCTGTGTTTTCCCAAGTTTAGTGCTATTGAAAGATTTTAGGGCACATAAAGTAGCAGTGTATACTTTGGCAAGCCCATGTACGGCAGTGGAGATGTTCCAGGTTAGGGGGAAATGAAAGGTTCAGACTCCAGCCCTTAAGTGAAAGGTGACTATTTAATGCCAAGCAAGCGCAGGTGAGAGAGTTAAAACAAGACATATGGGCATTAATTACAAACCCATTCAAAAACTTAGCTCAAAAGTGTCAATTCAAGCAACTCTGGAGAGACCCTCACTTGCAAGGTCTGTTGTAGGAGCAGCAGTGATCTGTATGCTCTGTATAATCTGTATGTTCAAAAGGTCTGTTTCACCTTCGCCCCCCTGCCCCCTTTTGTCTCCTCTTCCTCTTTGAATACCTGTGAAGTCGCTTTCCCCCTCCCCCTCCCTCCTGGAATGCTTGTGGGATGAATGGGATGCTTGAGCAGCTGGAAGATCAGTATATTTTTCCAGAAAAGTTACTCATTTGTATGGCTCTGATATGAATTTTTCAATATCCTGAGCAAATTCAGCTGCAAACTGAATTTTGGCCTAAGATAGAAACTATTTTGTAGCCTTTAATTTAGTAAGTGATAGACAAAACGTTCATGCTTATTATTTCTAAACTGAAACTCTGCTCTGAACCATCCCTGGTTTTTCAGTGAGAAGGTGAACTGCAACCTGAAAAATTGCTCTTTATCTTGTTTCTAGTTGTTCATGATACCCAAACTTCAAAAAGCTTGGTTTGGCTATTTGGCTAAATACCTTAAAGTTAACTGTTTGTTCAAATCTTATCTGTGCATTTGTGTTTGCAAAATTCGTTTGAAATTTCATAAATCAGGCACTTTCAAATACTTTGGTTTATGTACTTCTGGTAGCCAATCCAAAGTAGCCAAATTGTTTCAAGTGAAATCTCAGGAGAGAAGCTTGAGGAAATATTATGAGATATGTTGATTATATTTGGTCACCTGTGATTCTAATAAAGGAAACAGCAGCTTAAAATAAAGAGTTTAGAGCTGAGCAAATGGTGCAAAAGGCTCTCTGTGAATATTAGTTTGAATATTTAATATTTAAAGACATTTGCTTTTGAGTTTAATGGTAAAAATATATTTTTAGAAAAATTAATTTTAAGCTTAAACATAAAATAGTACAGTGAATTTGAAATGTGCTTTCTGTGAACTCACATTAGGAATCTAGAAAGTTGCAAACTAGTCAGTGGCATTCTAGAATATAAGAAATAAATTCAGTGAATAAATTTACATGTTGGGAGGCAATGTTGCCCAATGGATAGAGCACGTGACTGGAACTCAAGATCTGGTTTCTCATCTGGGCTCTGCCATTGATTTGCTGAGTGATCTTGCACAAGTGTCATATCACCACTCAGTGCCTCAGTTTCCCAATCTGTAAAATGGGGCTAATGATACCTCCCTGGTAAAGTGCTTTGAGATCTACTGATGAAAAGTGCTATATTAGACCTAGGAATCATTAGTGCTACACACTTGCTCTGCTCTAATCAATGGAAGGTATATGAGATGCTTGAGCTCTTCTTTGGAAAGTTATTGTGTGATTAACTTTGAAATGGACCTTTTGGCCTTAATTTGCTGATACTCTGAAACTTCCTTTTTTAAATGTGCCTATCTCTTCGGTCTTTCTGTGTGCAGATGGACAGAATAGGAATTTATTCAACAGTTCAAATATAGTTTGCACTAGAATGTTGTTAGAGAAATCCAGATGCCTGTCATCAGTTAATTCCTTCCTCCCCCCCACAACCCGCACTGCCTTCATTCATTCTCGTAATGGGCATAGGATATGCTTAACCTGCTTTCAGATTATGTTTGGTTTAACTGTGCTCTACATAACTGGGCCCATTGTAGCTGCTTTGTCTACTTAATGTTGATACTGAACAATCAAAAACTCTTTGCAGAAGAGAAACAAATGGCTTCCATATGCATACAAAATCCCTAAATAAATCCATCAAATATGTTGCCTCAACTATTTTTCTTCTAATATGGAGAGAATGCTGGCACATTGTTAGTACACAGCATTTGGTTAGCTAACAACACAGAGAGATCTCTGAGGTTTGAAAAGAGGGTAATTCCCACAAAGTAAACACTATCCAGCTACAATATTTGACTCTGATATCCTAGGTTATTGAATTCTACAGGCTTACTTTTTATATGTTTGATTGACAGGTTAGGCATAACAGGTAATAGATAACTGTGATAAATGCTGGCAAAAGAGATGTAATGGACTTCAACTCTGGAAAGTACATTTCTCATACTAACTTTGTCACACAGAGGTTTTGTACAGCCATCCATTGTTTGTTATGGCAACACTCCCATTATCTTCAGGAGGGCCAGAATTTCACCCAAAGGATTTAATTAGTGATTCTAATCACCCAGGACCCAATCCTGCTAACACTTATATATAGGTACCTTATTTTACTCAAGCAAGTACTTCTGTTTAGGTCAATCATGTGGTTAATGTTTGCTGGATTGGGGCTTCACTTTGATTTGAGAGCCAGGTCCCAATGTACTGGGTACAGAACAACCAACAAGCACTAAAGCAAAAATCACATGCTGGGTTGGTGCTTTTATCCTATTTTTATTTACCTGGTATTTAAAGACAAACTTTCATTAAAGTCACTAAGTGATATAAATAGTCACAAGTGCCTGGTCTTGATGTAGCTGCTGTTGAGTTGTCCAACAACTGTACAAATAATGAAGTTTTCAATTCACTGGCAATTTCAAAAAAAATAAAATACAACATTTGTTCTGGATCAAATGAAATGTTTTACTTCAATTCTGAGCTTTAAAAAAGATTAAGTAAATTTGAAGGAAATTTTTAAATGAAAAGTCATTTTGAACTGGAAAATAAAAATGTTTCATTTAGAAAATTCCCAAAGTGGAATCCTGCTAGGGTCTGTTCTAGGTTCAGTAGTATTGAATGTTTTAATTAATGTCTTGGATAAGGGAGCGGCGAGTATGCTTATAAAATTTGTGGATGATACAAAGCTCAGAGGGGCTGCAAGCACTTTGGAGGACAGGATTAGAATTAAAAAATGACCTTGACAAAATAGAGAACTGATCAGAAATCAACAAGATGGTATTCAGTAAAGACAAGTGCAAAGTGTATTACACTTAAGAGGGAAAAATCAAATGCGCAATTACAAAATGGGGAGTAAGTGGTGAGGTGGTAGTACTGCGGAAAAGGATCTGAAGGTTATAGTGGATCACAAATTAAATATGAGGCAACAGTGTGAGGCAGCTGCAAAAAAAATGTTAATGTAATTCTCGGATATATTAATTGGAGTATACAATGTAAGACACAAGAGGTAATTGTCCCACTCTCTTTGGCATTGGTGAGGCCTTAGCTGGAGTATTGTGTCCAGTGCTTGGTGCTACACTTTAAGGAGGATGTTGACTAATTGGGGAGAGTCCATAGGAGAGCAACACAAAATGATGAAAGGTTTAGTCTTGAGAAAAGAAGACTGGGGGGTTTAAGTCTTCAGATCTATTAAGGAGTGTTAAGAGAATGGTGATCAATTGTTCTCTGTGTCCACTGAAGGTAGGCCAAGAAGCAATAGGTTTAATCTGCAGCAAGGGACATTTAGATTTGATATTAAGAAAAACTTTTTAATTATTGTTAAGATATTTAACTGGAATAGGTTACCAAGGGAGGTTGTGCAATCTCTGTTATTGGAATTGGAGGTTTTTATAAACAAGTTAGGCAAACACCTGTCAGGGCTGGTCTAGTTTTCCTTGGTCCTACCTCAGTGCAGGGACTGGACTAAATGATGTCTCAGGGTCACTTCCAGCCGTATAATTCCATGAAAGAAAACAGTAAGACTTTTTTTTTTTTAATTTTAAAGTTCTATTAACAAGTGATTTGCGGAGGTGGTTTAAATTTTTTTTTTTTGTTGAGGGATGGGGAATATTGAAGAGAATGAAGGTCCGGTGGGCTGTTTGTGAATGAGGATAGAGTGGTAGCACTTAAAATTTACCAATTTCCTCTTAAATAACTGAGTATGTGCAGTAAATAAATAACAGTATTCAAGTATTGCACTGTACCTATTGGGTATCCGGGTCAAGTATTGCACTGTAGTGGGGTGATTACCTGCTCCTGCCCTTCGGGTCTTAAAACAGCCTGGGAGAGGGCTGTAGCTGGGGCAAGAAGCCTGGGCTGATTGGGAGAAAGCAGGCCCAGCTGTGGCCAGGTCCCAATCAGGCCCAGCTGGCCTCTATAAGAGGCAGTGAGCCAGAAGCCCAGCCACTCTTCCTCTTCCTGTAGAAGGAGAAGGGCCTGGCTGCTTAGAAGCTAGAGACAAGGTACTTAGAGTGGAGCAGGGCTGGGGAAAGGCAGAGGAGCTGGGGAGTTCTTGCCTGGAAAGCCCCAGGCTGTGGCCTAGGGGGGTAAGGCCAAGAGGTACTGGGGGTTGCAGGGGACAGTGGGGTGGGGGTTCCCCTGGGAGGGGGAGACCCAGTGAAAGGGGCACTGGGGTCCAGGGAGGGACAGGGGGGCCAAGAGGACAGGTGGATCACCGGCCTGCAGAGGGTGCTCTGGATGCTGGAATGAGCTAATTCCTGAGGATGACCAGCAGGAGGCTAGCCCATCTACATGCACCTCACTGTTACAGAGAGGTGCAAGGGAATAGTGCAGATACTGAAGTAACCATATCTAAAATGGAGATATTGGACTGGTCTAATGACTCAGTGGTCACTAGTATACATCAGATGATCATGATTCCAGATCCTAGTCTTTCAATTGCAAGATTGAGAGCTTTAGAGAGGCAGCCTTCTACTCCTGAGGATAAGGACAGAAGAACTTTCTTATGCCACTGCATAGTGACTTCTGTTATATCTAAAAATGACAGACTCGACCAGAAGAGTGGTTTCCATAAGGTGAGAACTTTAGGGTATCTGAGAGTTAAAGGGGGGGAGCAGTGCTACCCTGACAGGAACAGAGAATATCTTACCCCAAAATGGATCATACAAATGCCAGCTAAAAGCTACATGGGGTTTAATTCCTTTAAATTCCTATCCTGACAAGAACTATAAGATCACCATAAGGACGAGTTTTTGGAACCGATCCTGTAAGTCTGCAGCTATAAAAGTGGTGCACAAATTAAACAATGACTACATGGTCTAATTAATTATTGCTAGGAATTTTTCAGACTTTTGAGCTGTTATAAACCATTTTACCTCCCTGAAAATAATTACAAACTTCTGAACTGAAGTGATTTACTCAGAAATAATAAACCTGAACCCAAATGTATACCTTACTCAAAGGAAAGTAGCTCAGGAACTTACTGTTCAAAGGGAAGATTGTGCCGAGTGGCGGGGGCAGAGGGAGGGGGAGAAGGTTTTATGGAGCTAAAATGAAATAAAAGTCTGTACTTTACATTAAACCAAACCATTTTGATAAGAATCTTGGCCTGAGGCAATTTAAGCCATGAAAAATTAACTCTCCAAGCACTCCTGTCAGAGCCTAATGATGGAAGGATCCCTGCAAATTCTTAATCTGCCTTTCTTCATGGTAGGACAATATAGTTCTATAGAAAGGCAGGTCAAGGAGCTGAACTCCCACAGTAGGTATCCAGAAAAGCAATCAAACTAAACTAGCAGGGAGTGGATTCCAACTGAACTCTGTGGTAAGGGGCTTTTCTCTTCCACCACAGGTATCTTACAGAAGGGAAGATTCCTGGGACTAGTGATTTAATTTCTCTGGCTACCATGCTAATCACATACGTCCCATAATTACTGTCTTTCTTTCTTTACCCCAGACTGTCATTCTTCTGTCTTTTAGCTCCATCCAACAGGCAGACAATGTGGACACAAAGGCTGTGCAAGCTGGCTAGACACCTGATGGAACTCTGAGCCTCCATGACATACTCCCCCACACCACACTGTCTTTCAAATATTTAATTTGCCTTCTTTCCCAGCAATAGCCAAATGTTCTGGGGCTGCTTTCCATTTTCACCTCATGAGATTATATATCTGAGCATAAAACCTGGTGAGAGCTGTGAACCAAACCAAGCCCCTGCAATGTGTGCCACAAATATGCCAATCAAGTCATGCATTTGCAGGTCATCCCAGTGTCAGTTTTATATCAAGCTCTTCCTTCATCTTGTTTACTGTACAATAATGGATTGTTCAGAAGACAGACCAACTGGCCTGCAGTGAACACCAAAGAGTTTGGAGCGGAGGGAGAGAAGAGGGGAGAAGTTATAACATTGGGGATCTGAGGAAGTGGTCATGGGATTCAGGCTTCTTTAATCCCAGTAAAATGCTTTGTTTGTATAATTTCTCTGGCTACACGTGTGTAAAGTAGAGAGAGAAGAAGAGACCTAAGTGGTTCTATATTCTAAAAGTCCAAACAGGTTGCCAAAAGGCTTCTGTATGGGTCTGTTAAGTGGCCGTCGTGTTAGCAGTCTTCATTGCCATGGAAGAGATTTGAGTTTGACTTCTGCAATGGCAACAGCCGAGAACGCTGTAGTACAGTCAGTCTAGATCAGCATCCTTCTGCAGACCAATTCATAAGAGATCCCGACATAGACCAATTTCCAGTCTCTAGCTACACTGTTCCTGGTATGATTCATTCTGTAGACCACCAAGAAAGGTTCCGAGGGCCACTGGTCGTCCCCAAGCAGGCCACAGTTTGAAAACCGTTACTGTAGAGAGAGCTCTGGTTCTGAAAGGATCATTTGTGCCACTCTTCAGTAACTACTTTGAAGTGTGTTAATGTATTTCAGAGAGTGTCCTATCCAGCACTTCTTAAACAGATGAAAGATCCCTGTGACACAAAGCCTTGTGGACATGGGATTTAACTGAAGGAAATAGTTGTGACCCAGATTAATGACCCGGATTCACGCGCACAGATGAGAGTAATTTTGTCATTTGAATAAATAAAATGGTACTTTTAGCTCAGCAACGATCAGGAGGCATAATATAATCAAATTATAAAAATGCTGAAGCAGATTTCTCCAGCAGCTTTTTATAGTTTTCCCCTTTTTTTCTGTCACTTTAGATATTTTGCAATAAAGAACACTTTAAAGTATTTTTTTCCATTTGGAGCAGTATTTGGAGAAGTCTAGTTCTGTTACTGGTTTCATAAGAGCTAAAAACAGGAAAGAAAAAGCCATTGATAAAGCATATGAGATTCATAAAATTCTCACTCAGAAAGGAAATATCCTAAAACTCTTGCAAAGGAAGAACATTAAATGAAGAGATGAGGCCAGACTAATTCCCTGCTTCTGAGTAAGCCAATACTTTGGAACTTCAAAGTGTAACTAAAATTGCAGAAAAGTCTTTCACTTCATTTTTGAGAAAAGATACATATATTCTAAGGCTCCTGAATTAGACAGCTGATTTTAAACTAATTAGCCATGTGCTTTAGTCATGACAATATAGCTTTCTTCCTGCCTGGCTTATAATAGACATGACCCTGACTTGTAAAGTTTGGGTCCAGTTCTAAATTTTCCCATAGCACATGGGTGTGTGGATCCAGGATTTTGAATTCTTCTCGACGTACATGGACAGATTGTCTGGTACTGTGTGAATGTGAAATTGTGTGTGTTGTGGGGGCGAGGAGGAAAGAGTGTGACACAGACAGCTTCCTGCATCCCTGCACAACCTCCCTTTGATTTTGGAGAGTGTTGTAGCTGCTCATCAGATCACTTAACTATGGATGAAAACCTGCAACTCGCACTACAGTCAATGGCAGTTTTGGATACTCAGAACTTCTGGAAATCAGGCCACTTTTATTTAGGGACAATCCAATTTTAGCACTTGCATTTAAAAAAGTTGGCCTTTGCTTTTAGAGGTCAGCTAAATTGGCCCCATCTCATATTATGTATGGTGCTCCTATTAATTGACACATCCCCTCATTCAAATAGGCACTGTGATGACGAGTCTGGTGCATGAACTTCCATAGAACAGGGAACATAATGGAATGCTTTTCAAGATGTGATACATTTATCATTTCTTGCTGCCTTAATACTTACTAGAATTTTTTACTGATGTTAATTAAACTCTCTGTAGCTCAAAAACTTAAAGAGCTTTTTTCTTAAGAAAAGAGCCTGCTTGCCTGGAAGGTTTTCTCCAAGCTAAGCTATACCAGCTATATTCTAATCTAAATTCTTACTTGTTCTTTGGCTGGGACATGGTCATAGCCCTTGGCTCCTCAGGCCAGCTTGATGGAAAAGGTTGACTGAAAAACTGGTCCAGAAATTTCAAAGAAAGCATAATCAAAATCCTTTAAACTGTAACTCAGCTACTTACAAAAAACAAGAGTATCTTCTATCGTTTAGCTTTATCAGTAAGCACTAGCCTCTTAAAAGTGACGGCTGAAACTGACCAGCTTTATTCATGACCTCATGGCTGATAATTTTTGCAGCTGAAATAGTGTCTTTCAGTCAGTGAGGGTAGCTCTAGGGAAACAGATAACTCTCGGTCTGAATCATTGTAAGAATTGGACTTTTGTGCATAAGTTTACAGCCCTCCGATTCCTAAATAATGGCATGCCCAAATTCCAAATATTTTGTTAAATAAAATTCTCCAGGACATGTAATAAATAGGACATGTGATAAACTCTGCTGTTCTGCTTGAACTGTGGATAGGTTCACTCATAAATACAAGAAGGCACTCAACAGTTTTTAAACAAGAAGAGGAAACACTGCTCTGAGGAATAAGCAGCCTTGTAAGTCATGACATAAAAGTAATCTGAGTATGTAAACACCGAAGTGCAAAGAAAGGGTTAGGCCTATATAAACAGAGAAAACTGGTGACCTGTGAAAGTGTGTAGGCAAAACGCACACAAAAAGGTGCACTCAGTTTACAGCTATGGGTGAATATTGAACTGTGGGCCCAATTTGGACCAGTTGTGAACTGTTAGCCCACGTCCACACTACAGCTTAAAATCGATGTTATTAAAATCGATTTTATAATACAGGATTTATAAAATCGATTTTACGCGTCCACACTAGGGCACCTTACGTCGGTGGTGTGCGTCCATGTTCCCTGGCGTCCATCGATTTCAGGAGTGTTGCACTCTGGGTACCTATCCCACAGTTCCTGCAGTGTTCCCTGACCCTTGGAATTATGGGTTACTACTCCAGTGCCTGATGGGGCAAAAATCACTGTTGTGGGTGGTTCTGGGTACAGCCTCACCCCCTCCCTTCCTGAAAGCAGCAGACAGCATTTTCACGCTTTTTACTGGTTGCAGTGAGCAAACGCCATTTTGCAGCAAACATGGATCCTGGTCAGATCTTTACCTTGATCGCGGATGTTGTAAACAGTTCACGCATTCTCGTGCTGTCTATGCTGAACCATGAGCCAGAAATGCAGGAGAGCATGCTGCTGCGCGGCGAAGAGAGTGATGAGGACTTGGAGAACAAGTTCTCCGAAACTGTGGGCCCCCGCGCTTTGGAGCTCCTGATGGTAATGGGGGAGGTTCTACCCGTTCCTCGCCAATTTTGGGCCCGGGAAACAAGCACAGACTGGTGGGACCGCATAGTCTTGCAGGTGTGGGACGATTCGCAGTGGCTGCGGAACTTTTGCATGCATAAGAGCTCTTTCTTTGAACTTTGTGACTTGCTTTCCCCTGTCCTGAAACGCCATAATACCAGGATGAGAGCAGCCCTCACAGTGGAGAAGCGAGTGGCAATAGCCCTCTGGAAGCTTGCAACACCAGACAGCTACCGGTCAGTCGGGAATCAATTTGGAATGGGCAAATCTACCTTGGGGGCTGCTGTGCTGGAAGTAGCCAAAGCAATCATTAAGCTGCTGCTACGAAAGGTTGTGACTCTGGGAAACGTGCAGGTCATAGTGGATGGCTTTGCTGCAATGGGATTTCCTAACTGTGGGGGGGCCATTGATGGAACCCATATCCCTATCTTGGCACTGGAGCACCAGGGCGCCCAGTACATAAACCGCAAGGGGTACTTTTCAATGGTGCTGCAAGCACTGGTGGATCACAAGGGACGTTTCACCAACATCCACGTGGGATGGCCAGGAAGGGTTCATGACGCTCGTGTCTTCAGAAGCACTACTCTGTTTAAACGGCTGCAGCAAGGGACTTACTTCCCAGACCAGAGAATTACAGTTGGAGATGTTGAAATGCCTATAGTTATCCTGGGGGACCCAGCCTACCCCTTGATGCCCTGGCTAATGAAGCCATACACAGGCAGCCTGGACAGTGGTCAGGAGTTGTTTAACTACAGGCTGAGCAAGTGCAGAATGGTGGTAGAATGTGCATTTGGCCGTTTGAAAGGTCGCTGGAGGACATTACTTACTCGCTCAGACCTCAGCCAAACCAATATCCCCTATGTTATTGCTGCTTGCTGTGTGCTCCACAATCTCTGTGAGAGTAAGAGGGAGACCTTTATAGCGGGGTGGGAGGCTGAGGCAAATCACCTGGCCGCTGATTATGCGCAGCCAGACACCAGGGCAATTAGAAGATCACACCAGGAAGCAGTACGCATCAGAGAAGCCCTGAAAATGAGTTTCATCATGGGCCAGGGTACGGTGTGACTGCTGTGTTTCTTTCCCCTTAATTAAACCCCCCCCCATGTATTGTCTCCTGCTGCTACAAGGTAGCTTCACTGCACCCTTCCAGAACTGCTTGCTTATGGAAAATAAAGCTACTATCTGTAGAAAACATTGTATTCTTTATTAAAAGTCAATCCCTGTAACCAACCCACCCTCCCTCCTGCTTATACAAGCCTGTGATTAAAAATAGATCAGTAGGGGTTTTTGGGGGAGGATAGTAGAGGGAGGGAGGGATTAAGGGAAGACAAAGGCAATTAAGGAAGCCCTGAGAACGAGTTTCATCATGGGACAGGGTACGGTGTGACTGCTGTGTTTCTTTCCCCTTGATTAACCCCCCCCCCATGCATTGACTCCTGCTGCTGCAAGCAGGCTTCCCTCCACCCTTCCAGAACATCTTGCTTACTATCGTTACCAACCCACCCTCCCACTGCCTTTGAATAGCATGTCCTAAGAATAAAAGAAATGAAAAGGTACCCCAGGAGTGGTTTGGGAGGAGTATAGGAGGGAAGAAAAATGACATTAAGGGCATTTCAATGTAATGACAACCTTTTGGTTGGACTGTCCACAGGGGTGGAGTGGGCAGGTGCAGAAAGCCTTCCCCCACACGTTCTTACATGCCTGGGTGTGGAAGGTATGGGACATGGTGAGTACTGAGGGAGGTTAAACATGGGCTGGAGTGGCACTCTGTGACCCCGCAGCTCTTCCACCAGACTTCGGAGGAGGTCAGTCTGATCGCCAAGAAGCTCCAGCGTTGCTGCCCGCCACCGCTGATCTTCCTGCCGCCACATGTCATTTTTAGCGTCCCTCCTGTCCTCACGTTGGTCCCTCCTGTCCTCACGTTCACTGGCAGCGTCCCTGTACTTTGTGACCACATGTTTCCACTCCCCCAGATGAGCTCTTTCACTGCGGGTTACTGCCATTATTTCTGTGAACATCTCCTCCCGTGTCCTCTTCTTCCTCAGCCTCCTTATCTGACCTATCCTTCAGACAGGAGAAGGGAGACTGGAGAAATGTGCAGCTGCGTGTGGGGGGGAAAAGAGTGATAGAAGCATCATAAGAGACACATTTCACAGAACAATGGTTACAGTCTTTCACTGTGAACTATACTATTCACCGAACGTAGCACATGTAACTTCACTACAAGGTTGCCTTAGGATTATTTTAGTATTTAGTGCTTGCGGCCATGGAGTCAGAGATCAACACAACAGACGCAGGTCAGGGGAGTACAAAAAACCTTGCTGGAGGACATGGTAAGTCAAATGGCAGTGAACCTTGCTACCTCTTTTATTACCCTGTACCCCCGGCTATCAACAGGTAGCATTCACGCTTGGCAGCCAAAATGCTAGAAATCAAAACTCTGGCTTCTTTTATTATGCCATCAGAAAGGTTCAGCACTAGAGGAAAATTGTGAATGGCTCCCCCCCCCAAATCTGCATCTCTGCTGTACTGGCAGGTCACTTGACCGCCTCCCTCCTCTGAATTGGCAATCAGCAGCAACAATTCCTACTGCCCAAATAATGAAAAGCTCAGCGCCAGTAGAGACACCTCCCCATAGGAATTTGCAGCTTTTTACCATCCCCCACATGGCTAACTGCTAGGAAAGGTTTTTTATTAAAGGAGCAAGAAAGCAGAAATGAAGGAATGGCCATTTCTGTCCCCTTAATAAAGTACATTAATTTTTAACAGGTGACCATGAACGATATTACTCTCCTGAGGATAACAGAAAGAGAAAAAGAAATCATGCTTCTTGAATGCCAGCAATCCCCGGGGCCATTCGCAGCTAGGCTTTGTCATGCAATGATACCCGATTACGTGCTCCAGGCATGGCGTGGTAAAGTTTCATACCATGGTGGACGGAATAAGGCTGCCCTGCCCAGAAACCTTCTGCAAAGGCTATTGGGGTACCTCCAGGAGTGCTTCATAGAGATGTCCATGGAGGATTTCCGCTCAATCCCCAGACATGTTAACAGACTTTTCAAGTAACTTTAATGCCAGCTACTGCATGCAAGCCCTCATGGCAAATCAATCATTAAAAAATGTTTGCTTTTAAGCAATGGTTTTCATTTAAAAAAGTACACTCACCAGAGGACGCTTCCACGGCTTCATTGTCTGTGCTACTGACTTGAGAGGGCTGGGAGGGTACTTCTGTCAGGGTGAGGAAAAGATCCTGGCTGTTGGGGGGAATGGAGTGCTGTGTGGTCTCTGCCATCTCGTCCTCCTCCGGGTCCTCCTCCACATATTCGCCGTCCGCAGAATCATCAGCAGTGGCTGAGATTACTACCCCCACCTCTGAATCCACAGACAAGGGGGGGGCTTGTCGTGGAGCAGTTACCTAAAATTGCGTTAAGCTCCGCGTAGAAGCGGCATGTTTTTGGGCCAGATCTGGATCTGCCCTTTGCTGCTTTGATCTTCTGGTACGCTTGTCTGAGCTCCTTCACTTTAACTCTGCACTGCAACGAGTCTCTGCTATGTCCTCTCTCCCTCATGGCATTAGAAATTTTTTCAAAAGTTTTCTCATTTCGTCTATTGGAACGCAGTTCTGATAGCACAGACTCTTCTCCCCATACAGCTATCAGATCCAATAACTCCTGTGTGTTCCACGCTGGAGCTCTTTTCCTATTCTCAGGAGACTGCATTGTTACCTGTGCTGCTGAGAGATCCACGCTGGCCAAACAGGAAATGAAATTTAAAAGTTCCCGGGGCTTTTCCTGTGTACCTGGCCAGCAGTAGAGTTCCTTTAGCTGTGCAGAGCAGCCACTGGTGCACTGTGGGATACCTCCCGGAGGCCATTAAATTCGATTTCCGTCCACACTAGCTTAAAATCGATTTTGTAAAATCGAGTTTAGGGTTACTCCTTTCGTTTAGCTGGAGTACAGAAATCGATTTTAAGACCCCTTAAAATCGATTTTAAGTGACTTGTAGTGTGGACGGTTACAGCGTTAAATCGATTTAACGCTGTTTAAATCGATTTAAAGCTCTAGTGTGGACCTGGCCTCAGTGGCATGAACCTGGTGCAGGGCAAGCTCACCAAAAAAGGGAATGCTGTGGCAGTGCAGACTGCAACACTTCTTCTCCCATCCCCTGCTGGATGTATAGGAATATGGAAAGTAACAAACAAATGTTCTATCCAGTCCAGTGGATTATTAGGGAATAGCTTCTTTCTAACCCTATCAGTCAGCGGTTGACTTATGCCCTGGAGCATGAAGACATCTGTGTGACAAAGTTGGGGATTTTTGTAGTGTTTTACATGAATAGTGTGTGCACTCCTCAGTTTCCCTGTGTGCTGCATGTTTAACAAGGTGGTGGGAGAGGGTTTGTTGTTGCAGAGGACCAAGGTGTGACCTTGCCTAGCAGCTGGGACCTCCAGACAATGGCCTGTAAATGGGGAACCCTAACAACTGGTGACTTGATGACTAAGAGGCCCACCCCAGCTTGGCAGCCAGCTGGTTCTGGACACTGGGAGGACAAAGGGTTGAGGAGAGAGGACCCCGGTGACTTGAGCAACCAGTTCCAGCCAGAGGGGAATAAAGGACGGAAGAGAGAGGGCCCCAGTGACCTGTTTACTGGGATGGAAGACAAAGGAAAGGGGAGGAACTGTTGGGCAGGTGGTATAGGATGCCTCAGCTGGAAGGAAGGAGTCTCTTGGCTAGGAGGGGAAAGCAGCCAGAGCCCACCTTGAAGTTGGCGACACCTAGATGTACTATGCTGAGGGTTGCTAGGCCTGAGGCCCTGAGAGTTTTCTATGCTGGGTTTAGACGCTCAATAAACCCTCCTGTTTTATGATGGCTGAGAGTTGCTATGGTCTAGAGATCAGGGTTGCATTATTCCCTCTGGGAGCGGAGGCCAGAGTGAGGCCCAGGGGTCCAGAATGAGTGGACTCCCTGAGGGGGCCCACAGTGAGAGACAGGCATGCTAAAGGCTTAGAGTGGTGCGGTTCCAGGAGGCAGAGGGGCCTACGACTTAACCCCTGAGAGAGAGTGGACCCCTGAGAAGGGCTGTAGCACTGAAGGCGGTTCCTTCCAGGGAATGTACAGAGCTGAGAGAGAGCACGAGTCCTGCGAGTCTGTGACAATCTGTCCTTCTAAATGTTTTTATACCAATGTTACTCTGAAAGTTATCCATATCAATATCTCATCTCCTTTGAATCATGTGAAGACCTCAGCCTCAGTGATATCTTGTGGCAGTATTTTCCTTTTATTTCTGATGAATGAGGTGCCTTTTAATTTCATTAGATGCCTCTGTTTTTGTATTTTGACAATGTGTAAATAATAGGAGTAGAGATGCTCAGAGAAGCTTTAGCAGAACCATATTCAATTGAAAGCAAAACACTTAATGAAATTGTGTCAATTTTATCAGAATTTTGTCTTAGAAGAAAACTGGGGTGGGGGGGAGTTCCAACAGCATCAAAATGCCCACTTCAAATTTCATTTTGAAACAACTTCTTGTTTTGAATTTTTTAAAATTGTGTATTATAGCTACCTTAGATCCAGACAACAGAAAAAATGAATCATATAGTACAGTTATGTGCAGGCACTGAACATCTTCAGAGGAAGCTGACAAAGTGCAGGCATGAATCAGAGAAGGACGTGCAATACTAAATAGATAAATTAAAAATGAAGTTACAACCTGTTCCACTACCCCTCTGTAAGGTCATCAGTCTGGTACAAGGGAATCCAGTTCTTTGGTTCCATGTGCTCCCAAGCCAACTGGGTCTAAGTAGGGTCTAGTCATAACTAGAAATTAGTTCTGCCATCCCAGATCCTGAAACTCTAGTATCTGAGAGCCCTCCCGAGCCCTGCCAATTACTTACATGTGCTCCAAATAGGCTGTTGTGGGCACCCTGGGCTTTGAGGACAATGTGGGAGGAGAGCAAAGAACAGGCTTGGTAAAGGAATTTGATGACAGAAACGTAAAGCATTCAAGAGTTACAGGTCTTGGAAAATAACAAAGGTCCTGAGATGCAACCTCCTCTAATCTCATCTGGCCACCTTTCAGGCCCTCTGTCTCCTACAAGTCCTTCCATTGCTTTGATGAGGGTTGACTCCCCTGCATTCAGCAGAGCCCTGCTCTTAAGCTGTTTGTCATGCTGGCCCACCTGCAGGCCCCTATGTAGAAAAACCATTGTGTCATGAGGGTTGGAAATTGACCAAAACTAATGGCTCCACATTGTGGCTTTAGTCCTTCAATGAGGTATCAAACACTATTTCTGGGCAGGGCAGCTGTCCGAATGCAGTAGAATAGATTGTCTTTGGGCATGTCCAGGCTTGTTTCACGTGCAGTGCAACATAGGGTTCATAACCTGACACAGATATATCCCACTCTGTCATCATGGTAGATTGCCAAGTTATTCTTTTAATCGTGAACATAGATTCTTTTAATGTCTGAATGCTAACGATGAAGGCTTTTTCAAGTGCAATGTGTTTATACAGCAAAAGCCAATTAGTATTTGAAATATCTGTTTTATTTTTGTTTGTTCCAGAGAATACAGTTATTTCAGAAGGAATTTAGGACATAGACTTTTTCCCAATGTAAGCAATAAAGTAGTCCACTTCCTGTACTCTCCATGAACTTTCTAACAAATGAAACCATATATATGATTCATTTTTAATAATTTTCATAAAGAAACAAAAAATACAAAAGGGTAAATGACTTACAGCATATATATATTACCAAACACGGTACTTTTCACAGGATTTGCAATAAAATTATGCAACTTTAAAACTTGTCAAAGCTGCAAGACCAGACAAAACAAAAATCAGAGAGTATTACACAGACATAACATGTCAGGGTGGGAGTAATAATAATAAAAGATGTACACAAATAAGGGAAAAGAGAAGTAGGGGATTATTAATGGGAAAGAAAGAAGCAGACAGGTCAGGTGGAATGGAAGTCTGGCATTATTTGAGCTATCTCAACATTCTTTATCCAAATGTAGCAAGAAATGTGGTCCAAATTTCTTCAAATTAATATAATTGCTCTCTATATTGATAAACTCTATTTTTCACTGCTAACTCAGACAGATCCAAATACCACTGTTCTGTTCTGGGCATAAGCCTACTCTTCCACTTGGCAATCAGTGCAGCCCTCAAGAAACAAAATGTTTGTGGTGGAGTTCAGCCTAGTGTAGTAGGTATATAACTAGGATATAATTTTCAGCTGAGGTTTGGTTGCTGAAGCCAACCACTGTTTTCACTGTTGTGTCCACCTCTTTCCACAGCTGCCTGACTGTTGGACAGTCCCATAGCATATGCTCCAGAGTTTCTTTCTCTTTAGTACAGTGCCAACAAACATCAGAGGACAAGGCCCTCATCTTGCACAACTTCTGTGGTGTATAATACATTCTTTTGCTGCATCAGTCATAGTCTGAGATTCATAGAAGCATTTTTTACATTCCCTAATATGCTTTTGTCACTGGGGTTGTTTTAAGGGCTGTGATAACCCCCTTCTCACATTTTCAGAAAGAACTCCAGACCAATGGAGTTCATCTTCATTGGTAAAGCATACACAGTGGACATGGGCCTGGGGAGTTTATGAAGCATTGCCAAGGTTCCCAATAGCTTTTAGGCCTCTGTCTGTTCTAAGGCATCTGGACCAAACTGATATGTTAAATTTATCTTCACTAGTTTTGTAATATTTCTTGGTACTTTTCTAACTAGGTACTTAATAGCATCAGTTTGCCTATGGAAATTCCATTGAGGAAAAAACACCACTACATGACAACTGGGAGATTTCCAATATTTTGATTTGTCCCCGCTGTCCTATCTCTAATACAAAATTTGGAACAATATCTGGTTACAAAATAAATTCGATTTGGATATTAACAAAAGGGCACTGTCTGCTTATAACATCAGTTAATGCTTCATGGAAACAAATTGTATGCTTTGGATAGCTAGATGAGCCTACATAAAAATTAGAAATCTCTATCTTTAGGTAATGTACAAAATATACTATGTTTATCACAAATGGCCATGATTCTCCATGCAGAGATCTTTTGTTTTTAGGTGGTATGCCAATGACTTGCCAGCTTTTTCACCTGATTCTCACAAGTCCTGCCTGAGTTGAAATAGAGCAAATTCAGCCTGTACCAAGTGCAGCTTATTGAGTTCATACCTACAATTATTCGGTGATCACAGAAAATCTGGAGATGGGGCTGTCATATTTTCTCCACATTTCCAGTTTTTGGCAGACACACAACTTACAATTCAACCCCTCAGGTAGGACTTTGAGTGTTCTAACTATCTATCATGAGAAGATATTGGGGACAGCAACAGGCCAATTTCTTTTTCAATAAAATCTTTGAAGTGGGGATCTAATAAAAGCAAAGTACTAAATGTCTGTCTGCTTGGCTGTTTCTCACCTGGATCTGGTGCTATTTGAAGAGTTATAGGGACATGATCAGAAACAGCAATTGTATTAGTAGAGGAGTCGATTACAGAATTTATCAAGTCCCTGGAGATAAAAAAGAAATCTATACTGGCATAGAATCTATCTACCAGAGAAAGTATATATAGTCCTTGCCCATTGGCTGTATAAGATGCCACATAGTCCCAGATCTTTAATTTGCAACTCTAGAGCTATTCTAGTTTGGTTGATTTATGACTCTGAGGCTGAGCTTTGTCCACAAAAGGATCAAGCACTTCATTAAAATCTCCAGCAATCACAGTAGGTTCTCCATATAAGTTAGCCCAAAAAACTAAAAGGTTTCAGGATCATCAATGCTAGGGTCATATGTATAAGCAAGGATTAGTTCAGATGCATTTATAGTGAGAATAAAGATTACAAATCATAGAATCATATGATTGGAAGGGACCTCAAGAGGCCATCTAGTCTAGTCCCCTGCACTCATGGCAGGACTAAGTATTATCTAGACCATCCCTGATGGGTGTTTGTCTGACCTGCTCTTAAAAATCTCCAATGATGGAGATTCCACAACCTCCCAAGGTAATTTATTCCAGTGCTTAACCAACCTGACAGTTAGGATTTTTTCCTAATGGCCAACCTAAACCTCCCTTGCTGCAATTTAAGACCATTGCTTCTTGCCCTATCCTCAGAGCTTAAGAAGAACAATTTTTCTCCCTCCTCCTTGTAACACTTTTATGTACTTGAAAACGTTATCATGTCTTCTCTCATTCTTCTCTTTTCCAGACTAAACAAACCCATTTTTTTTCAGTTTTCCTTCATAGGTCAAGTTTTCTACACCTTTAATAATTTTTGTTGCTCTTCTCTGGACTTTCTCCAATTTCTCCACATCTTTCCTGAAATGTGGCACCCGGAACTGGACACAATACTTCAGGTGAGGCCTAATAAGTGCAGAGTAGAGCGGAATAATTTCTTCTTGTGTCTTGCTTACGACACTCCTGCTAATACATCCCAAAATGATATTTGCTTTTTTTGCAACAGTGTTACACTGTTGACTCATGTTTAGCTTGTGGTCCACCATGACCTCCAGATTCCTTTCCTTAGTACTCCTTCCTAGACAGTTATTTCCCATTTTGTATGTGTGCAACTCATTGTTCCTTCCTAAGTGAAGTACTTTGCATTTGTCTTATTGAATTTCATCCTATTTACTTTAGTCCATTTTTCCAGTTTGTCCAGATCATTTTGAATTATAATCCTATTCCCCAAAACACTTGAAACCCCTCCCAGCTTGGTATTGTCTGCAAACTTTATAAGAGTACTCTCTATGCCATTATCTAAATCAATTAAGATATTGAACAGAACTGGACCCAAAACTGATCCCTGAGGGATCCCACTTGTTATGCCCTTCCAGCATAACTGTGAACGACTGATAACTAGTCTCTGGGAACAGTTTTCCAACCAGTTGTGCACCCACCTTATAGTAGCTCCATCTAGGTTGCATTTCCCTAGTTTGTTTATGAGAAGGTCATGCGAGATAGTATCAAAAACTTTGCTAAAGTTAAGATATACTGTGTTTACCACTTCCCCAAGTCCACGAGGCTTGTTACCCTGTCAAAAAGAGCTATCAAATTGGTTTGACAAGATTTATTCTTAAACAAATCCATGCTGACTGTTACGTATCTTATTATCTTCTAGAAACTGGTCTCTAATTCCCCAGGTTGTCCTTATTTCCCTTTTTATATATGGGTACTGTATTTGCCCTTTTCCAGTCTTGTGGAACCTCTCCTATCTTCCATGACTTTTCGTTAATGGCTCAGATATCTCCTCAATCAGCTCCTTGAGAATTCTAGGATGTATTTCATCAGGTGCTGGTGACTTGAAGACATCTAACTTGTCTAAGTAATTTTTAACTTGTTCTTTCCCTATTTTAACCTCTGATCCTACTTCATTTTCATTCACTATGTTAGACATCCAATCACCACCAACCTTCTTGGTGAAAACTGAAACAAAGAAGTCATTAAGCACCTCTGCCATTTCCACATTTTCTGTTATTGTTTTTCCCCCCTCATTGAACAAAAGGCCTTCTCTGTCCTTGGTGTTCCTCTTGCTTCTAATGTATTTGTAGAATGTTTTCTTGTTACCCTTTATGTCTCTAGCTAGTTTGATCTCGTTTTGTGCCTTGGCCTTTCTAATTTTTTCCCTTCATACTTGTGTTATTTGTTTATATTCATCCTTTGTAATTTGACCGAGTTTCCATTTTTTTTAGGACTTTTATTTTTAGCTCATTGAAGATTTCCTGGTTAAGCCAGGGTGGTCTCTTACCATACTTCCAATCTTTTCTATGCAATGGATAGTTTGTTCTTGTGCCCTTAATAATGTCTTTTTGAAAAACTGCCAACTATCTTCAATTGTTTTGTCCTGATAGTCTGAAATGGTTTCAAATGTTGTCACTGCCACTGCTTATGGAAGAGGGAGGCTACCTTTATGGATCTGGATGAGAAGCAGCAAGACCCTGCTTTTCCTACCCAGTCATATTCTAATTTAGCAGCCTCATGTGTGATCAAGTGTGGCTCCTGAAAAAGCACTACACCTGCCTTTGCTGTCTTAGTAATGAGTACACTGTTTTTTCTTTTAATTGGAGTGTTGAGACCCTTTACATTCCAGGAAATGAAGTTAAGATTCTGGACCATTTGGCTGTGTTAAAAGTGTGTAAGAATTGTAGTGTGTAGCCTTACAAATGAAGGTGATGGAATGTTCGTATCATTTGCTGCGTTATATCCTGTCCCACATAGAAAAGTGTATGGATAAAATGTCTCAGACACTTATTCCACAGATTTTTAATTACATTGGCAGCTGCTTGCCACTTGTTAGACTTCCAGAGAATAGGGAGGAGAGGGTTCTGGAGCGGGGGAAGGAAAAACACCAAAAAGACAAGTTAAAGCAAAAAAACCCAAACATGTAACATACATATTTATTGCCAGGCATAGTAGATCACAATGAAAAGGAAACAATTATCTCTCACTCAACACTATAAACAAAATTAAACCAATTATATGTTCTGGAGGGGGCAGGCTGGGAAGACACAATATCCAGGCCAGAAGCTCTGCCAACATTCATTATTGAAATTATTATTTTAATAGGCATCCGACTTTGCCCATATTACAAAGTAACAGCAGAGAAAGAGAGGAAGTAGACGTTCCACAAATGTAATATTTCTTAACCTGAGTAGTATCCCCTAGTTTGTGATCTTTTCAGTTTGCCTAACCAAACACTGGAGTATTGGTAATAGAGCTTGGTGCTCTGAGCAAGATGTATGTTGGGAGGATTAATTTCCCAGCATCATGTGCCCTCTACCTCTTTTAGTTTAGCACCATACATTGTTAACCTTCCCCATGTAAAATTAACAGGGGCAACAAATCCAAGTGCTCCCACAAATTGTAAATTACCACACTAAAGAATGCACCAAACATTCCAATTGAATGAGTGACTCTGCTATATTAACTTCATGTTCACGGACTTGGGGTCTGAACGTATAGAAGGTGTTTGGGTCGGGGAAGGAGCTGAAGGGGAGAGGGTTAACAGCAAAAGGGGATGTGGCAACAAGGAAAAGGGGAGAGAGGCAGCATGGAGAATGAGGAAAGCTGGGGATATGGGGAAAGGGGCAAGCAGGGGCAGGGTGAGAGGGAGGAAGTAGGTGGTGATAGGGAGGGCAGAAATCACTGTCAATGTAGCTCATCAACCCATGTTGTTCTTCTCTTCTGCTCCTCTGGTCCGTAGAGGGTACAACTATGTTGCTCAGTTCCCGTGCTGCTTTCCATAATGTCTTGCAGGGAGGAGAGCCATCTCTCATGCATCCAGCACGTGGGAGGTCAAGCTACTGGGCTTTGAGGACTCTCAGCAGTAAGTTGTGGCAACACAGCAGTGTCTCCCATTGGCACAAATTTTAAAAAGTAGTATTGGAGCCCTCAAATTTCTAAAGAGCAACAGGGACCTCCATTGTCCTCCTCTCTTTTGTATACATTGGAGTCGAGCTAACACAGAGATTCATGTTGATCTGTCCAGTGAGCAATGTAAATTGTTTAATTCCCCAACACAAATACAGGAGCAAAAATACTTATTATTATTTACAATTTATATACAATTTATATAAATACACAGTATACACAATTTAAATAAATCCTTTGCACAGTCAGTTCACTCCCACAAAATCAATTTGGGATGAGGTGTTCCCTTAATTCCTGCTGGGGCACGTCACATTCTGCCTTTTGACAATTGATATAAATGTCCCAAAAGTTCATAAAGTATAAACTTGGAGCAGCAAAGAGAACTCAAATAAGTAAGTAGTCTCAGTAACTGGGTAATTTCATAAGTGCAGCAAGGGCAGACATAACAAATGGGAGGTAAACTTGGTATAAAACAGAACAGGTACTCAGTTCTATTTAAGAAAATGTTCTGCTTCTTGTGGCTTTTGGAACAGATGTACTTCCTCACCAATCTTGATGTGAAACTGAACTTGGAAACTTTATAAAATATTTGAGCCCTCACTGCTTGGCAAGTTCCCTTGCTCTTTTAAAGGCTGATCTCTGTTCAACCACATCTTTTCAAAAATCTTGAAAAACCATTATCTTGTTTTGGGTCATCCCCCAAACAGTTCATTTTTCCATGAGCCAGCTGTATTCTTCTTTCTTTTACAGTAAATCTGAGAAATTTGACAATCAGTGTATGATGTTTGGTATTTGAGGCTGGCTTAGGAGCCAAGGATCTATGAATTCTCTAAATCAAATTTTTAAAATCATCCAGCAGGCTGAACACTTCTGACAGGAGCTGGGGAACAAATTTTCGGGTGGTTGCCTTTCTCTGCTCCTTCAGATACTCCTATAATTCTCAAATTATTGTAGCAAGACCCTTCCTTGAGGTCTACCACATTACATTTAAGAGAAGATATATCTATGAAGCTTCTTTGCACCTGGGCAGAGAGCTATTGTATCTGATCTTCCATTGATGATATTCTCCTATCTGCTTCATTCACCTGTCCTGTCAGCACTTGCAGAGAGAAAATTAATCAAGGAATAGTCAGCAGTATTGTGGCCTTGATATCTACTGCGTCTGCAGCAACTTTCTCCAGCAGGGCTATCTGTGACCAAATACACACAGTAGTCACACCCTATACACTATTGTAATAATCTTTGTATAAAATATGCCCTGTGAGGTGTCATTTGAAAACTACTAACTCACTGGTCAATGACAGCACCGTGAAATATATGTCACAACATTTTGAATGTAAAGTTATGAAATCCTCCCCTTGTATGATGTTAAAGACATATTTGATTCACGTAGCACCAGTTAGGTAGAACTGGCCAAGCAGATCTGTCTTAGACAAAGGGATATGTCTTTACTTCAGTTTGCATATAAGCTGTACAGAGAATCCTGAGACAGTGAAGAAAGAAGACAAAGAAAATCTGCATTTCAGCATACACTGGTGAAAAGAAACAACATGAGACTTCTTCCCCACCAGACTCAATGTCTCCTTGCTCTCAGCTGGAAAGAACTTTATCTAGGGGTCACTCTCAGGAAAATGCATTTACAGTGTGATTGAACTATAAAAGTGAAGGACAAAAACATTCCAGGTTCTCTCTTCCTATCCATCTCTCTTGAATCTAAGAAGACCAAAGAATCCAGCTCTTTAACTTTGGGTGGGATCCTGACCTGAAGATTGGTCAGTAATGCTGTTGGGAGCATGGGAGAAAATTTTACCTTGAACCAAGCCTGGTTTGCAAAGTTTTAGTATCAGGAATCATTTTATCTTTATTTCTCTTGTAAGCATTTCTAACAGTAATGTCTTAATACTTGTACTCAATTAAAATCCCTCTTTGTATTTAAATGAACCTTTTTTGTTCTTTACTCAAAATTAATCCACTGTTGTGAACTGTGTGGGTAACTCCACCTAAGGTGGCACATTATTGTATATTGTTCCCTTACAGGACAACGGATCTTCGTTATCTGAACTGTCCCAGAGAGAGCTGGACAGTGCAGTACAGAAATCACATTTCTGGGGGGTGAGGGTGGGGAAATCCAGGAATGGGAATATGGTAACTGAGGCTGGTGGAAGCCAGAGTGTGACCGGAGTGGGCTGGCAGGCTGAAGTTATACACAGACACTCAGAGTGTGACTTGCATGCTGGAAGGCTGTTTGTGACGGGCTCAAGTGGGAGACACAACAGCAAAGCATTGTGAGGCACCTCACGTGGGGGGTGGAGGACACACAACCCCTCACTGATCTGGATTGCACCCAAGAATGCCATAGATATGGTACCCTCAGCAATAACTTGTTCAGGAGGTGAGTGAGGAGGATCTTGTTTTGTGCCTACTCGTGGAACTCCCAGTAGACAAATCTTTCCTTGATGAAATTCTAGAAATTTTGTTCGGTGGGCAGAGTCAGTCTGATGCCCTGGATTCTGGCTGAAAATGGATATTAGTGACTGGGTCTAGAGCTCAAGTGATTCGGTTCTCCATGCCGTATAGCACCCGCCGGGGTCCTCAATGAAGCCATATGAGATAGGCACTCATAAATGCTTATTTTATTGTGTTCCCAAATCGAGTTAAAGACTATGGAGAAATTGAGGGTCTATTCTGACCTGCTAGCCTGTGAATACTACAAACTGCCTTGTCGTCACAAAGATTTTATCTTGTGTCAGTTACCATACATTAACACACTTGAGTTCACCTTTTTTCCTAGTGAAGCTGCAGGTGAAGTTCTCAGAAGTCAAGAGGCCTAATTCTGCACTGCCTTGTACCTAGCATTGTCATTTGCACTTGTGCAAAGCAAGTGTAAAATGCTGCCATATCAGAATTCAACACTCACCCTCAGCGGAGGTAGCATGCTCCAAGAATAGATGTAAAGTACAGTGCAAGGCAGTGGAGACTTATTGTCAGTTACACCTATGCACAGTGCTTGGAAGAGTGAGTGAGTGGTGATTAGTGAATTAATGTAGCAGTATTTTTATATTTGCATTATTCAAGTGTGAATGACAATGCAAGATATAAGGCAATGAGGTAACATTGTAGCCCTCAACCTATTAAGACTCCATTGTGTGACATTAGTCTTTAAATAGCGTCACACAAAAGCTAAATGTGGACCATGACTCAAATCTATCAAGGAGCTACTTCACATTTTCATATGGCAGTGTAAATTCTCTAGTGAGTATCATTTTCTATAACCACAGTGCTAAGCATCAACATTTCTGATGGCAATAATAAGCAAGGTTAATGTGTGGGATGGCAGTTTAAAGAGGTTGATGCTCTTTAGAAATAAGGTACAGTTATACATGAGATTTCTCCTTCACTCTTGCAATTCATTCTGAAAAGTACCATTCCTGAAAGGAAATTAGCAGTACTGTCCTTAGTAGTGCTGTTTTTTGGGTGCAGTGATTTTTGTGAGTGATAGAAAACAGGGCAGCAGAGGAACCCCAGTTATCTGACTTCTAGGGCTAGTACCATCTTTGTGTATCAAAGCTCAGGGTACCTGCATGCTGCTGTTTATCATAATGTTTCAAGTCATCTTGAATAGCAGTCTGAATCTGTTTCTTATGGAGAACCCATCAGGAAAGCCAGCTGATTCCTAACTCTTTCAATGTGTTTCTCAGTAATAATAATGCTATTACTAAAGTGGTGTTACTGCTCAAAATTGCATTATGTTGCATGTGATGATGGATTTAAAAGCAAAATGTTGCTATTGGCTTAAATAAAACATGGTCACATTTTTTTCAAGTTATTACAATCATTATAGAGTATACATGGAAATATCCACAATATAAACAGATACTGGATGCCTTCCTCCCACTTATGGCTCCTTCTGGACTTGTCAATTACTCCACCTTCCCCATTATTGAGATAGAATCAAAATGCATGCTTAGTACAGGATGTATAGTACATCTTACAAAAGAAATTTAGCAGGTATTTGCTTCACATCCAATAATACAATACATATGTTACACATTGTAGAAAAAATGGGAATATTCCCCCCCCCCCACCCACAAGGTAATGCATTCAAGGATTTGGTTATATAGTTTGTTGCTACCTAATAAAGCAAAGCGTAAGAACTGAAACCACCAACATTAAATCAGCTATAGCTGTGATGCAGTATTTTTATTTAGACACAAGATTTTATATCTGCAATTATGGCAACAGCCTAAGTGAAAGCAAAGATCTTTGTGTGTGTGTGTGTGTGTGTGTGTGTGTGTGTGTGTGTGTGTGTGTGTGTGTGTGTGTGTGTGTGTGTGTGTGTGTGGTTTCAATTGAAGACTGGCCACTTCTCCACTGGCCTGTTCCTGACCTGTAGTCACCAGGGACTGGATGAAATTTCTGCTGAAAAAAGAATGAGCCAGGTATTTTAACCAAGCCTAGTAGCTGCTAGTATAAAAAGACTATGAAATCCTGGCTAATCGACACGGGAAGGATAAAAATAAATAAAAGATCAATCATATAAGAGAGGTGCTAACTACACATGCCCTGAAGAAATTGCTCAGAGAGGAAAGTATCTGAAATCTTTTACGTGTTGCTTTGTGTACCAATCTTGCAGCAACTCTTGGCTGGCTACATGCTGACTGGTGGCAGCTCCATGATGTAACATCAGTGCCCATTCCTTAATATCCAATAATATATCACTTGAAAAATAAACAGCAAGATAAATGACAGGACAGATGTCTAATGAGGCAGAGGTTAAGGAGTGTTAAACTGTGCTGGACACCATCCGACTTGCTGGTGTTAAATTATGCTGCATGCTCTAAGCTCGCTCCCTGTAAAAGGTCAATGCTCTGGATATGTTCTTGGATGATTTATGAAATCAAAGAATGGCCCACATGCCTATCTCTCTGGGAGGTGAGCAACTCACAGCATTGTCAACTACAGCCCCATAATGAACCAAATTTAAACATCGGTTCAAACAATCCATCTTAATCTCTTGCTCCGTTGCAAGGGCTCCTCTGTCTTGTTCTCACCAGCCAGCCGTGACATGGTGTATTGTTCTTTATATGCATCTATGAAGCTATTCAGAGGCCTGAAGTGGCCTCCCTTAAAGGCAGACTCCCTGAAAAAGGCTGTTTCTTTGGAGCTGGGTAGAAAGGAACTGACTTACAGATCCTTCGCTGGCTTCCATAGTCTATCGTAAGAGGCTAGTTGTCATTAGTCTGATTATAAAATTATCTGTCCTGTATTTGTGGGGACAGTCAATAACATACTGTCAATAAATAAAACACAGTTTGCATTACATTTTTTTAATTTATTTAATTTACTTTAACCAGCATGAGCCCTTGTGCAATGATGAACTAGATTCCATACATATGAAGTCATCCTGAGGCAAGTCTTGTGTGGTGTTATGGCTGTAGCGAGTTTGTGCAGAGTGCAGTGCAGTTCATGACAATGGACTATTGCCCACCGGAGGTTTTCCACTGGTAGAACACTTCAGCAGCAAGAGTTCAAATGCTTATTAGAGTGCTGATGCCTCTAAGGCACTTGGATAAATGGGAGATGGTACCATTTGTGTTTGATGTAAATGAGGCATTGAGCTTGGGTATATCTCTGGTATATGAGTCCATATTGTCCTACAATTTCCTGTGGGCTCCTTTAGATGTTGCATAGGTCAGGGGGAGGATTGACCAATGTAGCATGCCACAGGTGAGTTCTCGGGAGGCAGAGAAGCTATTCTTCTATGAAGAACTCATAAGTTTAGTCATCCATTAGTGTGGCCATTTCGATCTTTCTTCTGTGTCCTGGCTTAAACCAGACTGGAAGGGATTCAGGACACTGACAGAGGACATATAATGTAGCTGAAGATGGTTCTTCATTACCTTCCCATCTAACTTTCCCAGAAACTGGAGATTAGATATGGGGAAGTAGTTTTCAAGGTCTGTTATATTAAACAAAAATTATAAATACAGGACAGGGTATAAGGAGGTTTGATGGTTCTTGGAGTTTTTCCTCAAAGGAAAAGTTGACAATATCTGTTAGCTGGGGGACCAGAGGTCCTCCTGATTATCTTTCATCAGCCAGAAAAGGCAGGGTTCAAAGTCAGAAGTGTTGACTTGGGTTTCCTTCAGGCTTCTAATACTGCTTTAGCACCAGGATTAGACTGAATTTTGAGAGAGGGGAGCCCTATTAATGAGCCAATGCTTGGTGTGGGACTTCTGGCACCTCAAACCTAAAGTGTATCAGGTTAATTCTCTAAAGCCCTTCTATTCCAGAGAGTTAAAGGTTTGTCACTTTACAGCCCAGGGAGGAGATGATGCTGCGTGGCCTGAAGGTGTCTACTACGAAGGAAAAAGTGATGGTGGCATGGAAGAGGTCAACCTCTCCATGACCCTTGGATGTATGCAACGACAACAGATCAAGGAGCTGTGCACTAGCTTCGTGCCGATGTTCTAAACCACCCTAGGATGGACCGAACGGGCATACCACTCCATTGATATGTAATGCTCGCCCATTAGAGCCCAACCCTACCGGGTGTCTCCTCAAGCCAAAACTGCTATAGAATGGGAGATCTAGGACATGCTACAGATGGGTTTAATCCGCCCCCTAACAGTGCATGGGCATCTCCAGTGATTCTAGTTCCCAAACCAGATGGGGAGATACGCTTTTGCATGGACTCTCATAAACTAAATGCTGTAACTCATCCCGACAATTATCCAATGCCATGCACAGATGAGCTATTGGAGAAACTGAGACGTGCCCAGTTCATCTCTACCTTGGACTTAACCAAGGGGTACTGGCAAGTACCGCTAGATGAATCCACCAAGGAAAGGTGAGCCTTCACTACCCTTGCAGCGATGTATGAATTTAATGTGCTCCCTTTCAGGCTGCGAAATGCACCTGCCACCTTCCAAAAACTTGTAGATGGTCTCCTAGTGGGACTGGGAGACTCTGCAGTTGCCTACCTTGAGGGTGTGATCATCTTTTCTGATTCATGGGCAGAACACCTGGAGTATCTACAAAAAGTCTTTGAGCGCATCAGGCAGGCAGGACTAACGGTTAAGGCTAAAAAGTGTCAAATAGGCCTAAACAGAGTGACTTACCTTGGACACCAGGTGGGTCAAGGAACTATAAACCCCCTACAGGCCAAAGTGGATGCCATCCAAAAGTGGCCTGTCTCAAAGTCAGAGAAACAGGTCCAATCCTTCATAGGCTTGGCCAGATATTACAGGTGATTTGTACTGCACTACAGCCAAATCACTGCCCACTGACAGACCTAACCAAAAAGAAACAGCCAAATGCAGTTCAGTGGACTGAAGAGTGTCAAAAGGCCTTTAATCAGCTTAAAGCAACACTCATGTCTGACCTTGTGCTAAGGACCCCAGACTTTGATAAACCATTCCTAGTAACCACAGATGCATCTGAACATGGTGTGGGAGCAGTTTTAATGCAGGAAGGATCAGATCAAGAATTCCATCCTGTCGTGTTTCTCAGCAAGAAACTGTCTGAGAGGGAAAGCCACTAGTCAATCAGTGAAAAGGAATGCTACGCCATTGTGTACGCACTGGAAAAGCTACACCCATACATTTGGGGATGGCGTTTCCAACTAAAAACCGACCATGCTGCGCTGAAGTGGCTTCAAGGACAATAACAAAAAATTTCTTAGGTGGAGTTTGGCTCTCCAAGATTTCCATTTTGAAATACAACACATTTCGGGAGCATTTAACAAAGTTTCCCAGAATCAACTGGTTAAAATCATCCTTGAAATGTGAAAAATATTGTTAGTTTTTATATAGTCAGTAGGATATCTAAAGGTACATGTGTCTTATTAACTCTGTTTTCTCCTAGAGCTCCAGGAAGAAATCACAGCCATGGTGGAACCAGCTGTCCAATGCTATCTGTGATTTGGGGGGCGTGTCATAAATATAAAGGGAAGGGTAACAACCTTCCTGTATACAGTACTATGAAATCCCTCCTCGCTAGAGGCACCAAATCCTCTTACCTGTAAAGGGTTAAGAATCTCAAGTACCTGGCTGGCACCTGACCCAAAGGACCAATAAGGGGACAAGATACTTTCAAATTTGGGGGTGGAGGAAGGCTGTCTGTTCCGTGCGGCTTTGGCCAGAGCAAGATCAAAGAAGCAAACAATCCAACTCCTATAGAGTTAGTAAGTAAGTAGCAAGGAAATGCGTTAGATTTACTTTTATTTTGGCTTGTGAATTTTCTCTGTGCTGAGAGGGAGGGTATTCCTGGCTTTCTTTTTAAAATTTAAAGTTTTTGCTCTGTGTTTTGAATCTGATTGTCTGTGAGATTATCTTCCATTCTAATCTTACAGAGGTACTCCTTTCACCCTTTTTCTTTTAATGAAAATTCATCTTTTAAGAACCTGATTGATTTTTCATTGTTTTAAGATCCAAGGGTTTGGCTCAGTGTTCACCTGTGCCAATTGGTGAGGATATAGTCTCAAGCCTCCCCAGGAAAAGAGATGTACGGGGTTGGGGGGATATTAAGGGAAGGTAAGGCTCCAAGTGGCCCTCCCTAAATGTTTGTTTAAATCGCTTGGTGGTGACAGTGTTATCTAATCCAAGGTCCAAGGAAGGATTTATGCCTTGGGGAGTTTTTAACCTAAGCTGGTAGAAATAAGCTTAGGGGATCTTTCATGCGGGTCCCCACGTCTGTACCCTAGAGTTCAGAGTGGGGAGGGAACCGTGACAGGTGTCTAGAGAGACCATCTATGATATAGGCTGCTGATTTCTTGCAGTGAATGGTGCTGCTTTCCAGAATTGAGGTTGACAAAGTGATTTATGATCAGAATAATTCAATGGGATGTGACTTAGTGGCTGCTGTGGTAGAGAATGAGATCCAAGGCACAGGGTTCTAAGAATTGCTTGTGCTGTAATCTGTTCACAACTGTTGTCAGTAGCACTCTCGTTTCCTTCTCTCCTTCCTTCCTGTTTTATCTGTCATATTTTGATAATAGAGAAGATTGATGGGGGTGATTAAGTGTTTTGATCAAGTTCAGACTGAAGAATTTAGGAAGGTAGTGGGAAGTGATAATCTAATTTCTTTGAGGAAAAAAGTGAGAAGGATGAGTGTGCAGAAAATGGATGAACAGCACTGCAAAAGTTTTGCATAAGTCTGTATATGTAGCCAACCTTCCCCAAAATTGCACAACAAACTGGCATCACCTACAAAGGTAATTATATCAGTCTTATCATTTAAGGGTCTCATAGGCCTGGTCTACAGTATGCGTTTAAACCAATTTTAGCAGCGTTAAACTGATTTAACGCTGTACCCGTCCACACTACGAAGCCCTTTATATTGATATAAAGGGCTCTTTAAATCGGTTTCTGTACTCCTCCCCGACAAGAGGAGTAGCGCTAAAATCGGTATTACCATATCGGATTAGGGTTAGTGTGGATGCAAATCGACGGTATTTGCCTCTGGGCGGTATCCACAGTGCACCACTGTGATCAGCACGGGTGGCAATGCAATCCCAAATCCAAAAAGAGCTCCAGCATGAACCGTACGGGAGATACTGGATCTGATCGCTGTATGGGGAAACAAATCTGTTCTATCAGAGCTCCGTGACAGAAGACGAAATGCCAAAGTGTTTGAAAAAAAATTTAAAGGCTACACAGTGCTGCATGACAAGCGCTAACGGGAAGCCAGAGACTCAAATGGACGCTCATGGAGGGAGGGAGTGGGTACTGAGGACTCCAGCTATCCCAGAGTCCCCAGCAGTCTCCGAAAAGTATTTGCATTCTTGGCTGAGCTCCCAATGCCTGTAGGTTCAAACACATTGTCCGGCGTGGTTCAGGGAATAACTCGTCAATTTACTCCCGCCCCCACGTGAAAGAAAAGGGAAAGAAATCATTTCTTGACTTCTTTCAATGTCACTCTATGTCTACTGAATGCTGCTGGTAGATGCGATGCTGCAGCAGCGAAGAGCAGTATCCGCTCCTCTCCCTTCCCTGGTGGCAGACGGTACATGCTTGATAACTGCTGAATACCCCTGGCTGGCCTCAGGGGCGCCTGGGTAAAAATAAGAATGATTCCTGGTCGTTCCCAGTCGATGGTACAGAACGGCTGGTAACCGTCTTCATCATAGCCACTGAGGGCTGAGCTCCATCAGCCCCCTCCCTTTCTGGTGTAAAGAAAAGATTCTGTCCTGCCTGGACTATCATAGCAGCTGGGAGGCTGGGCTTCTCTCCCCAACACCGCTTAATGTCCTGCCTGGACTGTCATAGCACAGGGATGCTGCCTCCCCCTCATTTTATCTCACTAACAAGTCACTGTTTCTTATTCCTGCATTCTTTATAACGTCATGACACAAATGTGGGGGACACTGCCACGGTAGCCCAGGAAGGCTGGGGGAGGAGGGAAGCAACGGGTGGATTTGTTGCAGGGGTACTCCCCGTGAATGGCATGTAGCTCATCATTTCTGCGGGATCTGACATGGAGCAGCTGTGCTCTCTGATACACTGCTTCTCTAGTACACTTGCCCCAAATTCTAGGCAGGACTGACTCTATTTTTAGAAACCATAAAGGAGGGATTGACTCAGGGAGTTATTCCCAGTTTTGCTTTTGCGCCCCCAGCCGACCTCAGCCAGGGGCACCCATGATAGCAGCAGACAGCACAGAAGGACAGATAACCGTCATCTCATTGCCAAATTACACTGGCAGCAGACGGTACAGAACGACTGGTAATTGTCTCTGCTATCATGCAAAAGCAAATGAATGCTGCTGTGTATCGCCTCTGTCCGCGGCATCCAGTACACATATGATGACTGTAAAAAAAAAAAAAAAAAAAAAGCTGAACGGGCTCCATGGTTGCCATGCTATGGCATCTGCCAGGACAATCCAGGGAAAAAGGGTGCTAAATGATTGTCTGGCGTTGCTTTCCCGGAGGAAGGAATGACTGATGACATTTACCCAGAACCACCCGTGACAATGATTTTTGCCCCATCAGCCACTGGGCTCTCAACCCAGAATTCCAAGGGGCGGGGAAGACTTCGGGAACTATGGGATAGCTACGGAATAGCTACCCACAGTGCAATGCTCCGGAAATCGACGCAATCTGTTTCATAAAACTGGTTTATGTAAAATCAGAATTATCCCGTAGTGTAGACGTACCCATAGAAGTGAACTGAGCAACAACAGAACATTGAAATGAGGGGCTGCTGATGCTCCTGTTCTGCTTGCACCATTAGTTTGTCTTTTGTTTCGATACTCCTTGGTATAGGAGATGGCTCACAAGCAACAAGAGAGGGTGTAACGGTTCCTCCACCTTCTCAGATTAGTACTCCCAGGAGTAATGACAGTTGTTGGCATTTGATTTAGACTGAGGCAGGTTGCCCTACCCACAGGGCTGAATTCTCTCAGATTTAGGGATATCTGGCACCCACTTCAACTCATTCTGGCCAATCTCCAACTGTGAGACATTTACTTATTTTGCTTCTCTGACTCTGTTTCCACTAAAAATTTAGTGGATGATGCATCATACAAAGTAAGAAGACGTGAAGGAGGATTTATATTCTAATGGCCTCCAAGAGGGAATCTTGCTAGTGTCAGAGGTCAATAACTTATGTCAAGACCACTTTATTCTGTAGCAATAAAAATTCAGCTCTTCACCAATCAAAAAGCCCTGTGGGGTTGCACATAGCTGAGGGTATTGCATGTATTCCCCTATGAAAAATAAGCATTTTCCTGTGCTTGGTTGCACATGGGCTTTATGAGTCTACAAACTCTTTTGGTTTTTAATGAAAAAAGATTGGATGTAGCCAGTTGAACAATAGTAATTCTAGTTGCAATCTTAGTGCTTTAAGTCTTTTCCAAAAAAATGATTTAGAGGCAGTCAACAGACTGGTGAGTCTTCTAGCCCTGGGATACAAATCATAGACATTGACACACAACGGTGGTCTAGTGAACTATTATAATAGTTCCCAGTAGCGTGGCTATAGCTAAAGGGCAGTCAGCAATTTAGAGCTGTGTGAAGAAGTTTTGCACATGAAGTACAATGGGTAAACTTTTTGGCTTTATGCCTGTCATCAAACAGCAAAAAAGCACTTTCCAAAGTTCACTTAACTTTTTTTTTTTTAGTTTTGTTGCCAAAAAGGAACTGTATTTTAGTGAAAAAATGCATTTCCCTTTGTAAAGGAAAAACTATGCTTTTGTGTTACAGCAGTAGGACTGGGGAGTGTAGGGGAGGGCCAAAGAGTAAATAGGACTTGCTGTGACTGGTTAGCAAAGGCACAACCTTGCCCATGTGATCAGGAGCCCACGTAACTGCTTGAGGATGGAGGGAGGCACCACCATGATGTAGGGGCATGGGATCAGAAGACAAGCTGCTTGAAAGGCTTGAATAACTTGCCATGCAGAAAAGCTGCCTAATGTCATATATCATATACTATGCTGGCTTAACCTAAGAGGAGAGGTGGGGAATAAATATGTGTTTGTTTTGATTTAGAAAATAGTCATCAGGAGTGACTTGCTTGAAGTCCTATCCCAGTTGCCATCACATAACATCCCTGTGGCAACTACAGCAAATGCTCACATGGAGATGTGAATTTAGGGAAAACTGCTCTGTCATTTAATACAATGTAGCCACAGGAAATCAGGAGGAAAACCATCCCTGCATGACTAGCCAGCCCTGAAGACCAAATGGAGAACTTGTATTTGAAACAATGGATGCAGCTGTTGTCATCTCTCCCATTAACCTTCAGTGGAGATTATGAATTCAGGGTATGTCTACACTGCAATGTAAGCCCAGGGTTCAGACTTTGCTGTGAGACCTTGAGAAAGTTACTTGGGTCCTGTTTCAGCAAGGTACTGAAGTGTATGCTTAAACATAAGCACACAAGAAGTACCACTGAGTTCAGCTGGACTAATTAGTGTACTTAAAAGTAAGCATGTGCTTTAGTAACTTGCTGAATGAGATCCTTGGTGTCTTCGTGGCTTTGTCTGTAAATTACGATGTTGTATTGTATTTATTCCATCGCACAGTTGCATTGCAAGACTAAACTTACTAATGCTTTGCAGTGCTGCAAAATTTAGGGGAAAGTGCTGCAGAAGGGAATAATATATTATTAGAAACTTTTTGTGATCACTTTTGGCATCAATCTCATTACTTGTATTTACAACTGATTTCATTTGCCCAAGTCCTATATTAAAGGATATAGGACACTTGTCCCATTAATTTCAACTGATCTTTGCACAATACATAGTAGCACTGAATGGAAAGATATTGGATAGTAAGAAGAATTTTTTCCTTTGGGTACGAGGCACTTCAGAATGAGTTCTTCCGCTAGTCATTGCATATTAGCCTTATAAAAAAAGAAATAAAATATTTAAAAGGTGTTAAAAATATTCTCCTCATCTCTTACTACTTGCATGCTAAATTCAAAAAGTTGGACACTAAAACTGCTAGGGCTTGAGTTAGTTAATGTTTCTGCAAAATAGATAAACTTAGTGCTAAGTAGGAAGATTGATCTTGTTGCAGCAGGAGCCCAGAAGACTTTTTTTTTCTTTCTCCTCTTTGAAAGATCACCCTGATAAAGTTAGTGGGGATACCTGGAGCATTTTCTCACTCTGGGGTGTAAAAACATTTGTTCCTGGTTTGCATACCCATTCTGAATTCTAGCCAAACCTTCCATCTCCACCCTAATCCATCTCTAAAGTAACAAGAGATGAGAAAAGTTCTGGACTCTGTCCTAATTTATGTCTCTACAACTGATTTGGGATTAATTACTTTCCCTCATTATAGACTGTTGTATTCAGAGATTTTATATCCCAGCCATATGGGGAGCAGAAAGATTGTCCCAACTTCTCTGCCAAATTGTTTTCAAGTTATTAAATAATGGAGCTCAGACTAACATGACTGTTTCAATTCAACCTATGTAGTCATTTGTCTTCCAAAAGCAACTCTGCAGTGGTGATTAAAAAATGAGATGGGCTGTCCAAACTACTGGGTTTCTGTTCTTGACAGCATTGACTCACACTGCAATCTTTGACAGGTCACTTAATCTCTCTGCGTCTGTTTTTAGGTATAATAATGATGCCTACCTCAAAGGCTTTTTCTGGAGGACTAATTAGTGTCGCAAAGCACTTCGAGATCTTCATCTGAAAGATACTGTGTAAGTGCTTCTTGTTGGCATTATCATCACAGCTCTCAAGATGAAGACCACTATATTGCATCCTACCCAGTATCCTATGGGGATTCGGTGTAGGGAGCGGAGTACTGGAGTGATGTACTCTTTGTGGCCAATATTGCTTAGGAGAGAGGCTGCTGTGCTGTGAACCAGCTGGAGTTTTACTAAGGTCAATGAACTCATTCTGCCATGTAATGAGTTGGAATAATCCAGACTGAAAGTCGCAAAGGTCCATGTCATGGTGTCCAGGACATTGTCTGACAGCAAGGGGCAGACCTTGTTTGCCAAATCCAAATGGACAAAGGTGTTTTTGCCAACTGTAGCCACAATTGCACACAAAATTAACATACTGAGTAAAATCTGTAACTTTGTTTTCGCCCATGCTGCCCCTCATGCTTGGGAAGAGCTCCCCATAAACATCTGCAAAGCTACCACCATCATCCAGCTTCCAGTCCCTCCTCAAAGCTCTCCTTTGCTGTGATGCCTACAAAAAAATTGGTAACAGGCTGCTGGTGTACTGAGACTACTGCCTATAATGCTGACCAATATTGTGTCATTGTTTCCTTGCACTCCTCCAATCTGCCAATACCCTCTGTTGTCTCTTGTTTTCTACCTATATTGTAACCCCTGGAGGCAGGTATGGTCTTTTTGTTCTGTGTTTGTACAGTGCCTATCACAATGAGGTCCTGGTCCATGACTAGGGATCATAGGCAGGGTAGGCTCCAGGCACCAGCTCAGCAAGCAGGTGCTTGGGGTGGCCAAGAGGAAGGGGTGGCACGTTGGCTCTTCATCACAATTTAGCAGCAGGTCCTTGGTCCCTCTTGGAGGGAAGGACCTGCTGCCAAATTGCTGCTGAAGAAGAAAGTAGCGCAGTGGAGCTGCTGCCAATCTCGATTGTGGCTTTTTTTTTTCTTGCTGCTTGGGGCGGCAAAAATCCCAGAGCCAGTCCTGCTCATAGGCACTATGGCAATAAAAATAAATAATAATAATAATAAATTAGTGATTAACACAGACAAATACAATAGATTAGAATAGAGCCACCCAAGTCTGTTCACACTTCCTTCCCTACTCTCCGTTGCCCAACACATATATTTATGGCCCAGGTCATGCCTTTCCATGAGGGAAGAAAAGCTCTGAGTGTCCTCTTTCAGAGTTTTCTATGCATTATTTTTTTGTGGGGGTGAGGGATTCTCTTGTGCCACTGTGAAAGAAGCAAAGAGTACTGCTCTAAGCTTCAGAGGGAGGCCAGGTTTCCACATGGTAGCAGTTGCTCCTCTGGACAAGCTACCCCCTCTCCTTTAAACAGCAGAGTTCTATAGCATTCAGTTGTATTAACTCATGAATAATATTCTATGCAGTTTAGGCAGAGATGCTTCTCCACACATAAATCCCTGGACCTGAGAGGAGGTTTAGGAATCTTGACTGTACATAAGAATACAAGAATGGCCGTACTGGGCCAGACCAAAGGTCCATCTAGCCCAGTATCCTGTCTACCGACAGTGGCCAATACCAGGTGCCCCGGAGGGAGTGAACCTAACAGGTAATGATCAAGTGATCTCTCTCCTGCCATCCATCTCCATCCTCTGACAAACAGAGGCTAGGGACACCATTCCTTACCCATCCTGGCTGATAGCCATTAATGGACTTAACCTCCATGAATTTATCCAGTTCTCTTTTAAATGCTGTTACAGTCCTAGCTTTCACAACCTCCTCAGGCAAGGAGTTCTACAAGTTGACTGTGTGCTGTGTGAAGAACTTCCTTTTATTTGTTTTAAACCTGCTGCCTATTAATTTCATTTGGTGATCCCTAGTTCTTGTATTATGTATAAGTAAATAACTTTTCCTTATCTAGTTTCTCCACATCATTCATGATTTTATATATCTCTATCATATCCCCCCTTAGTCTCCTCTTTTCCAAGCTGAAAAGTCCTATCCTCTTTAATCTCTCCTCATATGGGACCCGTTTCAAACCCCTAATCATTTTAGTTGCCCTTCTCTGAAACTTTTCTAATGCCGGTATAAACCTTATCCAGTGCCAGTATAACTGTAAGATAACATTAATTCAAATTAGGCATATAAGTAGATATGGGTTGGAACTAGAGCTGTGTGGGGAACAGAACTTCAGTTTTGCAAAGGATTTTGAAATCTGTTTTTATTGTAATTTAGAATGAAACCCCCGAAAATTTTGAAATTCTCAGAAGGAAAATGCCAAAAAAATCATTTCTAAATATTGAAACATTTTGTTTTGATTTTGACTTCATAAAATTTTATTACCATAAATTACATAATAAAATTTTGAAAGTCATTTTGAAAGGAAAAATCAAAATATTTTGTTCCCAAAATGTCAAACCATCCCATTTTGATGTTAGAACTTTTTTCACTTCTTTTTTTCTTAAACAAAATGTCAGCGAAATTAACTTGATTTCACAGAATGTTTTTATTTTCATCAAAGCCTTTCTGAACAGTTCTAGTCAGTACCATGGAATTCTCAGATTCAAGTTCATGACTAACTTTATATCCTCATCATACTAGGACGTGCAGGTTTAAGCCCCTGGTTTTTCGCATTATAAAAAGAGGCCTTAATCACAAAATGTACTTCTGGGTTTGGATCCCAAACTTGCCCCAACCTCCTACCAAATGTTTGTGGGGAGTTCAGAAAAACTGTTCCAGTGTGGGCCATTTCTCAGTATTTTTTTCCTGTAAAACATAATCTTATCTATGCACCTTCTATACATCTTCAAAGTACTGGTAGTTCTACTTTTGTTAGAGAAATCCATTTATCTTTTTTGAGGATGTAAATCTTCAAATGCATAGTTAAAGGAGAAAAGATTAGGAGGATCTAGAGAGTGGGGTGGTGAAACAGTTTAAATTAAAAAAAAGCTTGAAACGTTTTTTGTAAATTTCAGGAAAGTTATGTTTTGGTTCAAAAGTCCGGTTTTGGTTCAAAGCAAAAGTAAGTAGTTTTTCACTATTTCCATCCTACCCAGTACTAAACATTTTCTGAGCCTGTTTTTGTGATATTTCCAGTTTGATGATGATTAGATCAGTGAGATGCAAATGAGCAACAGAACATTTTGATGCTCATCTGGGCCAGATCCTGCTCTGTTGAACTCCCATTCACTTCAGTGGAACAGGATTAAGCCTCTGGGCAGGACAACTCCTATGAACCTTTTCAAAATGGCCATCTATATTAGGTCCTATCCATGCTACATTTGAAACTGTACTGCTAACAACCATACAACTGTGTTCAAACTAGTGTCACTGATAGCTGCTAGCATAATCTTCCTGCCAGTTGTTACAAAACCATATTTAAAAGGCTACCTATAGGGGTCATCTGTAACATGGTCTGGCTTGTATAGTTCTCTGGCAAAATCCCTCTTCCTCCTCCCCCTCTTTTCAGGGTAAATAGATTAGAACACTGCTAGTATGATTTCATTTGTGTATAGAGGGGGCTTTAGAGAGGAGGCACCTTTGACAGTCTGACTTCTCCGTGCCCCAACCCTAAATGTATAGCTTCATGTAACTGACACCAGCAGATTAGGATACTGTCTGTTTTTCCTGTTTTAACACCTCTTAGTCCTGTCTAAACAATTTATTTACACAAAGCTTTAAAAACAAACAAGGATTCTTTCCTTCCAAATGAATGCCCAAGACTGATGGCAGCTGTTACTTGATCGATAGCTGGGGAAAAGGAGGTGTGACAACCAAAGATAGCTCAAGGTGCCACTTGGAAATCTGAAGTGGGGGAAACCCACATGGTACCATAAGCTATGCCTTTAAAGATTAAGCCAGCTTTTCATTCAGTTCTTCAGACTTTCATTGTAATTTCCAGTTGATTTGAACAATGTTACTGTCTTAACATTTGTCACTCAGACAAATATGATGTATGTAAAAAAAAGTGTAAATATACCTTATAAATCTCTACATAGGTTTGCTCACTCCCAAGGCTGTGTAATGATATTTACCATTTTATAGGTCTAGCTAAGTTTGTAACTAATATGATATGCAACCAATTTTACCTCTTTCTGTTCACAAATTGTCTGTGAGCAGATCATGGCTTTGCCAGATTTGTTTGAAATTTGCCAGATAATTTCTGTGAGTAATTCTTCGCCTTTAGATTATTTGTTAGTATTTTGTATCTGAAATCTGAAATTTAAGCAGTGCTGGATAGTTTTAATTGGCCACATGAATAGCATGGCAGCATGTTTCTACTTCCTGATGGATAAGCACAGTCTCTATCAATTAGATTTCTGGTACAAATACATTAATTTGTGAACTCAAACACTGCTTTCTGTGAACATTCTCCAACATTACCTTAAAATGTAATGTTTCTGCAAACACTCATATCAGTAAACTCATCAGTTAGATTATTCATGTCAGCTGAATGCTAAAAGAGGCATGAGTCTTTTTAAAAAAGTTAAATATCCATGGATAACTTTTACAATGTTTGACCAGTTCTATTGTTTACTAAACAGTAGTTAGTCAGAAAAGGAGCTACCTTTAATGAGACTTAGGCTCCTAGTCACTTCAGAAAATGGGGCTTAAGTTACTCAAGTGCTTTGGAAAACGTTACACTAAATAGACTTATCAGTTCCCCTATCTTAAATCAACCCATGAAAACATAAATATAATAGAAATTAGCTGACCTTTCTCACACAATTCCCAGGATCTCATACCACCATAGGTAGCCCTACCCAATGGTATGGGAGGTCTTAAAGCATACACTGAAGGCTGATAAATTGAGTGGATGAAGGTTGTTTGCTATCACTAATACTACAGCAATTTTATATAAACTTACACAAACAATGTTAAAACAACATTACTGTTGCAAAATCAGGCACTCACAAGTTAAGAAATGCTCTAAAGTCGTGTATCTGAAGTTAGGAAGGATGAAATCATTTACAATTTGCAGAACCAGGTGTCTTTTTATTATGGCAAAGATGTATCAAGTGTATGACCTATCAGGAGGGCTCACAGTTTCCTGGCTGTGACAATTCCCAGTTGGTGTGTGCATTTATTCTGCATTATCATTATCCAGACAGACTTCCCTACTGCCTGTAAAGTGAGAGAATCTCCACTCCTAGTCTGTTTTCCACCTCCCTCTGGTCTGTGAACCATCTGGTTCTGAAAAGCTATAAAAGTGATAATTAGTGAGGGGAAACTTTCAAAGGCACAGTTGGGCATTAGGTACCCAACTCCCATTTGTGCCTCTTGAGGTCAGGGCTGGCCTTACCACGAGGCAAACTGAGGCAGCTGCCTCAGGTGCCAGACTGTAGGGGGGAGCCATGAGGAGTCAGAGTGTAGAAAATTGTGTCTGCTGCTGGTGCATATGTATTCTCTCTGCTCTAGATGCACAGAGATGGTGGAGTGCTGTGCTGGAGGAAAGAGGGCACAAGAGACATTACAGGCAGGGAGGAGAAAAGGTGAGGGAATAACAGAAAGCAGCAGGAGCTGCAGGGAGAGAGAGGAGGAGGATCCTCTGATGTGCCTCTCTAGCACCCCAGGAGCCAGGACTGATTAACACTAGCTTCTCAGGGATCTTCCTGTTTCCTGCTGCATCCATGAACCCACTTGAGGAGAAAAGGCAGTCAACTGAAATAGTAGGAGCCAGTTAGGCCCTTCAGACGCTGATATCTTCCCTCACTCAGGCCCTGCTACCAACCTGCTTATTTGTCCCCTTCAACTGAGCGTTGAGAGCCACTACAGCTGGCACAGAACAGCAGTCATGAGTGAAAGAAGAAAATGCCCCTCTGGGGTAGCATTCAGAAAAAGAAAGAAAGTAAAGGAAGCTTTTCTATCTAAGCAGGAAGGAGCTCTCCTGAGATACATAGACACAAATGTTCACGGTGAGCCTTCCGGCCCCAGTGAGGATGTGAGTGGTGAGGAGATGCCTGATCTTCCAGTTAGTCAGAGTGCAGGTGACCTGGCAGCTACTTCAGCATCCATATCTCCATCTCAAATGGATGTAACCATGCACATTCCTGAAGAAAAGTGTAGCTCAGAGAAGAGTGTGATGGAGGCACAAGAAACAGCTGCTGCTGAGTTTAGTTCCTTAAGTCTAGATGATCCAGGACTGTGGACCCACTTGAGCAGTAACCTGAGGGACTTCCTTGTACTGCATGGGCCACAGCAAGTAAAAAACTTCATGTTCCCCAAAGACAATGGAAATAGAAGTTTCCATCCAACACGTTACTGGTGTGAAATCTGCAATGGTGACATAGTGGAAAGGCCATGGCTTATGTACTCAAAAACCCAGAATGCAGCATACTGTTTTTGTTGCAAACTCTTCCAGTCTAATGTTCCAGCCACATTGGGTTCTACAGGAGCAAAGGACTGGAAAAATCTGGCTAGAAGTCTGGCATGCCATGAGAAGGCAGCAAATCACCAGAGAGTATTTCATAGGTGGAAAGATCTTGAGATGAGACTAAGGTTAAAGGCCACCATAGATGATCAGCATCAAGAGAAGATTGCATCAGAGTCTCTTTACTGGAAAAATGTTCTGAAAAGGCTCATTGCCATTGTGAGAATGCTTGCTACCCAAAACCTAGCACTGTGTGGCACTTCAGATCAGCTGTATGTGTCAAACATTGGAAACTTAAAATTGTGGAGCTGATGGCTGAGTTTGATGCTGTACTCCAGAAGCATCTAAGAAGAGTCACACCCAAAAAATGTACACACACCGCTACCTTGGAAAAACAATTCAAAATGAGATCATACAGTTACTGACAACAAAAGTCAAACAGAAGATTGTGGCAGATCTGATGTCAGCAAGATCTTACTCTGTTATTCTGGACTGCACACCTGACATCAGCCATCTGGAACAAATGACTTTAATGATGCATTTTGTAACAACAACAGAACCTAGTGAAAATGTCCCTGCAATGGTGACTGTCAGAGAGCATTTTCTAGAATTTATTGACATTGATGATACTACAGGAGCTGGTATGACAAATGTGCTTCTTAAAAAGCTAGAAGATACGGGAATTGCAATAGCTGACATGAAAGGTCAGGGCTACAATAATGGTGCCAACATGAGAGGAAAGAACAGAGGAATGCAGACACAGATCCGAGAGTTAAACTCTCAAGCTTTTTTTGTCCTATGCAGTTCTCATTCATTGAACTTGGTGGTCAGTGATGCAGCCTCAGCTTCTAGTGAGACTGCTGAATTTTTTAATGTAATTCAAAGCATCTATGTATTTTTCTCTGCATGAACTCATCAATGGCAAATTTTGAAGCAACATCTGGGAACATCCTCTCTGACATTGAAATCACTGAGTGCCACACAATGGGAAAGTCAAGTGGAGGCAATAAAGCCTATCAAACATCAAATTTGGAAGATAGATGATGACATAGTTGCCATTGTGGAGGATAATGCTATGACAGGAACTGTTCATGGGAGAACAGTGGAAGAGGGAAATGGAATCACCAGAAACATACATAACTTCACATTTCTGTGTGGCTTAGTGTTGTGGCATGACATACTGTTTGAAATAAATGTTGTAAGCAAGAGACTTCAAGGTGTTGACCTTGATATATCTGGAGCAGTGGAACAATTGGACAAAGCAAAGTCATACTTACAGTCTTACCGGTGAGATGAGGGATTTCAAAATGTTCTGAAGAGTGCACAGAAGTTGGTGGAGAAACTTCACATTGAAGCTATTTTCCCACCCACTCAGGAATACAAGAGTCACCAAAGAAGAAGACATTTTCATTACGAGGCACGGGATAATCCCATAAGAGACCCCAAATAACCATTCAAAGTTGAATTCTTTAACCAGGTGCTAGACTGTGCAATATAGTCAGATGAAGAACATCTCATGCAGCTCAAGGAACACAGCAATATATTTGGGATGTTGTCTGATATTCCAAAACTCCTCACTATACCTGAAGAAGACCTACAGCAGCAATGCAGGGCACTAGAGACAGTGTTGACACATGATGACATGCGCAAAATTGATGCTAGTGATTTAGGTGATGAACTGAAAGCCCTTTCAAGATACATTTCAGCAGGATCAACTCCAAAGGCTGTTCTGGTATATATGTGCACAAATAAGATGATCACCCTCTTTCCAAATGCTTTTGTTGCTCTGTGCATACTTCTAACACTGCCTGTAACAGTTGACAGTGGAGAACGCAGCTTCTCCAAGCTGAAGTTAATAAAAACACATCTATGCTCTGCAATGACACAGGAGAGGCTGGCTGGCCTTGCAATCATCTGAATAGACCATGAGCTGGCCTAGTGTGGACCTTCAGGAAGCAGTTCAAATCTTTGCAGACAAGAAGGCATGGAAAGCACCACTTTGATTATTCAAACAGATAAAAATGCCAGTGTTTACTATGCAGATAGGAAAAGTTACATTTACTGTTCAGGCTTTTGAAAGTTAAGTGTTACTTAAAATTTTTGAAAAAGGCATTTTAAGTTGTTAGTTCTCCTTTATTGGGGTAGGTAGCAGAGCAGTACCATGAGAGGAGTCGAACAGGAAGAAGGCAGAATTGAGACCTTCCAAAGTTTTGGCCCAAGCGAGAGGGCATGGGAGTGTCATGTGAGCACCCCATCTCAGGTGCCAAAATGTTGTGGACTGGCCCTGCTAGCAGTGTTCCCAATGGGGGAGGGATAGCTCAGTGGTTTGAGCATTGGCCTATGAACCCCTGGCTTGTGAGTTCAATCCTTGAGGGGATCATTTAGGGGACTAGGCAAAACCAGTACTTTGTCGTGCTGGTGAAGGCAAGAGGCTGAACTCCCTTCCAGTTCTATGAGATAGGTATATCTCAATTTATTATTATGCTTATCAATGGATCTGAAGTGTATACTATCTGTCCTCTCTAAAGCCTGATCCAAAGACCATTAAAATCATTGGGAGTCTTTCCATTAACTTTCACGGATTTTGGTTCACACCTTTATTACATCTCATCCTCAGTAATCTAAAAAACCGGTCATAAGCACAAAATAAGTGTATAAGGCCTGATTTTTAGACACGTGCTCAAAAAGTGTGACATGAAAAAATTATAATATATCAGACTTCTCAGTATTATACTTTATCTTCTGCTTCAGATGCCCATGGTATGTATACAACTGTATTTAGGACAATATGTAGTAACACTGGGCTACATGGTTTATCTCAATATGCCTACACAACCATAGACATTACAGGCATGTGGGTATTGACATGCTAGGCACTATACCCGTCTCAGTCGTCAACTGTTTCCAGTGCTGGCCTTGTGGCTAGAGACTTGTGGTTATTCACCTCACTACTTGTTTTGAGTGCATTGAGCTAAGTATTCATTACACACAAATCACTTGAAAATAACAATTTTTGTCAGTCTTGTAAGTGTGTGGAAATTATTTTAGCCTTAGCCTAGAAATTAGATGGCTATAGAGAATAAAACACATACAGTATAAGATGAAAGGAAGGAACTTTCTGAATACAAGTGCTGATTTTCCTCTTCAAGAAAAAAATTCTCCCTTGGAAGGTTTTGTTTTTTGGTATAGTTCCTTCCCTATATTTAAGGACAGTGTCTAACATGGGTGGTTTGATTTTTGTTTTGTTTCCAAGCATGTGTGGGGATTGAGAAGCAAAGTCAGTATTTTTTTGCCTGAGACGTTTAATCGCAAACATAAAATACTGAGGACGGAGCCAACTTTCCACTTTTTCCAAGACTTCCACACCTTAGACAGTGGCAAAGTTTGTTCAGCATATGCAAGACAGAGCAGGGGGGCAGAGGAGGGGGAAGGAGTATGAAGAAATAAATTAAAAATATATTGAAAAGAATGTTAAATAATAAAGAGCTAAATTCAAGATATAAAATGTTAACCTAATTTTCTAAGTTAGTGGACAGCAAAGTTAATTCCAATAATGGCTAAACAATAGGTTAAATGCTGACTTTCGTTTTACATGAGTGTAAATCCACAACAACTCTATTGACTTCAGGGATGATATTCTTGATTTAAATAAGATCTGTATTTGCCTCTGCAGTATGTGTACTGTATTAATGTGTTTCAGAAATAGATCACTGGCACATGTCTTTAGACTAGAAACACTTCAAAATAATGTGATGCATAATCGACACCACTTGGGAGGGTTATAACTTTTGATAGTCTTTCATACATCAGTCAGATTTGTAGCTTGTATAGTTTCTTCCCGACAGTGGGATAGGATGCTAAGGATGCAGTTGAAGATATCTTCCATTGCATGCTAACAATATAGCATAAGGAATAATCCTTCAGTAGCAGTGGGACAGATTGTCCAAATTTTAAAAGTGGCTTCAACCTAGGGGGAAATCCTGGCAAAACTGAAGACAATGGCAAAACTCACATTAATTTAAACATAGTCAGGATTTATCCCTAGTATCCAAGGCTGAGATCCTGCAATCTGATCCATGTGGAGTGGGCACCTGTGTCTGTGCAACGACTCAAAGGATTCCAAAGTTACAAAGCAAAATTCTTGTTCTGGAGTTTTAGTTTTGCGCAACTAAGTTGTTGCACATCCAAGAACTTATATTTGCACTCACAAATAGCATGTGCACATGCCAGTAGGGATGATTCCTACCTACTGAATTTGTGCACACTAATGTAGTCAGTGTGATCAAATCCACATTTGGCGGTATGCAATAATTTAGACACCCAAAGACATGAGTGATTAATTCTAGACATGAAAATTTAGAAGCCACTTTTTGTACATTTCTTTCAGTAGTTCTTATTTCTAGAATTATGGAAGCTCTAGGCACAACCCCTTGCATCACAGACAATGAAACTTGTCAAAGAGTGAATGAGCTGTCAAGGAGGTATAGAAATGGCCTATTTACACAAACATTTTCCATGTCCACCTGATATTTCTTTTAATATTCCAGGGCCATCACATGAATAGTTCAGTTGAGACCAAAGATACTGCAAAGCTATGACTGTTTGAATTTAGAATATTTGTGATTGCTCCATAGAGTAAGCAATTTGAAAAGTGACTTGGTAACTTTGAGGGAATTGTGATCTGCTCACAGTTCAGAAAAAGAAGATGAACTGTTTGCTATAATTGTTCACTTATCTTTACTTGTCCAGTAGTTCATTCACTTTTTCTCTAATGCTGGTTAAAGTAAGTAAGTGGTTTCAAAGTGGTAAGCCTTTAATGAGCTGTAATTCATACTCCTTCCACTGAAGGAGAAGTCAGATATTGTGCAGTACAAATCACTAACAATAAATAAGCACTCTTCCACTTAGGGATAAATTTGCTACCTTGTACTAAATGTTATGAAAATATCCCTTTCATAAACATTGTGTCAAGCTTGTTTTAGAGAAAGCTAGCTTTCCTGGCACATACACTTTAAGTTCCATGAAGGCAAAATCCCCCTTTCTCCCCTAAATAAATAAACAGTGAAGTGTTGCATGAGACTTGTGTGGCTAAGAATGTCTGCAGCTTGACAGCGATTTCTTTTTTTTTTTTTTACCATCAAACAAGCCCTTTTTATTTCAGATAGCTTTTACTTTTTACTATTTTATGAGGAAGTCCTACTGTAATCTACTACCTAGTACAGCAAGTCATCAGATTTCGAGGAAACGCTCTACTGCTTGTGTAGAGCTGGTGTGAATCTCTTTAGTTTAGAATTCAAATAGCAGTCTATCTTCTGAAATTCCTATTACTCCCTGGTTTCTGCCAGAAAAGAACAACCTCTTTCATGGTATCTTAGTATTTCCGTTTCCTACCTTCTGAGAAAACACACCAAAAAAGAAAGTTTGCTAAACTTTGATCAGTAACCTCAACAGTTGTTTGGGTTCAGTCTGAATCAGGCTACTTCTTATATTCAGATAGGTTCTCTTGCTCTCTAAATACAAGGCAAATGCTATAACTTAACTTTGGGTCCATGTCTGGAGATTTACAGCTTTTAAAAATTGCCCAGTGAAACCTTCAGCAACTGGATAGTTACCGAATTTTAAAGCATTAACATCACTGAAATTTGACCTTACAGCACACTAGCTCATTAGGAGGTTTCCTTTGTTTTGTGAGTAGAAAGACATTGGGGATGGACATGAGAACACTGATACCCAGCCATCCTGAATCAAGTTTGTTTTTAAAAGGAAAGTTGCTCATATTTAGCAAGGAGGTGGTTTCTCTAAGGCCAGGTCCAGACTAGAGCTTTAAATCGATTTAAACAGCGTTAAATCAATTTAACGCTGTAACCGTCCACACTACAGGGTACAGAAAATCGATTTTAAGGGGCCCTAAAATTGATTTCTGTACTCCAGCTAAACGAGAGGAGTAACCCTAATATCGATTTTTTTAAATCGATTTTAAGCTAGTGTGGACGGAAACCGAAGTTAATGGCCTCCGGGAGGTATCCCACAGTGCACCAGTGGCCGCTCTGCACAGGTAAAGGAACTCTACTGCTGGTACACAGGAAAAGCCCCGGGTACTTTTAAATTTCATTTCCTGTCTGCCCAGTGTGGAGCTCTCAGCAGCACAGGTAACAATGCAGTCTCCTGAGAATAGGAAAAGAGCTCCAGCATGGAACACACAGGAGTTATTGGATCTGATAGCTGTATGGGGAGAAGAGTCAGTACTTTCAGAACTGCGGTCCAGTAGACGAAATGAGAAAACCTTTGAAAAGATTTCTAATGCCATGCAGCAGAGAGGACATAGCAGAGACTCGTTGCAGTGCAGAGTTAAAGTGAAGGAGCTCAGACAGGCGTACCAGAAGACCAAAGCAGCAAAGGGCAGGTCAGGATCTGGCCCCAGAACATGCCGCTTCTACGAGGAGCTTAACACAATATTAGGGAACTGCGCAACGACAAACCCCCCCTTGTCTGTGGATTCAGAGGTGGGGGTAGTGATCTCTGCCACTGCTGAAGACTTAGAGGACGTGGAAGATGTGGATGAGGAAAAGGAGGAGGATGAGACAGCAGAGAGCACAGAGCATTCAATTCCCCCTAACAGCCAGGATCTTTTCCTAACCCTGACAGAAGTACCCTGGCAGCCCTCTCAAGCCAGTAGCCCAGAAAATGAAGCTGTGGAACCATCCTCTGGTGAGTGCACTTTTTTTAATTAAAAGCATAGCTGGAAAGCAAGCGTTTTTTACTGAGTGATTTGCCATGAGTGCTTGCATGCAGCAGCTGGAATTAGAGTTACTGGAACAGTCTGTTAACATGTCTGGGGATGGAGCGAAAATCCTCCAGGGACATCTCTATGAAGCACTCCTGGAGGAACCCCAAAAGCCTTCGCAGAAGGTTTCTGGGCAGGGCTGCCTTGTTCCGTCCGCCATGAAGCGAAACTTTACATGCCTGGAGCACGTAATCAGGTATCATTGCATGACAAAGCCTAGCAGCGAATGGGCCCGGGGACTGCTGGCATTCAAGAAGCATAATTTCTTTTTCTCTTTCTGTTATCCTCAGGAGAGTGATATTGTTCATGGTCACCTGTTAGAAATTAATGTACTTTAGTAAGGGAACAGAGATGACCATTCTTTCGTGTCTGCTGTATTGCTCCAGTAAATGAAAATCTTTCCTAACATTTAGCCCTGTGGGGGATGGTAGAATGCTAAACATTCCCACGGGGCGGTGTCTCCAAGCACTTGGGCAGCATGAATCATCGCTAGTAATTGCCATGGCAGAGGGAGGAAGGGGTGAGGTGGAAGGTGTTAAACCTACCTCCCAGTACAGCAGAGATGCAGATTGTGGGGGGGGCATTCACTATTGCCCTCTGCTGAACCTTTTCCATGGCTTAAGAAAAGAATCCAGTGTTATTCCTTTAAGCACTTTGCCTCCAAAGCGTGCAAGCTACCTGATAATAGCAGGGGGTGCAGGGTAATAAAAGCCATTGAACGGTTCACTGCCATTTCACTTACCATGTTCTCCAGACACGTTTTGTGTGCTCCCCTGAACTGCGTCTGAGCTGATATCTCAGTCCACAGCCGCAAGCAATAAGTATTAAAAGAATCCTAAGGCGACCTTGTAGTACAGTTACATGTGCTAGGTACGGTGAATAGTGCAGTTCACTGTGAAAGAGTATAACCATTGTTCTGTGAAATGTGTCTCTTATGATTCTTCTATCACTCTTTCCACCCCACCCCCTACACAGCTGCACATTTCTCCAGCCTCCCTTCTCCTGTCCGACGGGGAGGTCAGATAAGGAGGCTAAGGAAGAAGAGGACACGGGAGGAGATGTTCACAGAAATAATGGCAGTAACCCGTACTGAGAGAGCTCATCAAGGGGACTGGAAACATTTGGTCGCAAAGTACAGGGAGGCTGCCAGTCAACGTGAAGACAGGAGGGACGCTAAAAATGATTTGTGGCGGGAGGAAGATCAGCGTTGGCGGGCAGCAACGCTGGAGCTTCTTCGTGATCAGACTGACATCCTCCGCAGTATGCTGGAAGAGCTGCGGGGTCACAGAGTGCCACTGCAGCCCATGTATAACCTCCCTCAGTATTCACCGTGTCCCACTCCTTCCAGAACCAGGCGTGTAAGAACGCGTGGGGGAAGGCTTTCTGCAACTGCCCACTCCACCCCCGTGGACAGTCCAACCAGAAGGCTGTCATTACATTGAAATGCCCTTTATGTCATGTTTCTTCCCTCCTGTGCTCCTCTCAAACCTCTCCCGTGGTACCTTTTCATTTTTTTGACTCTCAGTACATGCTATTCAAAGGCAGTGTGAGGGTGGGTTGTTAATGATAGTAAGCAAGCAGTTCTGGAAGGCTGCAGGGAAGCTAGTTTGCAGCATCAGGAGTTAACACATGGGGAGGTGGGTAATAAAGGGGAAATAAACACAGCAGTCACACTGTACCATGGACCATGATAAATCTTGTTTTCAGGGCTTCTCTGATGCGCCTTTTTCTTACCTCCCTCCCTCCCTCCCTTCAAACCTCCCTCCCTCCCTTCCCCGGAAAACCCCGAGGTATGAAATTTCATTCGGAGGCTTGATAAAGCAAGCATGAGGGTTGGTTGCTTAAAGGGACTGACTTTTAATAATGAACACAATTTTTAAGCATATAATAGTAACTTTATTTTCAATAAGCAATCAGTTATGGAAGGGTGCAGGGAAGCTTGCTTGCAGCAGCAGGAGTCAAGACATGGGGAGGTGGGTAATAAAAGGGAAATAAACATAGCAGTCACACCGTTCCCTGGTCCATGATGACACTTCTGGGCTCCCTTAACTACCTTTGTGTTCCCTTCCTCCCTCCCTCCCTAACCCTAACCCTTTACTATTCTCCCCCCCAAAAAACCCAACTTATGTAATTCTATTCGCAGGCTTGTAAATGCAAGAGGGAGGGTGCGTTGCTTACAGGGACTGTCTTCTAATAAAGAATTCAATGCTTTCTACAGACCGCAACTTTACTTTCCATAAGCAAGCAGTTCTGGAAGGGTGCAGGGAAGCTACCTTGCAGCAGCAGGACTGAATACATGGGGAGGGTGGTAATCAATGGAAAAGAAACTCTGCATTCAAACTGTACCCTGGCCCATGAGGAAGCTACTTTTCAGGGCTTCTCTGATGCGCACAGCATCCTGGTGTGATCTTCTAATTGCCCTGGTGTCTGGCTGCGCATAGTCAGCGGCCAGGTGGTTTGCCTCAGCCTCCCACCCCGCTATAAAGGTCTCCTCCTTACTCTCACAGAGATTGTGAAGCACACAGCAGGCAGCAATAACAAAGGGGATATTGGTTTGGCTGAGATCCGAGCGAGTAAGTAGCGTTCTCCAGCGTCCTTTCAATCTGCCAAATGCACATTCTACGACCATTCTGCACTTGCTCAGCCTGTAATTAAACAACTCCTGACCACTGTCCAGGCTGCCTGTGTATGGCTTCATTAGCCAGGGCATCAAGGGGTAGGCTGGGTCCCCCAGCATAACTATAGGCATTTCAACATCTCCAACTGTTATTCTCTGGTCCGGGAAGTAAGTCCCTTGCTGCAGCCGTTTAAACAGAGTAGACACGAGCGTCATGAACCCTTCCTGGCCATCCCACGTGGATGTTGGTGAAACGTCCCTTGTGATCCACCAGGGCTTGCAGCACCATCGAAAAGTACCCCTTGCGGTTTATGTACTGGGTGCCCTGGTGCTCCGGTGCCAAGATAGGGATATGGGTTCCATCTATGGCCCCCCCACAGTTAGGGAATCCCACTGCAGCAAAGCCATCCACTATGACCTGCACGTTTCCCAGAGTCACAACCTTTCATAGCAGCAGCTTAATGATTGCTTTGGCTACTTCCAGCACAGCAGCCCCCACAGTAGATTTGCCCACTCCAAATTGATTACCAACTGACCAGTAGCTGTCTGGCGTTGTAAGCTTCCAGATGGCTATTGCCACTCGCTTCTCCACTGTGAGGGCTGGTCTCATCCTGGTATTATGGCGTTTCAGGACAGGGGAAAGCAAGTCACAAAGCTCAAAGAAAGTGCTCTTATGCATGCGAAAGTTCCGCAGCCACTGCGAATCGTCCCACACCTGCAGGACTATGCGGTCCCACCAGTCAGTGCTTGTTTCCCGTGCCCAAAATCAGCGAGGAACGGGTAGAACCTCCCCCATAACCGTCAGGAGCTCCAAAGCGCAGGGGCCCGCAGTGTCGGAAAACTCGTTCTCCAAGTCCTCATCACTGTCGTCCCCGCACTGAAGCATTCTCTCTTGCATTTCTGTCTCATGGTTCAGCATGGATAGCACGAGAATGCGTGAACTGTTTACAGCATCCGCGATCAAGGATAAGAGCTGACCAGGATCCATGCTTGCTGCAAAATGGCGTTTTCTCACTGCAGCCAGTAAAAAACGCACAAAGTGACTGTCTGCCGCTTTCAGGAAGGGAGGGGGTGAGGCTGTACCCAGAACCACCCACGATGGGGATTTTGGCCCCATCATGCACTGGGGTAGTAACCCATAATTCCAATGGGCAGGGACCCCTGCAGGAACTGTGGGATAGGTACCCAGAGTGCAATGCTCCGGGTTTCGATGGACGCCAGGGAACATGGACGCTCAAGATCGATGTAAGTCGCCGTAGTGTGGACGCACAAAATCGATTTTATAAACCCTGCTTTATAAAATCGATTTTGAAACCACCGATTTTAACCTGTAGTGTGGACGTGGGCTAAATCAAGAAAGCAGTGAGAGGAAAGAAGATATTAAGTGCTTTTACGATGAATTCATCTTCATTTCTGGGAGGGATTTTTGAGGTGACAGAAGTTGGACTGGTTGAAATAGACCTGCTCAAAACATCTTTTGGGTGAAATTTCACTAGCTCTTGTTGATTAAATATTTTTGGGTTTCCTTAAAGAAAAAGTATATCAGTAAACTATTACTGAGTTCTTATGGAGGAGTGTAGCACACCTTTAAGCACTGGAGACCCCAGAACTAACCTATCCTGATTTCTGAATGAGCCCCACCTGAGAGAGGTCAGGTGATTTCCACTGGAAAAGCAGCAGGAAGGTGCAATAAGGAATTAGCCGTGGCAGAGAAGGGTTGCAATGAGCTGAAGGCTCCTACTAGAGACCTTGATTGGGAGATGGTTTAGGTCTGGAAGCCAGAGGGCTGAAAAAGGCTGAGCTCCACCCAGGTTATGCCTGTGAGTACTAGGCCCAGCTCTTGCTAGAGACCCTGACTGGGAGATGGATTTGGGAGCCTGGAAACTAGAGGGCTGAGGAAAGCTGAGCATCAGCCAAATAAAGTCTGACAATGCTGGGCCCAGTTTGAGTTCTATTTCTGACACATTTTGTTGCCATCTTGAGTGGGACTGGTGAAGAGTGGTGAAGCAAAGGGCCCAGGAAGTAGAACAGCCCAAGCCCTGAAGGAGGGTTGTGGGATTCTCTTAGTCAAGCGGGAAGGGTTTGGGGTGTGCAGGGCCATTGTAGACTGTATGCAAAGTTAAACAAACTGGACTCCACCCAGAAGGGATTTTTAAAAAAAAATGCTGTGGACTGTGATATGTTAAGGGGCCTTGAGCAGGAGATGAAGCTGAAGCAAGGTGCTGTAGAGTGACTGCTGGAGGTACTGAGAGGGCATCAACCCTCTTACAAGATGCTCAAGCCACATTTTGTTTCTATTCTTTTCCTTCAAATACTTTAAGGGATCTCTCTGGTCTTTCCACTTTCCCAGTGAACTGGGTTTGATATCTAGGTCCTAGAATGGCCCTGTTCCCCACAACTTGCCTGGATGTCACAAATAAATGAAGTTAATATGATCCAAACACACTTCCAAATTAATGGTCTCAAGAGGCAAATATAAGTGCCCCAATCCTGTGAGATGCTAAGTTAACTGGCTCTGATCCAGCGAAGCATTTGACTAATAGCCTTAACTTTAAGCATGAGTTTAATGAGATAGCTTATAGGCACTAGCTTTAGTTTGAGCATGTACTTTTGTGGATCAGAACTAGGGTGCTCAGCTGCTTACAGGATGGAGTCCACGATGTGAAGCTAGTTGAAGGTTTGCTGCAGAGGGCTGGTGTGGAAAGGGCAGATAGTATGAATTAGACGTGAAGTGAAATCACTCCGAGAACGTCAGTCACCAAAATATGGTCCCTAGGAGAGAATATACAAGATGACCTAATAAGTCTTTAACTTCTGTGATGACTATCCCTCTGTAGTACATTCCTGCTACAGCAAATTACTTGTGGTGTTTATTTTTTCAATTTTCTTGAACCTCTACAGTTTATATACTGCTGTCCTTACCTAGACTTGCAAAACTTGGATCTAGGTTTCTTGTCTTTTTTTTTTTTTTAAACAAAGAATGAGCAGGTCTCCACATACAAAGATAATGCTTTGAAATTTGAAGCAACAGGTTGGTGAGTACCTGCTCTGTCACTTATTGGTTAGAAATCATAAAGAGGCTCTGAATAGCTGTTGATGTTGTTGGTGGCATCCATAGAAAATGGATGACCTTTAGAATTAGAAAATTGTATTGTTGGAATTTTTGACACGCTTGATAAAGTTACACTTAATATAGGTGAGGGAGTGCTGCATTTTCATTCTCTGATAATAGAAAAGTGTTCCACAAGCCAGCACCGATCCTTTCTAGTAATTCAATTACTTTTTCAAAGCTTTGGAGAATTAGCTTCTGATTTTTCCTGACTTTTTAAAAAATATGATTTGAAGGTACAGTATTCTAATGGGCTGAGTGGGTTTACTATGTTAATTCTTCCTTTGCATTGTTGGTTAGTAATGCTTGTTAGGGGGCTTATTCCTTCACCCTCTCACTTCCCTGGTCCTTCTCACATGAACAGAGAGCAACAATACCCAAAGTCCAAAGGTGCAAACAATTCGATGTTTATTGGGGTGAACTTCCAGCAAGGATGATTTCAGTTTCCTTCCTTAGTGTCCCCCTTCCCAGCTCTGACACCACAGAGCCTTGCCTGTGTCCCTGTTCCCATTTCCCCCTTTAGCAAAACATGATCCCAATTTCCCCATCCCCAGTCCCTGTTCCCATTCCCCTCCCTCCCCCCCACTTCCTGGTTGACTGCAGACTATATAGTAAAAGTTGAGTTCTGCTTAGCTATACCTTAACCAATAATTTTACTAAAATTTAACTAACCAATCCTAACATATTGTAACATGGTTATTTAACCAATTATACCCCACCGCCTTAATTGGTTTACACCCAACAAAATTAATTATACAGCAGACCGAAACAATCACAGAACCAGACAGAGACCATGCAAATAAACATACAAAACAATACAGAAGTGAGGATTTCACAACTACATCTATACAGATGTAAGGGTTTTCCAGGTGTGACTACTGATAAGTGAGTTCTTATCAGACAGGATGCTATCAAACTAAGTTTCCTTTTACATCTTCTAGGCTCTTCCCTTTCTCTGGAGGTGATAGATCAAATCACCTTCCTAACAGCCCCAGATTGCCTTATTTCAATATGACTAAACAGGGCCTCAGACTGTCACAGTGAGGGCTTGTCTACATCACAAAGTTGCAGCGCTGGTGAGGGGGTTACAGCGCTGCAACTTAGGAGGTGTACACATCTGCAGGGCATCACCAGCGCTGCAACTCCCTGTTTGCAGCGCTGGCTGTACTCCCGTTTTGTCTCGGGTGTAGAGGATCCAGCGCTGGTGATCCAGCGCTGGTAATCAAGTGTAGACACTTACCAGCGCTTTTCTTGATCTCCGTGGAATAAGCAGGTATCCCAGCATACCTGAGGATACCTCTCTGGTAATCAAGCAGGTCTCCTTCCCCGCGGTTTGCTCCGGTATTCTCCGAATCCCCCCCCCCAAGCGGGTCTCCTTCCCCGTGGTTTGCAGGGGGGTTCGGGGAACGCGAGAGCAAACCATGGGGAAGGAGATTTGCTTGCAGGGGGGTTCGGGGAACGCGAGAGCAAACCGTGGGGAAGCAGGTCTCCTTCCCCGGGTTGCTCCAGTGTTCCCCGAACCCCCCTGCAAGCCGATCTCCTTCCCCGCGGTTTGCTTTCGCGTTCCCCGAACCCCCCTTGAAGCCGCCCAACAGCGCTGCAGTGTGGCCACATCTAACACCACTTGCAGCGCTGGTTGCTTTAAGTGTGGCCACTCTGCAGCGCTGGCCCTATACAGCTATACTAATACAGCTGTAACAACCAGCGCTGCAAAATTATAGATGTAGACATACCCTCAGAAAAGGCCATTACACAGACAGAGAGTGTTTTTAATTCTTTCTTTTATACCTCTATAACTAACTTAGTAATAAAAATACACCTAAATTCTTAAAGTATAGGCCTTTGCAGACAGGCCTGCATATCTATATCCTAACAATGCTCCATCTCTAAACCTTCTCTTCTCTAGATGAGTTAAATTTTTTCTTTTGTTTTTAAAGAAAACTGATCTTCCCTCCTCCATGCCCAGGATAGCAACAGTTGAGAAGATAGAATTTCCTGCCCCCCTCTTTTGTATATCTCAGACTAGTCTTTCTATGCCTTTATAAATTGAGTCTTTCCGTACTCTGCATAGCTCATGTTTTGAAACTCCTCTCAGACTCCCACAGCCAAAAACAAAATGGTAAACCATAGATGAACTTCTGCCTCAGCTATTTCATCAACATACCACAATGATGGGTGGCCTACAAATGTTAAAAATTTAATAGCACTAATTTAAAAAAACTTGTTCAGTTCTTTTAAATTTTCCTGGGATAGATTCTACCCATTCTGCATTAAATAAAACAACCTTTGTAAAATTGAGATTTACCATGGTTAAAGAAATATTGAGCATAACCACTGGATATTTTTGATTAGTCAGTCCAAAACACAATTTCTGAGCTTCAAGTCTTCAAAGCCTGTTTGAATTGCAGGTCAGTCACTTTAACTATCAGCAGTGGTGCAGTCTTATCTGAAGTACCACTGAAAAGCAGTATGTCCAAGATGGGATATCATCAGCTGCTGATAATTGTTCATGTCACGTCATATGGACCCCTCTAGTTAACACTCAATATACTGTGGGTATGGCTACACTTACATTTATGCAGCGCTGGGAGTTACAGCTGTGGTCGCACAGCTGTGTAGGGCCAGTGCTGCAGTGTGGCCACACTGACAGCTACCAGCGCTGCAGTGTGGCCACATTTGCAGCACTTGCAGCGCTGTTGGGAGTGGTGCATTGTGGGCAGCTATCCCACAGAGCACTTCGTCCCATTTTGGCGCTGTGGCTTGTGGGAAGGGGACGGAAGGGTGCGGGTCTTTCCGCTTCCTGTTCCAACGCCCCGTGGTGCTTTGCTACACATTCCAAGCAGTTTGGTGGCATTGTGAGTCTGCAGCACTATTTCTGTTACAAATGGAGCCCGAGCTGCTGAGGACCTTGCTGATGAATGTTGCCAGCACATCACGCATGGCAGTGGAGCTATTCCTTCAGCTCCAAAGTGACAGTGAGAAGTCAGACAATGATATTGATTCGCCTGACGCGCAAGACACTAAATTGCTTGTGGCATTCACGGAAATGCTCAGCACTGTGGAACGCCACCTTTGGGCTCGGGAAACAAGCACTGAGTGGTGGGATCACATCGTCCTGCAAGCCTGGGATGACGAGCAGTGGCTGCAGAACTTTCAGATGAGAAAAGCCACTTTCATGGGACTGTGTGCTGAGCTCGCCCCTACCCTGCGACGCAGGGACACGAGATTGAGAGCTGCCCTGCCAGTGGAGAAGCGGGTGGCTATTGCAATCTGGAAGCTGGCAACTCCAGACAGCTACCGATCGGTGGCGAACCAGTTTGGAGTGGGAAAGTCGACCGTTGGAATAGTGTTGATGCAAGTTTGCACAGACATTAATCGCACCCTGCTAAGAAGAACTGTGACTCTGGGGAACGTGCAGGACATTGTGGATGGCTTTGCACAAATGGGTTTCCCTAACTGTGGAGGGGCAATAGATGGGACGCATATTCCTATCCTGGCACCACCCCACCTGGCATCAGAGTACATTAATCATAAGGGGTATTTCTCTGTGGTTCTCCAAGTGCTTGTGGATCACCGTGGGCGTTTCACTGACATTTACTCAGGATGGCCTGGAAATGTGCATGATGCATGCATCTTTCGGAACAGTACCCTGTTCAGGAAGCTGATGGCCGGGACCTTTTTCCCAGACCACAAGATCACAGTAGGGGACATCGAAATGCCCAGTGTGATCCTTGGAGACCCCGCTTACCCCTTAATGCCTTGGTTCATGAAACCGTATACAGGGAAGCTTGACAGGAGCAAGGACCGGTTCAACTACAGGCTGAGCCGGTGCAGAATGACTGTGGAGTGTGCTTTTGGCCCTTTAAAGGGGCGCTGGAGGTGTCTCTATGGGAAGCTAGATTTGGTGGAAAGCAGCATCTCCGCTGTTATATCCGTGTGCTGTACCCCCCATAATATTTGTGAAGGGAAGGGTGAAAGATTAAGTGAGGAATGGGCCTCCGAGGTTCGACGCCTAGAGGCTGAATTTGCACTGCTCTACTAGAGACGCCCAGCAAAGGGCTTCAAGGATTAGGGATGTCTTAAGGGAGCAATTTGAGGCTGAAAGCCAACAGTAATGTTTGGTGCCTTTGCTGTGCCCACTTTTCCCTTGGGATACAGTATTTATCACTTTCTTCAATAATAAAAAATGTTTTATAAGCCAGTATTCACAATACAGTACATAAAAGGGCAGGGGGGTAGGGTGGTGGACTGTGCATTCAGAGGTATGAATATGTCCTGCTTGGACTGCTGTTCAGTGCCTGCTGCACTTCAGGATTACTATGCTGCATCGTGATGGGGGTTGAGTGCATAGGGTAAGGGTTGCAGTTATCAGGGCTGGTTGGGGTACAGTATCACTTTCTGCAATAATAAAAAATGTTTTAAAAGCCATGAAATCATTTATTCAAAATACAGTACATAAAAGGGCAGGGGGGTAGGGTGGTGGACTGTACATTCAGAGGTTTGAATATGTCCTGCTTGGATTGCTGTTCAATGCCTGTTGCACTTCAGGATTAATATGCTGCATCGTGATGGGGGTTGAGTGCATAGGGTAAGGGTTGTAGTTATCAGGGCTGGTAGGTGATCGTACAGGTGTTGGGGGCAGCTGGGGGTGGTAAGAAACAGGCTGCTGGAGAAAGGTGTTTTGTGCAAATACTGGGGAACAAGAGAGAGAGCTTTGGGAGGGGTGGGGGTTACCACGGTACTGATCTACCTGCATGGCTACAAGAGACTGCATACAGTCAGTTTGGTGAGCCAGGAGGCTTATCAGCTGCTTCGTGCTTTTCTTGGTAGCCAATTCCTTTCTCCTGCTTTGTGTTTGCCTCCACTCATGCATTTTCTCTCTCCATTCCTGCATCTTCTTACTCTCTCTGGCGTACTGATTCATAACTGCTTTGATCAAATCTTCTTTTGATTTTCGAGGATTTTTCCTCAAGTTCTGTAACCGTCGGGCAGGCGGTGATAGTGCTGGATTATTCAAGGTCACGTAAAAAAACATAAATAGAAACATTTAATACACAGAGGCTACATTGTTTATTATCACACAGTGAAGGAGTTTGTAGACTTTTTGTAGCATCATTCCCACATACCTAACATAGCACAGAGATGCCACGGCAACGAAGGCATGGCGAGCAATGGGGTGAGTGTTTCTGCCCCGACTTCACCTGGGAAGGGGAACTGCCTGAGGGCTCACTGGGGTTTCTGTGCACTGGGGAAAGCAGAGAGCAGGGACCTGGGGACCTGCACTGGGGAAAGCAGAGAGCAGGGACCTGGGGACCTGCACTGGGGAAAGCAGAGAGCAGGGACCTGGGGACCTGCACTGGGGAAAGCAGAGAGCAGGGACCTGCACTGGGGAGAGCGGAGAGCAGGGACCTGGGGACCTGCACTGGGGAAAGCAGAGAGCAGGTACTTTGGGAACTGCACTGGGGAAAGCAGAGAGCAGAGACCTGCACTGAACACTATCCCTACATTCTCAACAGGATTTTCTACTGCCAGATATATCACTGCTGCGTGTTACCTGGCAAGAGAGGGAGGGTCTTCTACAGCAATGTGGATTCCGCCCTGGTCCCTATGCAGCTTCCCTGTGTGCAGCAATGGTCCCCCCACCCCTCGCGGCACAGTGACGCGGACGAGTTAGCCTAACCGGGACAAGGACCATGGTGGCTCTCCCTATAAACTTGTGCAAGCATATTGCCCACGCTCTGGCTGCAACTTTTCAAGAGATTACCGAGGCCAATTCCATAGACATGATAGACCAAATCAATGGGCTATTCCACATTTAGGCATGCATGCAGGCAGTCATAACCCCCACCCTCCTCTCCCAAAACATTTCCATCCTAAAAATAAAATCTGCTTACCGGGAACACGCTCCTCTGCTTCTTCTTCACCAACAAGTTCCAGCTGCTGAGACTGGCTGCCTTTCTCCTGGCTTGAGAAGAACTCCTGGCTGCATGCCTCCTGGGACTCCGGGGTGTCTCCCTCCACCCCAGTAGCCTCACTCTCCGCTTTCTCTACACCCTCCCCCACTTCTCCCTGCTCTGAACTCTCCATCGTGCTCCTCGGATTGGCAGTGGGGTCACACCCAAGTATGGCATCCAGCTCCTTGTAAAAACGGCAGATAGTGGGGGCAGCTCCTGAGCGGCTATTTCCCTCACGGGCTTTGCAATAGGCACTGCGCAGCTCCTTTACTTTTACCCTGCACTGCAACGTGTCCCATTCATGGCCCCTTAGCAGCAAGGACTTTGATATCTGCCCATAGGTATCATAATTTCTACGGCTGGAGCGCAGCTGTGATTGCACAGCTTCCTCACCCCAAACACTGATGAGGTCCTGCAGCTCGGAAGTGTTCCATGCTGGGGCTCGTTTGGAGCGTGGAGGCATGGTCACTGATTGATTGATTGATTGCACTCCACACCTGGCTGAGCAAACAGGAAGGGGATTTTTAAAATTCCCGGGGCATTTAAAGGGGGAGGTCACCTGACCCCAGGGCAGTGGAGTATGAAACGATGAGCAGAGTGGCTGAAAAGGTATGCTGGGATACCTCCTAATACCCTGGAGGCCAATAAAAGTGCTGTTGGTGTCCACACTTGATGACCAGCGCTGCATCACCAGCGCTGGAATCGCTACACCCAAGGCAGACCAGGTGTACAGCCAGCGCTGCAACCAGGGAGTTGCAGCGCTGGCTGTGCTTTGCAAGTGTGGACACAGACTGAGTTGCAGCGCTGTAACTCCATCACCAGCGCTGCAACTCTCCAGTGTAGCCATGGCCTGTATCGGTTTTTATTTTGGACTGATAAACAAATTTTCAGAGTGCTGGTGTTAGTCAGGTAGCATCCTAAGTACCAATTCAGAATCAGGAAGGTGGAAGCATTGTGCTGGATGTTGTGTAAACATATAGAGCTCTGGAGAGAATTTAGTATCTCAGCTCTTAAGGGCATGAGGATGAAGTGTGACCTGCAAATTAGACATGATATCTCTATTTTCCATAAAAGTTCTACCTAAAACTATTTCTGATTTAGTGACAAGAAAATTCCATTCATTGGATTTCAGATGCCTTTAGGACAAGAGTCAAAGAAAAAACTACTTAAATGTTTTAAGGGTGTTGTTTTTTTTTTATTTGTGAGGGAAAAGTTAGAAACAAACTATAGTCTTACTACCATATATACAGGGTGTGGTTACAATGGGACACAGGTGCTGCCCCTGGCTCATGCACAATGTACTGTCTTTCTGGAAAAATGTGCCTACTGAAATTTCTTCTCTAGGAATGGAAGTTGTTTTTTGTAGCATTATTTGTGCTCAATGGCCTTAGAAACTTAGGGCCGGATCACTGTTTCCCTCAAAAAAACCTGTTGAGGGGATTGCGAGGGAGGAAATCACAGAGCAGTCCCCTTGTGGTGTTTCTAACTGACCATTTTGTCAGAGGAGATGGGGGTTCCTGGCCCTCAATGGAACAGGCAGGAGGGCTCATAGACCAGTAACTGAGAATTCTCTAAATGGGGGACGTGGGGGATGTGGTCACTATATGTCAGGGCCATCCATATGGTGGTTCTCCTCAGCCATGAAGCCTCCTGAGACCCCTGTGACTTTCTCCTCGCACCTGTCACCCTGGGTCTAAAGGAGCTTCTCCATACAGGCCTCAGCCCCTGGAATTACCCCTAAATAGGGAGTTCTAATTTAAGGCCTTGGGGTGCAATGTGGAAAAAGTAGTATGGCCTGGTGCAGAATTTCCTTTTTCAGCAGATTCCCTGCTGGTTGATAGGGCAGATGTGTACTGTGCAGCCCACTTGTTTTCTCTTCCCTCATCCTTGTTCTACCTCCTATCTCAGTTCACCCAGATCCATGATCCCACAAATGCTCTTTACAGGTTCCAGGGAGGGGGCAGGGAAGAGTGCTGTATAGATAGCTGCCTTCCCCCAAACTCACTTCGGCAAAAGCAGGGGGCCTTTCTCTCTGCATGGACCTCCATGCAGAATAATCTGGTTTTCATTTTCAGTACTACTACACACTGAAAAGATCTGGAGTAAGGACTTGATCTTGTACTCATTGAAGTCAGTGGCAAAGCTCCCTGTGATGCAGTAGGGAGCAGGGCGGATTTACCTGGGAATGTCGTCTAGTTCTATGGTACTGTCTGCATGGGGGATGGGATATCAGGGGATGACTTTATTTGAGGGATGATACCTGAGCCAGGAGGGGGGTGGGGCCAGGTGACACCTTTGCCCGGGAAACTGGACTAAGGGAGAGGAGGAGGGAGATGAGTCGGCTAGAGGGAGGTTTTCAGTCTTGGGCTGGCTGGGAAGAGGCAGGGAACCCCAAGTCTGGGGTCTAAGCTCCTTGCCCCCAGAGGGATCTGGTGGAAGGGTCCTGGCTGTACCTACAAGCCCTGCTTGGGACTGTGTTCCTGTCGTCTAATAAACCTTCTGTTTTATTGGCCGGCTGAGAGTCACAGTGAATCGCAGGAAGCGCGGTGCAAGGCCCTGACTCCCCCACACTCCGTGACACTCCCACTGACTTCAATGATTCAGGTTAAGGCCTTGATTCCTCTTCTTGCCATGATTTCATCAGCTCTCCTGAGCTAGGTACAGAAGAGCCAGACTGGCCAGTTCTTGAATAGGTAATCCAGTAGGTGGTGCTCTTTCCTATGAGTCTGTTATTGAACCAAAGCCTCAGCATGATGTTAGAGACACTAGGGGTATGGCTACACTTGAAACTTCAAAGTGCTGCCGCGGCAGCGCTTTGAAGTGTGAATGTAGTCACGGCGCCAGCGCTGGGAGAGAGCTCTCCCAGCGCTGCATGTACTCCACATCCTGATGGGGTTTAGCTTGCAGCGCTGGGAGCTCCCAGTGCTGCGGCACTGTTTATACTGGTGCTTTACAGCGCTGTATCTTGCAGCGCTCGGGGTGTGTGTTTTTTTCACACCCCTGAGCAAGAAATTGCAGCGCTGTAAAGCGCCAGTGTAGCCATGGCCTGGGTTGTTCTTTAATTGAGACTCCTGTACAATCCTCCATGGAGGGAGGGAAAAGGTAGAGAGCATTTTTTTTTTTCAGGGCTCTATGTGAGCTTTGTTGTAAAAACATTACTCCACCTGCAGCTTTAACTAAGAGGGCTGGTGCTGAGTCTGCAAGTGCTCCCTTCGTATATTGTGTGGGATCAGATAAATTCCAGCTGTGCTCTCATCACATTGATTTAATGGCCCTTAAAAGAAACCATAAAAGTGCTTTCTGGTTGGTGGGCCCCAGCTGTTCCTCATAGTATTGCATAATACAGAAGACTGGGTTAGCTATAGATGAATGATTATTAAATGCCTGGCTTAATCATTTAATTTTTCAAATATACAAGGCCTTGGACAAAATGTGGTTCACTGAGGTAGCAGGCTGCTTATTTTCAAAAAGGAAAAAGACTTAAGATATGAGGTACATTTTACTTTGACCAGGATAAATCTTTGCACATGCTAATTGTGGCCTCTGCTGAGTCATAACTCTGTGTGTGTGTGTGTGTGTGTGTGTGTGTGTGTGTGTGTGTGTGTGTGTGGTTTTTCCCTTAAGTGCTAAAGGATGATGGCTCATTGCTGGACGCATTCATCTGTTTTCATTACTAGGCAACAGAGCAAAAAGCCAACAAAATTTGAGGATTATCAGACTCTCTGAGGTTAAGAACACTAAAAGTCTCTACAAAATTGAGGACTCTTGACTTACAATGTCATTTGAGTTTCCTGCAAGCAGAAGACCAATTGTGCTACTAGGCAATTGGAGAGGTACTAAGGCCCAATCCAGCTTCTATTGAACTGGATGGAAAATCTAACACTGACTTTAGTGAGAAAAGGATCAGGCTCTAAGCTGAGAAGGAAACATGCTCTGTTGGATGCTTCTGTGCCAAGAGGAAAAAGCTTACATATAGAGAGACTCCTAGGGGTGCAGGTTGAGGTACAGTTCCTGTCCGAAGGAGATGACAGGTTCGGGTATACGGATAACAAGAATAAAGAGAGTAATTGGGAGGTGGGGTATGTTGGGTTGTAAAAAACATTTCATTTTCTGAAAAGATAAACTGCAAAGAATAGATACAGGAGCACTAGCAATTAATCATAACCCATTGTTCACAGGCTATCCATAATATTAATTCTTTAGGTGCAAACTTGCTGGGACCAAAACCTATTTAGGATAAAACAGACTGGCTGAGTTCTTAGATTACCCATGTGTATCTGCTTTACCAGATACTTTGTAGCTTTTTATTGTTTTAACTATTGTAAAAATTGTATGTATCTTATTCAAAAACTGCAGACAAACTAGAAATGGAGCACAAAACATGCAAATTACCATAAAATAGACAATGCAAAATAGAAATCTGAACCAATGATCTGTCTCTATTGCTAGAGGTGCCCAAAGTATGACCCTACAGAGCCCAGAAATTCTGGCTACACACATCTGTCTTGTCTATTTTCCCTTACAAATTGTACAGCCTCTGTGAGTGTTAAAGTGACAGTGTACAATCAAAATACCTTGCTTTTCAGGAAGTAATATGAATAATGTAAGATGAAAAACATTCAATTTTATCAGAAATGATTTGATGACTAAAATCAATATTTAAAAGCAGCCTGGATTTATTTTAGTTTTTTCCCAAGTAATGCAACTAAAAATGTGGCTCTTTGAGTCATTGCATTTAATGTCCCAACGTCTGGACAGCCTGGTACAGATTCCATAGGTGAGGTCAACTATCATTCGGCCTGACAGTGGCCTAGTTAAAGCACTGAACTAGCAATTGAGCCATAGGTTCTATTCTTGGCCCTGCCATTGAGTAGTCTAAGGTCATACATCATGTCACTTGGGTCATAGGTCATCTTCAAACGTGGCTGCCTAAATTTAGGTACTTTAAATAATGATCTGATTTTTGTTTTGTTGTTTTTTGCAAAGGTGCTCAATATCTGCACCTCCTTTTAAAGTCAGTAACAGCTATGAATGCTCAATACTATTTGGTGCAATAGATGGCTAAATGTAGCTATTCAAGACTGGAAATGTTGACCTTGACACCTCCGAGCCAATATTTTCCCAACTGCTAACTGAGAATAATAATGCTTACCTGCCTTTATAAAGATCTTTTAAATCTGGCAATTAAAAAAAAGCTAAATAAGTTTGAAGTGTTGTCACTGGCATCATCAATATTTGATTTACACCATCAATATGTTTGCCATGCGATTGATCAGACATGCTGGTTGTAGTTGTTACATGGTGGTCATTAAGAAGACATCAGATATAGAGTAATTTGCTAGCAATTGTGTGGGATTTGAATGATCATTTATTTGAGCCTGAATGAGTGTCAAATAAATGCAGAGAAATCTCACTTCTTTAACCATTAAGTAACTATACAAGAATGAGCATGGATCATACATTTTGTATTGTGGTTATCTATAACGAAGCAGGCTCTGTCTATGCATTAATGGACAGCGATAATTTGGCTTCTTAGCCTACAAGAGTTGAGTGCAGTCTGATCATGCTGATGGTCCCTCTGCTGCTAATTCCAAAAGCTGTTTAACTTGATGGTGGTAGTGGTTCTGTTGGGTGATGAAGAAAAGACCTTACTCTGGATCCTCTCATATCATAACTGGACAAAAAAAATCCACTTAAGAGACAAAGATAAGTACAAAAACTCTCTAGGCATGAGGACCAGTTCAAACCCGATGAAACTGAGTTCCATCTACTTACATTGGGTGTGAATGCAAGGCCTATTAGTAACTCTTTTGCACTTGAGTTCTGAGAGAGAAAGTCATGGGAAGTATTGCTTTATGAAATTGCCTTGTAGAGAATCTTTGAGCAGGTATTGTGTGAGGAACTACAGGAACCCAGGAAGAAACGGAATAAAAGAGATGCATGCCTAATACTGAGGGAAAGCATAATACGGTATGTCATGATTAACAAAGCTGGAAAAAAAACCACCTCTTGGGTTGTTAGTGCAGCTTCCTGATTCAAACAGACAGGGCTTTATATAGAAGCTGTACTTTCTATAAACATATGTCTAACCTTTCTTTAAGGCTGACTAGTGACATCCAGCGACAGAAGTATTCCATCTGCATTATTCAGGGTACTACGGAGACAAATATTAAAGTAATGCTGGTGAGACTGGGCATTAGTTTGGGTTATCTGCCACAGTAATAATAAATATTGGGAATGTAGAGAACTCATCAGAAGCTGCTGTAACTTGCCGATGTCTCAGATTATATGCTTTGTTGCGCCATTGTTATCCTTATTCTCCCTCTTCTCCCACCCAAACTGCCTAGCATACACATTTGGGACAGAGACATAAATATTCTAGCAATTTTGTGTAAATTTCATGAGAAACAGCAAGTTCCATGTTTCCTTGTGAATGATAAAGACTTCAAGCATTTATGTAGAGCTGAAATTGTCCTTGAATGGGCAGAGTCCCAATGGGGTAAATGCTGAGTGGGACACAAGTGCTGTTTTACAGTTTCTGAAACACCCTTGTAAACACCTTTTTGAAAATGCATCCCTGTAAATTTATTCTTGTGACTCAGGGAATATAAAATGAGAGAATGAACCTGTGATGGGTTGGATCCCAGAACTCCCCCTGGGAGCTGCCACCCGATGTGCCAAGACTACCTCTGCTTCTGTTTTCCCTGCCAGCTCAGGACTCCAGCACCCTGGCTTGCTGAGCCAGACACTCCCATCTGCTCCAACAAAGACCCAGGGTCTGAATTACTTGCTCCGAAGATGCAGGTTTACCTGAAAGCAGCTAACGGAAGTGTTCTTGTCTTTAACACTCGGATGCCCAACTCGCAATGGGGTCTAAACCTAAATAAACCCATTTTACCCTGCATAAAGCTTATACAGGGTGAACTCATAAATTGTTCGCCCTCTGTAACACTTTAGAGTGATATGCACAGCTCTTTGCTCTCCCAGGTATTAATACATACTCCGAGTTAATTAATAAGTAAAAAGTGATTTTATTAAATACAGAAAGTAGGATTTAAGTGGTTCGAAGCAGTAACAGACAAAACAAAGTAAGTCACCAAGCAAAAAAAAAATAAAATGCGCAAATCTGTGTCTTATCAAACTGAATTCAGATAATCTCACCCTCAGAGATGCTTCAGTAAGTTTTTTCCTCAGACTGGACACCTTCTATGCCTGGGCACAATTCTTTCCCTGGTACAGCTCTTGTTCCAGGTCAGGTGGTAGCTAGGGGATTCTTCATGATGGCTCCTCTCTTTGTTCTGTTCCACCCCTTTATATATATTTTTGCATAAGGCAGGAATCCTTTGTCCCTCTCTGGGTTTCCACCCCCTCCTTCTCAATGGGAAGACACTAGTTTAAAGATGGATTCCAGTTCGGATAACATGATCATATGTCACTGCAAGACTTCATTGCCCACTTGCCAGAACACAGGTATACAGGAAGACTTACAGGTAAAACACACCCATCTGCAGACAATTGTCCTGGTTAATGGCAGTCACCAAGATGCCAAACCACCATTAATGGCCCACACTTTGCATAAATAATAAAATAATAAATAATAATAATTGGAGATATAGCAATCTCCCAGAACTGGAAGGGACCTTGAAAGGTCATCGAATCCAGCCCCGTGCCTTCATTAGCAGGACCAACTACTGATTTTTGCCCCAGATCCCTAAGTGGCCGCCTCAAGGATTGAACTCACAACCTTTATATAGTTAAGTACAACATGAAACAACATGCAGACTTTGTCAAACTGGAAAAAAATAAGTCCAAGTTCACTTTATTCTTTATCAAGAGACCCATATTTGCTGCAAAAAAAAAAAAGTGTGCAGTATGCCTTGCAGAAGATCATATTGTTTCACAAATATGGAATGGCTGAACAAATACCTATCCCTCTAATTTCATCTACACTGACATTGTTATGATTTCATCATAAAGCTGTACACTAGGGCATACTAAAAGGGGAAGCAATTCTTGCATTCATAGCCCTGTCTTTCACAGCTCCAGCAGGACTCAGTGAAGGTCCATATTAATGGGGTAGTTAAGAGACAAGGCTGAGGGGAGATCTGTTGATACAGACCTCATATCAACTTGATTATTGCTGCAACTGTAAGGTAATGGCCCCAACTGGACCTTTGTTTGGAACCTGGAACACATTAGGGCTTAATGGAACCATTAAAGCGGTATCCATGGCATATTACAAAAATAACAATGTTTAAACCTGGTTGTGATCCAACTGTGCTGTAACATAGAAGTCATGTCATAACCCTATCAAACCATGTTTTAGTTATACCTATAGTGTTCTGAAGAAAAACATAGATCTCTGTTATGATTATAATGCTTTTGCTTTTGAGAATCAGGCTTGAATGAAATTTAACAATGAGCACAATACGAAAGCCAATAATGTGTTCTCTTACTACTGGTTTGTTTTTTTTTTTGACATCCTGTTATCAGTATGGACATAAACAGAATATTATAAGAGAGCTGAGTAAGGCAAGATTTGGTCTAAGCATTGTAGAGCTGCTTGACAAATTTATCTTGCACTGAGGTCAGAAGGAAATAACCTACAACCAAGGTAGATCTTGCTGAAGGTTTATTTTATTGGTACAGAAGATCTTCGTTACCTGATATCTACTAATATAGCCTCATGAATCAGGGAAACAACTCCTTTTGTCAGCCTTCATAAGCCTGATGTTGTTGTTAGGTGAAAGCATGTAAGATCTTCACAGAAGACTGACACTTTCTATTTAATAAATTGAGTTGGGGCATAAGGCACAGTTTTCAGATATCAGTATCATACACTGCTGACTTTAGTGGGCCCAATTTTATATTTTCTTAACTAGTTTAACATTGTTGTAATTCCATTGCCTGAAGCTGGTAAGAGGGGAAAATCAAGTCCAAGGTGTTCAAAATAGGTGTTGATCTGGTCAGTATCTGTTCATAATTAAACAGCCTAATCCAGGAACTGTGTGCAGGAAATAATTATAGTATCTTAAAGTTACAAATGATGTGTCTTTGAGTGGTGTCCCCCAAATTAAAAAAAAAAAGCTCAAATACTGCATTCTTCTGTATAGACATTCTTCCTCAAACATCAGCACAAGTCTATCTTTTTTAATAAAAGTGAATGTTTTAGTATCTAAGCCCCTTTTCCCAAAAAAAAACCCACCACTCATAAAAACCAGTAGTCTTGATTGTGCAGTTCTTGGCCATGGTTCTCACAGATGTTTCCTGAGTTAGAACTGTATAATTACGTCCGATATCAGTATCAAATGACATTTTGTATGTACAGTTAAGATTATATTTTTCCAGTGTGCATTACTTTGCGTTTATCAATGTTGAATTTCATCTGCCATTTTGTTGCTCAGTCACCCACAGTTATGATATCCCTTTGTAAGTCTTCTCAATCAGTTTTGGACTTAACCATCTTGAATAATTTTGTTTTGTCTGCAAAGTTTGCTATTTCACTGTTCTTTGCCTTTTCTGGACTCTTTATGAATATGTTGAACAGCATGGGGACTTGTACTGGGACATGCTATTTACAACTTTCCATTGTGAAAACTGAACACTTTATTCCTACCTTTGTTTCTTTTTAACCAGTTAGTGGTCCATAAGAGGACCTTCACTCTTATCCCATGACTAATTACATTGCTTAGGAGCCTTTGTTGTGGGACATTGTCAAAGGCTTTCTGAAAGTCCAAGTACATTATACAATTGGATCATTCTTGTTCACATGTTTGATCCCCCTCAAAGAATTCTAATAAATTGGCGAGGCATGATTTCTTTTACAAAGCTGTTTGATTCTTCTCCAACATGTTGTGTTCATCTATGTATCCGATAATTCTGTTCTTTACTATAGTTCCAACCAATTTGCCTGGGACTGAAGTTACTCCTACTGGCCTGTAATTGCCAGGATCACCTCTGGAGCCTTTTAAAAAAATCAGCATCATATTAGCTACCCTCCAATAATCTGGTATAGAGGCTGATTTAAATGTTAGATTACAGACTACAGTTGTGCAATTTCATATTGAAGTTCCTTTAAGTACTCTTAGGTGAATACCATCTGTTCCTGGTGACTTACTACTGTTGAATTTAACAATTTGTTCCAAAATGTCCTTTATCGACACCTCCATCTGGGACAATTCCTTAGATTTGTCACCTAAAATGAATGGCTCAGGTGTGTGTGTGTGTGTGGGGGGGGGAAATCTCTCTCATCCTCTGCAGCGAAGATCAATGCAAAAAATTAATTTAGCTTCTCTGCGATGGCCGTGTCTTCCTTGAGAGCCCCCTTCATACCTGAATTGTCCAGTGGCCCCATGATTTTGTCAGTCTTCCTGCCTCTGATGTACTTAAAAATATTTTTGCTGTTAGTTTTTGTGCCTTTTGCTAGTTGATCTTCAAATTCTTTTTTGGCCTGCCTAAGAAAAGCTCAGGCCAGTCAAGTTTAAAAGTATATGCTCCTTTCTATTTTCCTCATTAGGATTTGCCTTCCAATTTTTACCAGCTGTCTTTTTGCCTTTAACTTTCTCTCTTAGTCTGTTTAAGATATGGTGGCAATTTTTTTGGTCCTCTTACTGAATTTTTTTTTTTATTGGGGGTTTGATGAAACTGTTTTCTATTCCCAATATATTAATTCCCTGAATGTCTTTAGTGCCTCTGTACTAATAGTTGTTGTCTTGGTCCTCTGTAGAATGATATTGGCATATTGGCTCAGTCTTTGATGTTTCCCAAACTATATGCCATAAGCTTTTTTTAGATTATTTAATTCACTTCACAAAGTGCTCCCCAAAACCTTATTCTCCAACATTCTAAAAAATGGGCCTTTTATTGAGTTGAAAGCTTCTTCTGCATCCAAGGTTAGAATGTAGGCATTCTTATTTGTTCTCCTGAGATGCTGAGGAATGGAGTGACTGGGAGGTCCCTCTCCCTCTCCTCCAAGGATCACAAAGAGCAGTGACTCTGCCAAGACACTGAGGGTAGGTCAGCCCTCTAACAGCCATTAAAGACATGGACTCTATAATCTGCATTGGGGAGGATATGCAGGGTTGAGAGGAGATACTTGCAGCCTTGGGGGTATCATGTCAAAACTCTGATGGGAAAATAGGAAGACATGGCAAATAGGAGCCATAGAAAAAATATTAGGATTCTTGGGTTGCTGGAGGGGATCAAAGACAAATACTCCATTAAAATACTTTGAAACATGGATTCCAAAAACCTTGAGTGTGTTGATCAAATCAGGTAAAACTAAGATGGAAAGGGCTCACTGTATCTGGGTATGAATGCACAACAGAAATTTGACTAGATCCCATCAGAGACCAAACTTCAGAGACCAAGCCTCGAATCTCAACAGAACCAGGAAGTTGAAATAAATAGGAAAGACTATTGCCTTTCACTCTTATCAGAACTATTCTATAGATATTGTGAACCAGGGTGCCTGGGGCAGCCCTCACTGGAAATGCCAACATCTGGGCAGGCCGCAAGAGGAAGAGTAGATACTCCCAACACTGGTGGGTAACACTGAAGTTAAACTCCCCACCCAGTCACAAACTGTGCTTTTGATCCCCCACACTGGTTATCAAGAAACAAAAAAAAGAAATAAAAAAACCCCTTTATTGCATTTCTGTTCTCTGGCTCCCAATCAGCACCTAGGTCCTGTACAGTGAGAAGTTTATTTAAAAAAACTCCACTCACCTATACAAAATGTTCTTCTGACCCCAAAGAGTCAGCCACATTACCAGGTCAGTAGAGTTTTGGCTCTTACCCAAAATACCATGCTGCCAGGCAATCCTTTAGTGTCTAAAACTAAAGGTTCATTATAAAGAAAGAATAAGAAGAAAGGTGTTAAATGATAAAGCAGTCCCATACATACAAAGATTCAAGGTCCATGAGATTCCTAGCAGTGTTGGCAAGCTTTCTGTGGGGGAGAGATAGCTCAGTGGTTTGAGCTTTAACCTCCTAAACCTAGGGTTATGAATTCAATCCTTAAGCAGGCCAATTGGGGATGGGTTCTCCTTTGAGCAGGGGGTTGGACTAGATGACTTCCTAAGGTCCCTTCCAATCCTGATATTCTATGAAAGTCCCTCTGGAATTCATCCACAGCTTGGATGGGTTGTTCAGAGCTTCACTGGTAGAAAGGTTACACCCAAAGTAAGAAGCAGGACTGAAGACAAACAGCAGAAGAGGCAGCTGCCTTTTATAGTCTTTTGCATGCAGCTTGTGCTTGCTTTGTCCCAAACACAAGCTGCTCAGCACATGGCTTGGAAGCCTTAGAGTTCTGTCCATAGGCATGTCCTTGCATGTCTTGCTGAGTCATAAGGCGTATCCCTTGCCTTCTGTCAATGGGTCAGTTGTACAGCTGATGTTCCTTAATGGGCCATCAAGCAGTCTAGGCCATGCTGATGCCAAACTGTTTGGGGGGCAGAAGCATAGCACAAGTTTTGAAATACAGACATACATACATATCTATAATCCACAATACAAAGGTGATACAAATACATAAATGAGATTATCATATCTGGTATATTATAACATTTTTGAAGATACCTTACATGTCATATCTGGCATAATTCATTGCAATTTTACAATATTGGAATTCATAATATCCTAAAATGTCCCCCAGATTCCATACAACATCACAGATCTACACAGGAAAATGGTTGAAATGACAGAAGTCTGTGAACAACTCCATAGGAATAAAGCTCAATTTGCATTTTGTTTCTAGCTACCACGTTTTCAGTTAATTTGGGGAAGAGAAGAGGTGCTCTGTGTGTGTGTGTGTGTGTGTGTGAGAGAGAGAGAGAGAGAGAGAGAGAGAAAAGTCATAGCCTTTCTTTATGTATATCTCAGCAGTGAGACAGATGGGCCTCTCACCTCCAGTATCACAGACAGTGTCGCTCCGGTAGGTTAGGGAAAGGAGTGAAAATCCTCAGCTTGCCCTGATCTTCTCTGCCCCTTCCCCTTCCATTGTACTCTTACCCAGTGATTTCCCTACACCCCCACCGAATTTTCCCAACACCCCCCCCCCAAGTTTTGTGAGCTAGTTACATACCAATTTAGTGACTGTTTGGAAATCTGAATTTAAACTGAAACATTAATACACACTTAAAAGCTTACACAGTGTACGATAAAATATGTTTATCTGAAAAAATATACTAGATTTGAAAAGTATGAACATAGACTAGCTTCCTTGCTTCCTTATACAGCTGTTGTTTTTTTTGATGTCAGTGCATTCATGATGTTGGCCAACCTAATAATATCAAATGATGATTTGTAAGCAAAGTCTAAATGAGCTCACCCTGACAGCTAGTGATGAGCTAGGGCCGTGAGGCCAGATTATATTTACATTCACACCTAATCTACCTAGGTATCCAGCAAACAGAGCTGTGTTGTCCAAGTGATAGATTTTGGCTGGGGTTGGGTTACAAACCACTTGAATGTGGGAGGAAAGGGGGATGAAATGTTGTTCTTATTGTATGAGTAAAGGGCAGTAGAACTGTTCTTAGCCTGTGATGATTTGAAGGCATCAAGAGAGAGAGTGGGTACCTGTCCCTCTCCACTGTTTAAAGACAGAGCTGATTAGGCTCCATAGAGAGTCTTTTGTTCTGTTAAGTGACCACTGCAGCTGAAATCACTGACAATCAGGTCTAAGTGCTTAGTCCTGTTGTGGGGACAGTGTTCCTGTGGGTTTTTGTGTAAGAGACAGCCCAGACTGCACTAGCAGTGAGCGAGGTTCCCACACTGAGAGCTCAGCTGAAATCACTGAGAGCTGATGGAACCTCAAGAGACCAACTCGCAGAGGTCATAGTGGCAGGTGGCAGCAGAAGGTGACTGCGCAGGGCCATTGGCAACAGAGTGGTGGAGTGAACGGTGGCCCAACGAACAGCCGTGACCAGAGCGAACAGTGAGCAGCTGGAGGAACAAGCAAGGTGCCTTCTTGTCCCCCACCTGGAAGATGTACTCACGTGAAAGCACCTCTGAACTTTGAGTCTCCACTGACCAAGGACAACACCGGTGAGTGGAGTGCGGTGGACGGAAAAGTGAGGGGCATGTTAAATAAACATTTGTTTGTTGGACTATATTTTAGTCACTTTGCTCCAGATTGCTAGATTTGTGACGGAATGGAAACTTATATAAATATGTTTCCTAGTAGGCCAAGATTTTTAAAATGCATTATTTGCCAAGGTTGTTATCTCACATTGTTGCTATCTTGGGAGGTCGTTATGTTGGGGAGTTTCTGTACTAAACATTTTTGTTATTATAATTAATTTTTACATAAGAATGGTCATACTGGGTCAGACCAATGGTCCATATAGCCCAGTACCCTGTCTTACAATAGTGGTCAAGGCCAGGTGCTTCAGAGGGAATGAACAGAAAAGGTAATCATCAAGTGACCATCCCCTGTTGCCCATTCCCAGCTTCTGGCAAACAGGCTAGGGACACTCAGAGCATGGTGCTGTATTCCTCCCCATCCTGGCTAATAGCCACAGATGGACCTATTCTCCAGGAATTTATCTAGATCTTTTTATAATCCTGTTATAGTTTTGGCTGCACAGCATCCTCTGGCAAAGAGTTCCCTGGGTTGACTTTATATTGTTTGAAGAAGTACTTCCTTTTGTTTTTTAAAAACCTGCTGCCTATTAATTTCATTGGGTGACTGCTAGTTCTTGTGTTATGTGAAGGTTTAAATAAAATTTCCTTATTCACTTTCTTCACACCAGTCAAAGTTTTGTAGACCTCTACCATATCCCCATTAGTCATCTCTTTTCTAAGCTGAAAATTCCCAGTCATTTTAATCTCTCCTCCTGTTTCATACCCCTGATCATTTTAGTTGCCCATCTCTATACCTTTTGCATTTCCAGTATGTCTTTTTTAGGATGGGTGACCAGATCTGCACACACTTTTCAAGGTGTGCACGTACCATGGATTTATATAGAGACAATATATTTTCTGTCTTATCATCTATCCCTTTCTTAATGATTCCCAACATTGTTTGCTTTTGTGACTGCTGCTGCACATTGAGTGGATGTTTTCAGAGAACTATCCACGATGACTCCAAGATCTCTTTCTTGAGTGGTGATAGCTAATTCAGATGCCATCATTTTGTATGTATAGTTGAGATTGCTTTCCAGTGTGCATTACTTTGCATTTATCAACATTGAATTTCATTTGCCATTTTGTTGCCCAGTCACCCAGTTTTGTGAGATCCCTTTGTAGCTCTTCGCAGTCTGCCTGGGACTTAACTATCTTGAGTAGTTTTGTATCATCTGCAAATTTTGCCACCTCACTGTTTACCCATTTTTCCAGATGAATATGTTGAACAGTACCAGTCCCAGTACTGACCCCTCAAGGATACCACTATTTATCTCTCTCCATTCTGAAAACTGATGATTTATTCCTACCCTTTGTTTCCCATCTTTTAAACAGTTACTGATCCTTGAGAGGACTTTCCTCTTACCCCATGATGGCTTACTTTTCAAAAGTCAATTTAAATTAAATACTTTTTTAAAAAATGTATATTTTTTTAGAAATCTAGACCTGTTATGTGTTTTGGTGTAACTTGCATTATTCTTATGTTAAATTTGCATAATCCTAACAAAACATTTACTTTATTCATGTCTTTTTTTATTTATCTCATTGGTCCTGACACCCCCCCCTGTAAATTCGAACACCCCCCCCCCCCCAATTTCAATTCCTGGGGAAACCACTGCTCTTAGCTGTCCTCTGCTCTCTTAGCTGACCCTCTCTGTCACAGCTAATCAGAGGGATATGGTCTAATTGGAGGGCTCTGCTGCAAATGTTGCAGAACATTAGGGAAGGAGTGAGTAGGAGCTCAGCAAGTCTGCTTCCTTACTCCATCATGATAGTCAACTCAGCCCAAGTTAATCAACCAAGTGAACCCTGGCTGAATTTCAGGCTTGTAATTCAAATCTGAAACGAAGTAAGTTTCACATTAATTTGAATGGTGTTCGCAAAGATTTTGCCTGGTTCTAGACTTTTTGTTTACTGTCTCTATATAAATCTTTGTTTCCTATAAAATAGTGTGAATATATCCACATAAAGCACAAGTAAAGTAAGATGCTATTTTTGAACATGAAACCTTAAAGCATCCTACAAGGTGTTTATACAAAGTTGGTTGCTTTGGCGCGGATTTTCATAGGAACTACTAGTAATATTTTTATGTGAGGACTCAGCAGCTGTATGAGTGTACAAGATAATGCAGCCAAATCAATTTGCTGAATGTGCATTTTAATAACGTTAACAAAATAGCTTGTCCTTAAATGTTGTCTTAAAAATGCTTCCAGTGTTTTTGTGGGAAAAGCAGTACAAAATCCAAAAAGCAAGTATACAATTAGTTTTTTCAAGTTTTGCAGCTAGTGGGAATGATCTTGGAGTTGATTAAGTAATGCCTTCTATTTTAAAAAAAGTTTCACATTAAAGTGCTTTTCAGAGTGCTAGACTAACTTGGCTGAAATCCAGCTTATAAAGTACTTTTAGAGAACTATCGTTAACAGAAAAGATCACTTTGGTAAACTATTGTAATAGTTGCAATTGTATGCAAATTCTGGAGTTTGCCACAGATTTACTATTTGTGATAAAATTGTGGCAATTTTCTTAACAAGACTGACGGAAGATTGCCAGTAGCAGGAATTGTTAGCAACCACAAAACTGCATTTGCGGCTATCGTCTCAGATTACTGAGAAATTATAGCAGAGTTTGTAACAGTTTTAACCCTGAAAAGAGACACATGTAAAGGAAAGGAGCAAAAACAGTTCATCAACTCTGGGAGATCCAAATTCAACTCAGTAAGCACAAAGGCTGTAGGTGATGGTGTTTGTGATATTACACCCCATATATTGCATAGAAATGTTGTGATATGAATATGGCATAACCAAGATATGTTTTATGCAAGATGGGTTGTCATAGTATAATTCCCAAATCTGGACCTTAGCGTCCAGGATATGGGTACTAGCATAAAGTCCTCTAAGCTTAATTACCAGCTTAGATTCTGTAGTGCTGCCACCAATCAGGAATTTTTAGGGCCTGATACCCTCTGGTCCCTCCAAAACCTTCCCAGGGGTCCCCAAGACCCAGATTCCTTGAGTCTCACAACAAAGGGAAATAAACCATTCCCTTCCCCCTCCCTTCTTCCTGCCAGCTCCTTCCCGCCCTGGGAACACTAGGAGATTGCCTGATTCAACTTCTTGAATCACCACACCGAGAGGAGTGTTACCTTCCCCCTCACCCAGAGGCAATACAAGCTGCGTGAATATAACACAAAGAGAAAATTTATCCTTCCCTTCTCACCACCAATTCCCTTGAACCTTAACCAGGAGAAAAAAAATCAAACAGGTCTTAAAAAGCAAAACTTTTAATAAAAAAGAAAGAAAAAAGTAAAAGGTTTATGTCTGCACTTTAGATGGTAAAAAGTTACAGGGTCTTTCAACTTATAAACAATAGAAAGAAACTTTCTCCAGCAGAAACACAATTTAAGCTACTTCCAGCAAGTACACATATGTAAATGAAAAAAAATAAATTAAAAGACTGTGGCCTGGTCCACACTACAGCGTTAAATCGATTTAAACAGCGTTAAATCGATTTAACGCTGTACCCGTCCACACTACAAGGCACTTAAAATCGATTTTAAGGGGTCTTAAAATTGATTTCTGTACTCCTGCTCAACGAAAGGAGTAACCCTAAAATCGATATTACTATATCGATTTAGGGTTAGTGTGGACGGAAATCGAAGTTATTGGTCCCATTCTTTTACTGAGCTACCCAGAGTGCACCACTCCAGAAATCGATGGTAGCCTGGGACCATGGACGCACACCACCGAAGTAATGTGCCCCAGTGTGGACACGTAAAATCGATTTTATAAAACCGATTTTATTAATTTCGATTTTACTCTGTAGTATGGACGTGGCCTATGACCACCTTTTCTTACTTACAATTCTGAATAGATAAGAGACTGTAGCAGGGAGATTGGCAGAAACCTGGTTGCACCTCTAGTCCCATCCAGGACCCAGAGAGAACAAAGCCAAACCCAAAACCCACAAACAAAGGCTTCCCTCCCATGAGATTTGAAAGTATCTTGTCTTCCGATCGGTCCTCTGGTCAGGTGTTTGCAGATCACTGTTAGTTAACCCTTTATAAGTGAAAGAGACATTAACCATTAGCTATCTGTTTATGACATGGGTCATGTGAGGTATCATTGGAAAGATTATGATTTACTATGATGATCCTATTTGTATCATGTACCATATCTGTATCTGAAGTTAGTCAATATTGACTATGTAATAATTACACCTGTGTTTTCACCTGTGGAACGCCCACCAGACAGTATGCAAACAGCGTGGATGGCCATTAGGAAGGACAATAGGACTTAGAAGATACTAATCTCCCACCTTCCTGAGAACTTTCCTGGGATGTTGCTTTGACACTGCAAGGTAATGTGATCATGTCACTTCGTACAGGATACCACCTTGAGCTTTTCCACTGGAAAGGGGTGGGGGTATCAAACTAGGAAACAAAGGATTCCTGCCATATGCAAATCCTATTAAAGACTGCTAAGTGAGTTATTCTTGGCTCTTGTCCACTGCCCCCCTGCCCAAGAAGGAAGACTGCTGAAAACACCTGAAGAAACAAAGGAACTAAGCTGCGGGGGTTGGGGGGCAGGAGGCAGGGGCTGAGCCCAGGCAAGAATAGGGTGAGCAGATGTCCCGATTTTATAGGGACGGTCCTGATATTTGAGGCTTTTTCTTATATAGGTGCCAATTACCCCCCCCCCCCCCGTCCTGATTTTTCACACTTCTATCTGGTCACCCTATGCGAGAAAGGTCAGCCTGTGAAGGGTATACCTAGATTTAAACTGCAAGCAGTGCAGTTTATCTTCAAGAGCTCTGCAACCTGCATAAAACAAAATTTAGGGTGAGAAATTACTACTTGTACCCAGTTTCTTTAATGTATTAAGCCTGTTTGCGTGATTGTTTTATTTGCTCAGTAATCTGCTTTAATTTGTTTGTTATCCCTTATAATCCCATAAAATTTTCCTTTTTTTAGTTAATAAACTTGTTTTTTGTTTATTCTATAACCAGTTTGTGCAATTCATAATGGAGGAGGGACAAAAAGCTGTGCATGTCTTCCCCCCCATTGAGGAAGGGGGCAAATTGTATGAGCTTACGCAGTATAGAGCTCTGTACTTTGCAAGACAATAGAATTTTGGGGTTTACACTCCAGAGGGTGTGTGCATCAGAGTGCTGGGCAACTCCCCAAGCTGAGTCTTCTGACACACAGAGCTGATTGCAAACTCTGTGAGATTCTACAGCTGGGTACATCCCTACATATGTACGTGTGTGTGCGTGTGCGTGTGCGTTTGTGTGCGTGCATGCGCACAACAGGACAGGGTGAGGGAACCCAGGTGGGGGGAACGGACAGGCTCAGTGGGACCCCAGCACATCAAGTGGCACCCCAGAAGTGGTGTCCGACCCATCACAGTGATAGTTTAAATTATTTTTTAAACCATTTATTTTATTTTGAAATCTTACCCTTGGACTCTACTGTCCTTCCTTATGGTGGAGCAAAAATGATGCTTGGGAATTAGAAAGAATACAATTGGTGATTGTGAATTACACCCATTTAATTCAAAAGGGTTTCCTGGTACATTTTAGAGCCCTGATCCTCCACTGAGATCTGCTATTGAAGCCAGTAAAACTCCATGCTGGTTCAAGTATCCAGAGTCAGAATGAATGTAAATACCTCCACTCCAGCTCACTCCAGTTAAATTTTACCCTGAACTCTCCAAGATGTTAATGACAGAGCCCTTAGAGAACTGCTGTGGAACAGAAACAGACCATGTTCAGCAACATTTACTTCTATAGTTTCACTAAAACACAGACAATCCTATAAGATTCTAATTCTGCTTTGAGTCTTCATTGTACATCATGAGTAAGATTTAATGACTATCGGAGTTGACTGAGCACAATGAATGTAAATCTAATAGAGAATTGAAATAATTGGTTTACTGAGGAATAGTAGCCAATTTTCTTTTTTTGTATTGAAAGTTGAACTATTGTTTGATAGTACTATTTACCTCCGCAAATGATATCTATGAAATTCCTTAGGTAAGGATTAGGTTTTCCTCTGTAGATTCTTATTTTTTATTTATTTTTTCTTTCACCTGTGGCCAAAACTAATTCTTACCATAGTTTTTAAACATTTAAGTTAATTCAACTTTTTAACATCAATGAGTCTTCCACTGTGACAGACAGAATTTGCAGTTTTTACCTGCATACTGCACTGCTCCTTGTTCATGAAGACTACTTCATCAAGCCTAATGGTTCTTGATACACCAATAAATTAAAGATGCAGAACGTCCATAGTTCTTTAGTTAAAAGAATTTGAAGACTTCTCAAATCAAGGGTCAGGCATATCATTATAATGCTTAAGAGTTGAGAACACTTAAGTGAAAGACACTCCTATGCCTAAGGTGAGCTTCTCCCATCAGCATAGTTAATCTACCTCCCTGAGAGGCAGTAGCTATGTTGACAGGAGAAGCTCTCCTGTTGACCTAGCGCTGTCCATGTGGCGGGTTATGTTGGTATAACAATGTTGCCCAGAGGTGTGGATTTTTCACACCCATTAGTGACATAGTTATACTGATATAAGTCTGCAGTGTTAGACCTGGCCTAACACAAAAGCTATGTCTACACTTCACACTCCAACTGACAAAACACACCCTGACCAAGAAAAGTTTTACTGAAGTAAATCACTAGTGTGGGCAGCACTTTGGTGGGCGGGAGAT